>NC_040029.1:9439930-9759930 GCF_000972845.2 Larimichthys crocea | reverse complement strand
CATTAAAGAAAATGGTACTTCTGTGTTAACTTAGCCATCCGATTACACACACTACACATTTAATGAAAAAACTAATAATAATAAAGCATTGCAAAGGTTAGCCGGAGCTAATCTGACGCTTCAGTAGTCTGTTTTTTTTTTTTACGAGCCGTTCAGACTGAAAACAACTGCATTAAAACACCTTCACTGGAAGTTGTTCCAGGTGAAATGATCAAATATAACCCATGATGCTTACTAGAAGACACGCTGCACTCTCACAGTGAGAAAAGAGAGGTAAGTACGACTTTTTAGTCAAATTTAGGAATGCATCCATCACTGGGCCCCTGAAAAAAAACTAGACACTGGATCGGTGTTGACTTTGACATCCCCTCAAACACAAAGAGAGCATCTGATACTAAAAAGAAACTTTGTAACGAACTGTAGCGCAGAACGAGGTGACCATGAGTACTCTGTCAAGGCGGGCTTGGAAATGTCTGAACGCAGCCTTTAAGAAAGAAAGATCAGATGGGAGAAGCAGCAGCAGCAGCAGCTGGGGTGGGTGGGTGTGTTGGGTGGTGGGGGAGCGAGTGAAAAATCCTTGCAGGAGGAAAAGAGAGAGAGAGAGAGGGAGGAGCTGACACCTTGACGGATTGATTGAGATCGCCCAATACACGGTGTTGCCTCCAGCCTAGATTAGCAAGAGGTCTGGGTCAGCACAATCTCTGTGTGTTAGATAACTCTGCCTGCCTTGCGGCTGCAGCTTGATACTGCACCTTCCACAACACAATATTTCACTGGGTATCTCTGAAAACTCACATCTCCGGATTTGAGAAGCTCGCTCACATGTGTGTGTGTGTGTGCCTGATAGAGAGAGACAGACTGTGGGGCCCAGTATCCATGGCAACCCCAGCCAGGTGCACTGGTTCATATGCAATTCAGGTAATTCAACCTGCGATGAAAAGCATGCATATAAGGTCAGTGGTATTCAAATGTGCCGCATGTTTTCCCCTCTGTATTCAGACTCAGCCTCCCTCTCCGGACCCCGCCACATGGCCTCCTGCACGCCCATATATAAGCTGACATCTCCCATAATGCCTTGCTTGAGTGGCAGGTATGATATTTCCACTCCGGTTTGATTGAGGACTGCATTTAAAATTCGACTGCGATGTTGACAGAATATATCAGGAGCGTTATTAATACACTCAATATTGTGGAAGACATGCCTGACGCCGGGGGCTGCTTGTTACACAGACACACACACACACACACACACACACACACATGGGGTCATGATTCTTCATATGAGCGTGTGATTAAAAAAAACACACACACAAGAGAGAGAGACAGCTAAAAATTGGGGGAGTAGGAAGTGTCACCGGGGTTGCTGTCGATGGGGTTTTGGAGGCTTGTGTTAAGCCCGGGGCTTTGACAGCTGGGTTTAAGGAGAAAGGAGAGGGGCTATGGATCGGAGTCAGGTCTCTACTTCATATTCCGAAGATTAAACTCACTCTCCTCCTCCTCCTACACCATTTTGGACTGTCTGTGGCATCATTTTTTTCTGCTGTTTTGTGGGTGTCTCAGCGCTGATTTGCAGCCAGGGTCGTTTTGCTGCAGAGCTCCGGCAACTCTGGCAAAAAATCAAAAAACAGAAAATCAGATATTCTCTGCCAGAACTCACCGGCATTAGCAGGCAGAATCTGAAAGTGTCAAGCTGACCACAGGAAAAACATGACGGTGTGATTGTGTTTAAAGAACAAACCGGGATTCAGTGACAGAAAGAGAAGATCAGTCTGCACAGAAAACTGGCAGCAATTTTATTAATTGCATGGCAGTCTTCACTGTCTTTTACAATAATAAATTGAGTACGTGTCAGTTCTCGTGTTTCATACTTTAATAAATCGTAATAAAGTCGCCATTCTTTTTTAATATTCTGAGAGTTTCCTGCTATTTTTCGTCATCTGTCTTCATCCGTGCAAAACAGTGACAATGCATGCACGACAGGCGTACAAATTGTTGATTAATTTTCATGTGAACGTACACAGCTTGCACAGCCAAGTGCACACCGAGCGGCTGATAACTAATGAAAGCTCTCCTCGTGCACGGATGCCGGCTAATTATGGTTCTCACTAAAGCTATCTAAGCTGGCGGTCATTATTAAGGGAAATCAATGTCCAATCAGGTCACCGAGATGGACCCAGGAGCAGATAGGAATGCTTTGCTTCATGGTAAATTTATCATATTTTGTTTTTGATGAAAAGTCGACCGTGTGAGTGTTTCGCAGAAAAGTGCAACATTTCTTTGAGCAGATAATATTCAGTTTTTATGGAGGACACAGGATTGGGTCAGCGGCCGGCATAGTCAATCACTCACAGGAGGTGAAGATGGGTATGTTTGACATCTGTGTGTCCGTGCATGTGCGTATTAAGAGAGCTCCGAAATGACCTCGCACATAGAGATGATGGTCATAAATTGGTCTGAAGTCTCATTTTCCCTGCAGGATTTTGACCAGCTGCCACAGCTTAGAACCCATTTCACTCCTACGGGCTGCCATCCTCACACACACACAGAGTGACAGAGTTAATGAGTACATTTTATGGTCAGATTCGACAACCCAAGGAGAAGCAAATGCAATGGGAATCATGAGGGCTGTAAATACTATATAATAAGCAACACAGGGCTGGAATCCAGTGGTTTCTTAGCGGTACAAAGCCGGTATCACAGTTCAGACTAATCCAATTCACGGATAACTGCTCATATCAGGCTGGATAACACAAACATGTGGCTGAATGTAACATAATGTGGCAGTGTCAGAGCTGAAAGAAGAGAGAGAATGAAGGACTCTGCTGCCACCATGTGCAGCACAAAGGTAATGGAGGCCAGACATGTTACATAAATCAAAACTAACATATTATTTGTCAGAGATTGAATTAATAAAGAATCAGATTAAGCTAAATAAAGATTTTTTTTTGTAATGAGTTAATAACAAATAATTATTTACTGTGAAAATAACAAGTGAGCTGTAAAAGTAAGCATTTAAGGAAATAAATGTGACCACAGTGATTTTTTAAAAGTAAATATTTATTTTAAAAAAATCTAAATTTAATAAAACTTTATATTAAATAATATGCTAAAATAAATTTATATAACACAACCATGCGCATGCATATCTGAGTTTATATATACTTAAATGATATGCTAAAATAAATGTGAGGTAACGTCTCAGTTTGGCAGATACTCATGATGCTATGTAATATAATAAATTTTAATAATTATTTAGTTTATATATATATATATATATATATATATATATATAATATATAGATATAGATATATATATATATATATATACACAAAATGTCTATTACACAACCACGCGCATGCTCAGATATGTCCGAAGACGCCAAGACTTACCTTCGGCAATCTCCGTGATTTTCCACCGCCCCTTCGGCGCCCTTCGTGCCTTTCCGGCTCTCTCCGTCGCTCACTCGTGTCCTGTCGATAGAGCTGATTTTCTCTGTCGTCGTCTCCCTCGTCCTCCTCTCCGTGTTGTTGTTCTCGGTGACGCGACGGAGGTGTAGCCTGACGCGGTCTCTTACGTGTCGGTCTGAATAAAAGTGGAGCTCCGTAGACCCGGGAGTGACGAAGCGAGTCTGTGTTGGTAAGAGGATACGCATCCGATGTTTGCTAAACAGATAGATGGCTGCCCGGCGGTGTAGTTTGTGCCGAATATCCCGCACAAAGCCAACAAAGAGATCATGGCGGCCGTGTTGCAGAGGCTCACAAAGTGAGTCAGTCTGTGCGAGGCTCGCTGGGCTCGCAACACAACCGAGACATAGGTATTAATGTGGGAGTGGGCTTAAATGTTTAATTCTTTTTTTATTAAACAACGCAGGGGTGAGTTACAGAAGCAGTTAGCCACGTTGATATAATAATACAAACATGTTTCGGGGTGACTGAGCCAACGGTCGCCGTCAGTGAAAGTGTCCGAGTTGTTGCAAACAAACCCGGCGTACAGTTTTCCCTCCAAACGGGCTGCCCGGCTCCTCAGCGAGCCGGAGATACATGAGTCCGTGCTGCGTTTAAATCCTGCGGCAGGGCGTCAGAGCCCGACACGGACTGTGGAGTAAAATATTAAAATAAAAGAGAGTTCATGGAGGTTTATTAATAAACGTTTAACGGTGCTAACATTCCTGTTAGCGCGCTAGGCTAACTTTAGCTTTAGCCTCCGGCGTGCTAAAATGTTTTAAATATGCACTTTATTCAACGTGTTTTATTTTTTAACACCATGCTCGCTGCTGCGTGATTTTTAATTAGTTTATAAAGCAGAAATGTGCATTTTTTTCCCCCCTCAAATGAACTCGTTTGCGTTGTTTTACTAATGAATTAGGCGCTAGCATGTGAAGCTAAGCTAAGCCACACCCTCCTGTTTTAAAGTATCAACATGCTGCGCGCGTGTGTGTGTGTGTGTGTGTGTGTGTGTGTGTGTGTGTGTGCGCGCGCGCAGGGATGTAACGATTCGATTCACGATTTTTTTTTTGTTCACGATACGATTTTTTTATTTTATTTAAATCAAAATGAGCTACAGACAAATAAAATGATTTTTTTATTTGTGGGAAAAAAAAAATCTCAGGTGCTTTCTTTTACAGAAACTCTCAAACAGTTTGTTCCCTTATAAAAAGTGCATCTTAAACTACAAAACACACGAGAAATATCTGCTTTCTTTAGAAACAACCACAGGTAAACTGCTGTAATGTGCAGTTTTCGCTTACGTTACTTTGGCGGCTGGTGTTGCCGCTATATGTTGCAGTTAGGCGATATTTCCATGCTGTTTCGGTTTTTGTCTGTCCGTTTCTCACGGTTGTATTTGTGTATATAGGGAATCCAAAATGCTCCACACAGGTGATTTAAACCTGCTCGGTGCGTCCTCTGTTTCGAAGATATTTTCTACCGTCGCCACGTCTTCCCTCGTTCTGTGCCTTGACGTCTGACGTTAAACAAATAAATCACCAGCCAGTGACTTTTTTTTTAAGATAACGTAAGAAAAAGAACACATCCTACTTCTCTGGCATTCGCAAAGAATCGCGACTCGTTTTTTCTGTCATCCGGTGCGACTCATCACCGATTTTTAATCGGTGCATCGTTACATCCCTGTGCTGCACACGCACTGTCTGTGCCGCACAAACACTGTCTGTGCTGCACACACACTGTCTGTGCTGCACACACACTGTCTGTGCTGCACACACACTGTCTGTGCTGCACACGTGCTTCTGTTTTTAAGCGTGATGATGCTGATGATGCTGTCTCACTGTTTGCAGATTTTAAATGACCATGGAGGCTGCTGCAGACACACAGCAAAGTGGTGAAACGGCTGTCTCGGAGTCTGAGGCCCAGCAGATCACACTGGCCCAGGTAAAAAAACAACCTCAGTCACCACTTGCACGTAACGCTGCAATATAATATAATACAATATAAGTTGTGTGATTGCATAACTCTCTGAAAAGAAGAGTAAACTGCTGCTGACAAACACCTCGTAACACTGGAGACAGACATTGTACGATTATGGGTTGCAGGCATCCATAGCGGCAGCCCAGGTGTCGTCCAGCAGTCCCACGGTCACACTAGTGCAGCTACCCAACGGGCAGACGGTCCAAGTGCACGGGGTGATCCAAGCTGCCCAGCCCTCCGTCATCCAGTCCCCGCAGGTCCAGACCGTACAGGTAAGAGAGAGAGACGTTATTGATGTCAAAATGTTTTTTTAAACTGATTTTCAGCTGTTAAAAATGAAGAAGTTGTGATTTTTTTTTGTTGCAGATTTCGACTGTTGCTGAGAGCGAGGACTCCCAGGAGTCTGTAGACAGCGTGACAGACTCTCAGAAGAGGAGAGAGATCCTCTCCAGACGACCCTCCTATAGGTCCGTGCCACATCAGTCATATTTATCAATTTATTAGACAGGCGCTTTCATCCCGTACAAAGATCTAGCCTTGCAATCTTTGTATAAAAGTGTGCAGCTGCTCTCAGGGTGGAAGGCCGAGGTTTGAACGTGCATGAGAGAAATGTTAAATAATCTGAGTGTGTGTTTAACTGCTTCTCCCTGAATGTTTCCCCTCTGCAGGAAGATTCTGAATGACTTATCGTCAGACGTTCCCGCAGTGCCTCGAATTGAGGAAGAGAAGTCGGAGGATGACTCAGCTCCAGCCATCACCACAGTCACCATGCCCACTCCCATCTATCAGACCAGCAGCGGCCAGTACAGTGAGTACTTCCAGACACAGGAAGCGACGTGTTGTTGCAACACGTAGGATTTCTTTTACAATGTGTCCGTGCTGAGGACTGATTCTAACACGTGACCGTGTCCCTCCGCAGTCGCCATCACTCAGGGCGGCGCCATCCAGCTGGCCAATAACGGCACAGATGGAGTGCAGGGCCTGCAGACGCTGACCATGGCCAACGCTGCCGCGGCCCAGCCGGGTGCCACCATCCTGCAGTACGCCCAGACCAGCGACGGGCAGCAGATCCTCGTGCCCAGCAACCAGGTGGTCGTACAAGGTGGGGAAACGGTTCACCGTGAAGTTCTGCCGAGTGTGTAGCACAGGAAGTGTGTCATGTGATCATGTTGTGACCTGTTCTGTCCGTCAGCCGCCTCTGGTGACGTCCAGGCGTATCAGATCCGCACAGCCCCCACCAGCGCCATCACTCCCGGGGTGGTCATGGCAACCTCCCCTGCGATCGGCACAGGCGGCGGCACCGAGGAGGTCACGCGCAAAAGGGAGGTCCGACTTATGAAAAACAGGTGTGTGTGTCAGAGTTTGAAGCCCGTGTGTTAGACCTGAACACGCAGACACACACTCACACTGCTCTTTGTGTCACAGGGAGGCAGCCCGCGAGTGCCGCAGGAAGAAGAAGGAGTACGTCAAGTGTCTGGAGAACCGCGTGGCGGTGCTGGAGAACCAGAACAAAACCCTCATCGAGGAACTCAAAGCCCTTAAAGACTTGTACTGCCACAAATCAGAGTAGAAACGTCTCGCAGCGCCTGGACAGGTGCCCACAGGTCTGTCCCCATGTACAGAGACTCAGCACAGAGCCATGCATCTGGATGTCACTCCCCTTTTCTACTCTTCTGCTTTCTTTTTAAAAACTGCTGACAAACGTGTAAAGACTCACCAGGAATAGGAAACAAACGCACCATGTCCCCACTTCAACCATTTTGAAATCTGTCCCCATCGCCGAAAAGGTGAAGCAACGTGAAGGACGGACGCGGAGGAGGCTACGCCCGCACGGGGTCCTCGTGGTGAAGCGGCAGAACAGACCGAGGCTGTTCGCTGACGGAGGAAGCATTCCAGTCACTGGTGCCCGGACGAAACCGGGCAACATCACCAGCAACCGGGAACTGCTCGCTCACCATCACCACTAACCACGGAACTTTTTACAGTTTCATCTCCCCGAGACTCTCGGCTCGCTCGGAGAGGCCGCGCTCGTGTGCAGCATTTGTAATTGTAACGGCGCTCCTGCATTAACATCTGTTACTAACGCTTCGACCCGTAGACGGGCTCATGGACCTTTTATCTTTTAGCTATGTTTACTGCTCGCGTACTGCCATCCACTTTTTTTTTTTTTTTTTTTAACTTTACGTTGCCTTGATATGACACGAACAAAAAAAGCTAACTATCATTACGTTGGGTTGTAAAAAGGTTTCTGTTTAAACGCAGCTTTAAAAACACGATGAGACTGTAGAGTTTGTTTCTAATCATCGAGGCTCATTGTTTTTGATTTCTATCAAACGTCTGGCCGTGGCTTACAGTGAACGTGTGAAGGAGAGATTAAATGAAGCGCTGCTCGTGCACCAAAATATCAAACAAAGGTTAAACTGCAGAACGTCGTGTTTTAAAAAGTTTCATTTCCTTCATGTTTTTGTATTCTGGATTTTTCAATCCAGCTTTTTTTTATTCATTTTATCACGTCCTGGATTCTTTTTGAATAAAAAGCAAAAACAATGAGCCGGAAGTTGTTTGACCATTACAAAATATTTCTAAACAGACTTTGGAGACGCGTGGCCACCTGGTGTGTGTATGTATGTGTGTGTGTGTGTGTGTGTATATGTGTGTGTGTACTGTCACTGAACGTTGTTTTCGGGGACGTTTGGATGAATTCTGTAGGAATCGGAATCGAACACATCAGGACGTCTGTTCTCCAAATTCTGTTTGCAGCATTAAAGTGGCATGCGCACTTTCCCCTTGCATATACAATCCGACCACATTTCACACTCATGTACGCGCAGCACTGCGAGGGCGAGGCGGGACGCAGTGAGGCGTCACTGGACCGTTAACGGGAAGCGTCCGCCTGCGCTCCATTATTCGACTGTTGGCCGCAGCGACGGGACGCCCTGCAGGATTGTAACGTGCGACCAAATCAAAAAAGACTTGACGGTGAACAAAATGGATATTTTCATGACGATGGAATGCCATATTGTATTATTGTTTTAGGTATTATGTAATGTCATGACATAGTATGCTTTTTTTATGTTGCTTTTCATTAATTTTGTATTCACAATTTCTAAATGTCAGCACCAACTTGTATAATACAGTGCATCATGTTAGAGCTATTGGAATATTACATTTTTGGCAGCTGTTAATAAATGTGTTTCTGGTAATCTTTGATTTTTATTTGATTCTCGTACAAAAACTGTAAAAGACTACAAACAGGGCCGACTCTGATCTGTCACAAATCCCTCACAGGTGTCACTTTTTGGGATTTATACACGTGGATGTCTCTGTGTTTGTCGTAGTACACCTCCTCCACGGTGAACCTCCGCCTCAGCATGCTCAGGAAGTCCGTGTCCCGCTTGTAGCGGATCTTACAGGCCAGCAGCAGCACGGTGGAGTCCGAGCACAGGTGCTCCAGAGTGCGCAGCAGCGGCACGAAGGTGTCCTCCAGGTACACGATGTCGGCACCCAGCACCAGGTCGAACCCCCCGGCCGGGTAACGCTCGAGGCCCTCGCCCCAGCTCAGCTCGGACACGACCACCGAACCCTGGAGGTCTGCGGGCACGTTCACGTTCACGTTGGCGGAGAGGAAGTCCAGAGCGGGCTGCCGGTCTGTGATGGTCACTTTGGCACCTGGAGGAGTGATCACGTGACAGGTGTACAGGTGAATTAGATTAGATTTACTTTATTCATCCCACCATGGGGAAATGTACTTGTAAGGATCTTTAACCTACAATAAACATAAATAAACAACCAGCCTTCAAACAGACGAGTACTGAGGATAAAAGTGGCATGATGTATAAAAAGAGTGTTGTAATGTAAAGTGACCATGATATAAATAATATTACAAAACTAAATGACCATTCAAGGTATGAATGAAATAATACTGCAGTGAGACATGAACAGGAGCCTACAGCATGATCATGTGGTGCAGGTGATGTGATATTTATGCATCATTTGATTCCAGGTTAATCTCACCCAGCAGTGCTGCTACGATCCCCACCAGCCCGGTGCCGGCTCCCAGCTCGATCGCCTCCTTCCCCCTGAGCTCCACCTTCCCCAGCTCCAGGTACACACACATGACGACAGCCTGCACAACAAAGCGTGCAGCACGAGTTCAACCCGACACAAACACAGAGAGAAACGGCCAGTCACGTGATCACTCACCGCATCCCAAACCACCGCCGCCACCCCGAGCTGCTTCCAGTCCTGGGCCAGCCGGAGGTCCCGGTCGGCGAACCGAAACTGCGCGGATGAGTTGTGAAGTTTGGAAAGCGCGGGGAGTGGATTTTCTACGTACGGAACCAGCGCCATGCTGGAAGACGTGTAAAAAAACTACAATGACGAATGAAAAACTACAAATCCATGTACGCATGCGCAGTGAGCTTCTTCTTCGAGGAAGCTTTACTGGTTCATTGCTGCCATCTTGTGGACTTAAATATCACCTCTCTTGTTTTTAATTCGTTAATTTATCTGTTTTATTCTAAAATATCACAACATTTCCCCGCCTATTTCATTAAATATTATAGCGCGAGCGACATCGAGTCAGCCATCACCGCGGTTACGGCCTACTCTTTAACGGCAACGCAACGAACACTTTCAGCCAATCACGTAACAGTTTAGCTAAATCTGACCAATGGGTGAAAGCCTGGGTTCACAGTGGGCGTGTCCGAGAGGGTTTTTCTCAACGGCTGTACGGGGGAGGGGGGCGGGGCCTGCGGGATGAAGCGAACAGCACACAGCAGCGACACTGTTCCTGCCTTCAAAATAAAAGCACAGAACATAAGCTGAATGAAATGTAACACCAAAATAAATGTGACTGTTTTATTTATTTTTTTACTTGCCCATTGCTGTAAAATCAAGATTTATGTGTAGTTCTTTGGATTCATAATTTATAAAAAAAAAAAAACCTGAAAATAGTGAGAAACTGCATCACAATTGTCCAGAATGTGTACAAACCTTAAAATAATGACAAATCTTCATCCTTTGCAAGAAATATGACTTGTTTTTTATTAACAAAAGTTATTTTTTTCTGTCAGTTGACTCGTCAGTTACTCTCTAAAGTAACTAAAGCTGTCAGATTCTTGTAATATAAAGTAAACAGTACAATATTTACCTCAGAAATGTCACTGAAAATACTACTAACACTCTTTGCATTTATGATAACTCATAATCTAACTACGGACTATTGCGAAATATGCACCATCATGACTCACTCATGATTTTTTTTTTGTGTGTGTGTAATATATTTATTTTTTAATCTGTATTCCAATTACTTACCATGTGCAATATTATTCACATCATGGCCACTTTACCTTTAGCACTCGTTTGCACGTCTGTTTGTTTTTTGTTTATTGTATAGGCTGAGATTTTAAATATTGTAATATATCCTATTTATATTAGATTAGATTAGATTAGATTAGATAAAACTTTATTTATCCCACAACGGGGAAATTCACTTGTTTACAGCAGCGAAAAATAGAATCAAGGAGGGAAAACACAAGTGTACATATTTACAAAAAGTATTAAAGTAGAATGTGCAGATTTAAGAATGTCTATATATACTGCGTGTTCACATCTATTTATTATTTATTCTTTTTTTTTTATCTAAAATGTCATAGTATTGTATTTAACTTGCATTTTATTACACTTTCTCGTGTTTAACATTAACTAAATCAAGTTCACTTTTATTTTGAAAAGCAGTAACCGGACGTTACCTGTGAACTGTAGCCTCTCGTGCTGCGTTGACATCCAAAGACGTGTCCTGCAGATGCAGCTAACGCTGGCTACCTGTGCGCAGATCCACACCTTCCCGCTGCCTTAGCCTCCTCCACACACCTCCACCGGCTCGTCGACACCTCCGTCAGCCCGGTACCGAGGCGTTTTAACGGCGGCGGCGGCTGTCAGCCGCGGCGGGGATGGATTGATCCAGGCTGCCGGAGCAGCCCGGGATGGACTGAGCGTTAGCCGGCCAGCCATGGAGGGAGCCCGTGACTTTGTGCTGTGTGCGGTAATGAGGTGTCAGCTGCTCGGTTAGAGAGTCCACGCGTGTTCCCGCTTCTTAAAGTGCGCCAGTGCTGCGCTGCGCACACGCCCTGAATATGTCAGCTGTCCCGCACACACCGCAGATGCCCTGACAGCACGCACAGCACGCACAGCCTCTCTCTGCCGCGCTCACCTTGCAGCCACACACACACACACACACTGAGCTCAGATTAGATTCATCATCTCTGTCTAAGCTCAAAGATCCAGATCAGGCTCTGCAGACTCCGTCAAAGCTGGCAGGGTGAGTCCATCCTCGGGCTGTTGTATGGGAAACAGCGCCGGCTGCAGCAGGTCTGTTGTGCATCAGCCATGGGAGGCTCGGTGTCTTGCTGCATCTCTCCCGGGGAGAGCCCCAAGATCCACAGGAGGGAGGTGGAGCTGGAGGAGTGTCCCATCACCACCACCGAGGACGTGAGCGAGGACACCGGGACCTACCTGCAGCACATCAGCGACCGGGAGCTCCCGGACGGTGGGTGACGTGCTGGCACGCTTTCTCACGTCTCCTCCAGCTTCTGGCACCGATGTGTTCACGTTCACTGCTTGTGTGTTTTGCAGAATTGGCTCAAGAGGCCAACCCGTCCGATCACCCCAGAGCCAGCACCCTCTTCCTCAACAAGTCGCAGACAGACGGTCAGTACCTCCCCACGTCAGAGATGCTTCATGTCACCCGTCTCTGACCCTCACTGACTTTGTTTCTCCTGATTTCAGTGCGCGAGAAGAGGAAAAGCAACTACCTGAATCACGTAAGTGACGATCAGCGGGACTGTCTCCTCTGCGGTCGCGTCCACGCGTCTTTAACTCTCTCTCTGTCTCTTTGCAGATGTCCCCGGGGCTCCTGACGAAAAAGTACAGCTCCTGCTCCACGATCTTCATCGACGACAGCACGGTCAGCCAGCCCAACCTCAAGAGCACGATCAAATGGTACGTGACTCCCACCTCCGCCTCCTTCAACGTGCTCCTGCTTTTTTAAACTGTGTCCATCAGCAGCGCCCCCCTCGAAAGTTCGCTCAACTACCAAGATCTCTTTGCGAGAGTTTTTGCGATCCACAGTCAGTCGGCGAAACTTCGCATGCAGGAAGAAAAACGTCTCTTGTTTGGTGCAGCAGAATAAAAGTCACATCCAGTGGTTCACTGTTTGTCTGTCTGTGTCGATCTCTCTCTGTTCCAGCGTCGCGTTGGCCATATACTACCACATAAAGAACAGGTAGGAAACTTTTTAACAAGTATCGTCATTGATTTCACCTCATGTAGATGTAGATGGTGCCGTACTGTTTTCTTTGTGCTCGGTACTTGGGGATAGATAGGTAGGTAGATAGATAGATACGTAGGTAGATAGATAGATAGATAGATAGATAGATAGATAGATAGATAGATAGATAGATAGATAGGTAGATAGGTAGGTAGATAGGTAGGTAGATAGATAGGTAGATAGGTAGGTAGGTAGGTAGGTAGATAGATAGATAGATAGATAGATAGATAGATAGATAGATAGATAGATAGATAGATAGATAGGTACATGGATAGATAGGTAGGTAGATAGGTAGGTAGATAGATAGATACGTAGGTAGATAGATACGTAGGTAGATAGATAGATAGATAGATAGGTAGATAGGTAGGTAGATAGATAGATAGATAGATAGATACATGGATAGATCGATCTGGGTTTCATCGACTCTTCGGCCAGTCGTCCGTCACTCAGCTAGTTTCAGAGTTGTGATCTTGGAGTTATTCTAGCCTCTTGGCGTCAGATCCGTCGGAGCTCACGGAGCCCTTAAATGAACACGAGTGTCACATTTTGTCAGCCAGCTCATCAGGATATAAATCCAGCGAAGCAGTGATTCACTCAAAGTGGTTGAGTCACTGTTTTTTTAACGTTGATCTTTTGCTCCCGCAGAGATTCAAACCGCTCGCTGGAAATATTCGACGAGAAGAAGCACCCTCTGTCGGTGAGTTGACAGGTTTGACTTGACATGAGTCTGCGATATTTTTTACTGTTGGCCCGACGATGACGATGACGATGACCCTCTCGTCCAACAGCGAGAAAAGGTTCCAGACGACTACTCGGTCGTGGATCCGGAACACAAACTCATCTACCGCTTCATACGAACGCTGTTCAGCTCCGCACAGCTCACTGCTGAGTGTGCCATCGTCACTCTGGTAAGTTCATAAATGATTCTAAGCATTCAGTCGTTGATGTTCATCACACCTTGCGTACGTCGGCACGGATGCAGGCAGGTCTTTGTAATTCACAATAGGAGAAGGTCTCGGACTACCCAAGACAAAACAAGGAGCTCGTACCTAAAAGAGGCGCTTCTTCTGTGCCAAGAAATTCAAATATCACTCGCGTCTTTTACCACCTTCACAGGAATCGTGTTAAACAGTGCAGAGAGTCGGATTCTTAAAAACACACCCCAGATATCAGGATGTTTTACCGTCCTAATCTCTGTCACTGTTCTGTTGTAGGTGTACCTGGAAAGGCTGTTGACGTACGCTGAGATGGACATCTGTCCTTGTAACTGGAAGCGAATTGTTCTCGGTGCCATCCTGCTGGCCTCCAAAGTCTGGGACGATCAGGCGGTGTGGAACGTCGACTACTGCCAGATCCTCAAAGACATCACAGTGGAGGACATGTGAGTGTCGATTGAACATAAACCAACTGTTGCATGCCAAAACGTTGAATTCTCTGACCGGCTCTCTCCCTTTTGTTTTACGTTCTGCAGGAACGAGATGGAGCGCCACTTCCTGGAGCTGCTCCAGTTCAACATCAACGTCCCAGCCAGCGTCTACGCCAAGTATTACTTCGATTTGCGCTCACTGGCCGACGACAACAACCTCAGCTTCCCTCTCGAGCCACTGAGCAATAAGCGGGCCCAGAAACTGGAGGTGAGTTTGTCCAAATTCAGATTGTCTGGCCTCGGTACAGTTTAGATAATAACAGTTTTTTTTTTTGCGCTTTTCACCTCTAGGCCATCTCCAGGCTGTGCGAGGACAAGTACAAGGACCTGAGTAAAGCTGCTATGAGGAGGTCTATCAGTGCCGATAACCTGGTTGGCATCAAGAACTCCCAGGCTGTGTTGTCTTAGGTCTGCTACAGCCTATCGAGGAGGATCGACGGGCTTAGAGCGATGCTATGGTTGGACAACATTCGCCAAGAGACATTTCCAAAGTAAATTAATATCAGTAACTGAAAAGTACCAATACAAAATATAAAACACTGACTTTGGAGAGGAACAAAAGACCAGAAGTTTACCATACAATATCTGTTAGGAATGAATCCAGTCTCTGTGTGTTCATTACAAAGAACTTAAGCTATCTGCCTTTAAAGCATGGGTCATTTGGTGAAATATTTTGCAAATTGTCACTTTTTTTTTTTCAAGTGGTGGATGTGTAACCATGGAAGGAATCCGCATGACAACGCTTCTTGAAGTCACAAATTGAGGACCTCATCTTCTTCATTTTTTTATGATTTTTACATCAGCGGTCTTTTTTGGGGGAGTCGTTTTAATCAGGTGCTTCGGCCGTCTTCTCTCTTCCACCAGCCGTGTCCCCCCCCCCCCACTCCTTTTATTCACATGATGACAAAACTGTCTCGAACTACCCTGTGGTGTAGTTCTGCACATGGACAAAGAGTAGACTTTGTTTTGCTTACTATGTAGGCCCCTATAGCTGTGAAATGTACCAGACTTTATTTAATTCAAATAAATTTCAGTCGCTGTTTAAAAGTCGAGGCTGCTTAGGTGGGGAAAAATGTGTTGTGGTGGTTATTCAACATAAAAAAGAAGAGTCACTCTGAGTGTGTCTGACAGAGATTTCACACTTTGATGGTCAAACATCTCATTTACCTTCAGATTTCACAGGTAGGATTAGTGTCTATCGCTGGCGACTTTTTATATTAAATAAGAATTTGTAGGTTTCATCAATAAATAAATCAATAAACGACTTATGGAGTCGCCAGAACGTGCCACTAGTAGCTATCTCTTCGTACTCCTGCACCAGTCTCAGGGTGTTTCGTCTGTGGAGGTTCTCAGTCAGAGGCCAGAAGACAAAGAAGTTCTTCGAGAAGGGCGAACCTGGGGCAACCAGACTTTGTTGTAGATCCATGAAGACGTTTCACCTCTTACCCAAGAGGCTTCTTCAATTCTGGAATAACACTATTAGTTCTTCCAGGAAAAACAACTCTTTAGCTCATTAGTTGTGCTCATTAACCTACGAGGACAAAAGTTTGATCTAATTGGACGAGATTCAGCTGCAAATATTTTCACAGCGAAACTACCTTGACCACATCGTAAACAGCCCAAAACTGTGACTCCAATCCCTCAAGTCAGCGTTTCTGACAATTCTGATTCCCGTTCCCGATACGGTCACCTTTTTTCCCCAAAATTTAATATTTGTACACCTCGCTGCCTGAAATCCTTAAGTCTCTAACTCATAGTGATAATTCTGAATATTATTATAGTGAGATTGTCAAAGAAACAAATTTAATTTCAGATTGTAACTCGATGTGGCGGATCTAGGATGTGATGAGAACTTTTCACGAGTGTGATATTTTTATTTCGAGTACATACGGTGTGATGATGTATGTTATATAGCTCAACCCAAATCAGAACAAAGATTAAATCAAATCAATTTTATTTGTATAGCCCAAAGTCACAAAGTACATTTGCCTCAGAGGGCTTTACAATCTGTACAGGGAGTGACACCCTCTGTCCTTAGACCCTCGGTTCGAGTGAGGAAAAACTTGCCCACAAAAAACCTTTAACAGGGAAAAAATGTGGAAGAAATCTCAGGAAGAGCCACAGAGGAGGGATCCCTCTCCCAGGATGGACAGACGTGCAATGGATGTCACGTGTGCAGGACAAATCAACACAAACATATTGTACAATGACTGATAAAATGACAATGAATTACAATGAATGATAAAAATGATTACAGTAACAGATATGGTAGTAATAATGACAGTAATAATATGTGTAGTGGGCGTCGTGCAGGATCACAGCAGCAGCCACGATCCACGAGAACCTGCTGGACGACAGCACAGAAACTCCGGGGAAGTCTGGTCTTTCCATTGTGTGGGGCAAATTATGATACATTTAGTTCCTTTCAAAGCTCAAAGCACAGCTTGGTACTTTTTAGAGTAGAGTTTCTTCCATGGGAACTAATTTGTTCATTAATGGCTTGACATATAAGGAACACTAAAGCTTGGAGAGACTACTGGTGAATGTGGAAGACGGATAGAAACCTGAGTGTTAAAGTATAGCAATTTGCCACGACACACACCGTAACTTCATGAACCCAGATAATTTGTCCTTCCTTTACCATCCTTCACTTTGGTTTGTGATTGTTATATAAATACCAACGTAAAATCAAGTGGAACAAAAAACAATAAAACCTTGTGAGTGACTGGCAGTAATGAGCACCGTTTGTGTAATTTCCGCCTTAAGTGCCTCCGCAACCTACTGATTTCCTTACACCAGGAGGCAACTTGACAGAAGCCTTCTTTAAAAAAGTTCTTATTCATCAAAGAAAAAGTGTATTTTTCAATTTGTGTCCGTCAGTTCTCAGGATTTGCCGTTAGCTTGACCTTTGTCATTAATCACCTTTGTGTCTTTGTGCATCATTAAAGGTCCAGTGTGAAAGATTTAGTGGCACTTAGCAGTCAAGCAGTCACACTTTAACCTCTCCTGCAAAACTCCGGCTGCCAAATCTAGATCAGTGTTTGCTTTGTCTGTTCTGGGCTACTGTGGAAAAATGGTGGACTCCATGGAAGAGGACCCGCTCTCGCTGTAGGTCTTCTCATTATAAGACCTGGTGAGGCACTGACTCCATCAGAATCACTTTTACAAATATATGAACCCAACAGAGTAGATTATTCACCGTTTGATCGGCAGCAGTTAACGGGTTATGTTTCATATCTCATATGAGCATTCTTTACACATACAAACTAGCCCACATGACGCACATCTCATTTAAAATCCGCCAATCCTTCTGGACAAAAAATGTCCGTTACTTGTCCGTTTATGTAGAAGCATTCATTGTCCTCTTTCAGTTTTAAAAGTCCCCCCACCATGTGGCAAGAGAACTGCCTGCCTCACGTCAAGATCTCTGACACACAAAATAAGTTACACAGATATATACATAACAACATACAGAAATATACAATGACTTTTTTTTAAAGGTACATACCTGAAAATCACCATTAAACAACCCAGAGTATGCAGTTGCCAGGTAACCTTCACAGCTTTTTTTTTTTTTTTTCAAAGACTTTCCGAGTTAATGCCGCCACTTGTCAACACCTAGCTGGTTTTCATACAGCAAAAGGTCTTGCAGCAAGATGAATTCCTCAAACTGCTCCGTCTCTGGTTCATCCAACATGACTACCACTAGTGACTGGAATCAACACATGGATGAAGCGTCCGGCTGTTTTTCCTGGGATTTTTCCTCTTCAGATAAAACTTTCCTGGTGTTTCTTCTCGGGTTTCTCAGCTGTGTCATTTTTTCATCCACCGCAAATGGATTTCTCTTTTTCCTGACGGTGAGACATAAGCAGCAGCTGTGGCAACCACAGTACATTCTGATAAACAATATATCAGTGTCCGGCATTGGGATGAGTCTTGTAACCGCTCTGGTCGTGCTGTCTTCGATAGTGCGTAAGCAAACTCAGGTGTATGGACACTGGTGCATCGCACAGTTCTGTATATTGCGTTGCTTTTTCCTGACGTCCCACATGACTTTGGCTGTCATGGCCATAGAACGCTACATATTTATTTGTCACGGCATCCACTACCTCAGGATTATCACTACCTACAGTATTTCCATCGTCACCGGGCTTATTTGGCTGGTCAGTGGGGCGCTGAGCCTTCATGGAGGGTTGGTGCTGAGCTGGATTGAGTGTGGCTTCCAACAGCAAACCAACGGGCTCCTGTGCGACGCTTTTACTATCAAGGAACTCATCCCTTTTTCCTACGAACAGAACATGCTGGTGTTTGGACCACCGTCTGTCTTAACTGCCTTCTGCGTATTGGTCATCTGCTATTCCTATGGGTGCATCTATCATGCAGCGTTAAGAGTGAGCATCGCTCTGAAGTGTAATAACCACAGAGCCAAGCGCACTGTGGGATTCTACTTTTTAATGTTCCTCCTGCAGCTGGCACTGAACATATTTTTTATTGTCCTGACAATGACGGGAAAGAAAGAAGCATCATCCTGCAGGTCGGTCAACTCATTAGTGACGCCACTAATAATAATCATACCTACGTTCATCATCGGAGCTTTCCTTCTCGTCCGGAACCCGCAGATTAGGCAGCTGCTCTTTTCTTTGTGTCAGTCTACCTGGCATGAAGCCCCTGAGGTGTTTGATCAGAGCAGTAGAGCTGATGGGATAGGAGAGGACGCATCTCGTCAAGAGGAGAAGGAGAACAAGGAGAGAACGTCTTTTTCTCTACCTGGTTAAGTCTTTTGTTCTGATTCTGAGGACTGTTAACAGTGTCTGCTTTCAGAGCTCCTCACAGCAGAACCAGAGCTACTCGTGTAAATGTAATATATTAAAAATATGTTGTATGTATAAGCACCTAATAAAAAATATTGAGGTTTAAGGTGAAATATTACTTTGAATTTAATAGTTCTTGATGTAAACGATGTTTGATGTTGTGAAGAAGTGAACTCTGTGGCACTCCAGTTTTTTGGTTTTTCAGTCCGAGTCTGCATTGTTTCGAAATTCCAGTTTGCCTTTGTTGAAAAACAACCTTTCTGCTCTCTGAATATAATATATCAGTGCCACAGGTTGTGCATGTGTGACTCATGTGATATGTTATTGTATCTTATATCACCTCCCATTGATTTAAATATAGTTTAGCATTAATCTAGGCTACAGTTTATATAATGGATTTCAATAAATGGAGGTGGGTCCTTTTCTTTTTTCTATATTTGTTTACATGTAACTTTGTTAATATAAATGTATGCACACGTATAATGCGTAATGTAATTACCTGTGAATATATGGAGCTGTGTTGTGCATTGTCAACATGTTTCCAATGTTTTTCCAATAAAATTTGGTTACAAAAAACTCAAAGAGAACAGTTTGTTTATTTGTCTTTTGATAAATATTTAGTAGATCCGGTTGGATTGGACTCAATGGATTGTTGTGGTACCCAGAGGATGAACCCCAATGACTAACCAGTGAAATCACATGCCTGATTGACTTTGAGCCATATTAAAATCAGCAGCAGGTTTTTTTTCTGTACTTAGCAACATCTAACCTTGAATTTGAAAAGTCAGGGTGTCGTTTAACTCGGTTGGTAGAGCATTCCTTCCGTGCCGTGGATTCCCCGTCTCTCTCACCCCACATTACTGTCTCTATGAAAAAAAGCCAAAACATATCTTATTATATGCACTTTAGTTACATACTACAATCCCATCTGTACCACAGCTACGTTTACAACAGGTGATATGTCAAACACAGCCATCATTGCAGTGCTGTGGCCCAAAATCATTCAGAATATCTTGTTTCCTCTTCTCCTAACCTCAAATACTTCAAAGTATTATACATCCTTGGGGGATGTTTTGTCTCAGTTGTCCTTCCTTATCCTTTTCACAGCAGAACCGAACTGAGAGGTTGGGTTGTTGCAGAGATGTAGTACCCATATGTGAACACAAAGAGGCAGCGCTGCAGTGTGCAAGATAGCTTGGCTCGACTGCAGGTGTGAGATTAGTCCATGTGTTAATGCGACATCCTCCCGACTCTCCAGAGCTCTGGTGCAGCTTGCTTGTGTCATTGCCAGACTGGAGGATGGACAGAGACACAACCAGGCCTTTCTTTTTTTTGAATGAAGACTCAAATTCTGATGATAAATTACCAAATATTATTTATGAGTCCATGCTTAAATGACAAGACAAGGTGCCGATAAAAGGCATGTTAGATGTCATCGATTATAAAAGAACGATCTTAAGAGAATCCCGTTGAAGGTTTACTAAACCGACTCGAGTGCAGGTTTGTTTATGAGAAAATTTAACCTCAATGTTCACCTGAACTGTGCAAAGCTCACATAAATGCAGGTGCATGAAAACTGTCATAATCTGAAATGAATAGCGTGTGTGCACGTACGGCGGTGTGACTGTGCGTGCATCCTGCAGGGATCACCGGTGCAAGTGCGGCTTCATTAATCTCTCAGCATCATGGGACCTGTCTGAACTCTAAAAGAGGGCTGGAGAGAACAAGCTGGCCCCCTGGGGAGTCACTCCGTTTACCCTCCACGCACTCAGGTCACTCCTCATATCACACACTCTTCAACTATACAATGTCAAACCCTCCAGTAGGCCTGAAAAAAAACTGCACTGAAATGTGTGTGATGTGCGTATTTGTTGACCGATTGAAGGTGAGGGGTGGATCTTAGACAGTGAGACTTTTTTTGCAGTATGTGGGTCATGCTGAATATGTTGCATGATTTCTTCAAGTAGCAAAAGGCAAAACTGTGCCACGACTGTTTCATAAATATTTATTTCCCTTCAATAATGCATAGGAAAGCACATATACTGATTACATTACAAAACATGGTGCTATAAATATCTCAAGACTTTGGGGATGAGATTTGCATTTGACTGTCTTTCAATGGTTGACAATGTGGGATTCAGAGGGATGCATCAGTAGCTGCAGGAGTCCTGGAATCACCCATGATCCAATCAAATCTAATCAAATCACCTGTTTCCTTTCCCTTTAAAGCCTTGCACTCTGCACCGCAGAATAGTCCCGAGTGGATTCACCACCAAAAGCTTCCCCCCGCGACAGAAACAGAAAAGCGGTTTCCCCGTGTGGAAGATGAATGAGGAAATAAATGGCACTTCTAATTAAATTAGCCTGGGAGGATGTAACACGTTTGGCTTCCATGCTGCTCTGATCCCTGGAAAAAGGCACCTCCGCGATTCACGCTCGGCGTGTCACGGTATGTGCTGACAGTTTTGTTGAATGGCATCGTTTACACCACCGTCGCACTTGTGTTCACGTGGAAAATGTTGTGAGGTATTTTGCCTGCTTGAGAAAATTGTATGAATTAAAATTGCCAACAAACTGCTGAATCATCATGAATGAATCAGAGAACTTGAGTACGATGGCGCTGGAATTGATCGTGCTTTCTCCAGACTAGAACATGAGTCTTCGGCAATACTGCAAAAACCCCCAAATCATGTTCTTTGAGAAAGCTCTACGATATCTGTGGATGGCAACTACAAAAAGTTAGAGAAAGATTGTGGTTGCAGCTTAAAAAACAAGAATATCACTCGTCTGTTGGAATGGGAATCCACCGGCGTTGGACATCATCTACGTAATTCCTGAGAATATTGGGCTTTGGTTTGATTAGATGTTTTCTTGGGCGTACTTGGTTCCTTGTGACCAACACTTGACACAGCCTGGTCTGAATCACATAGATGCCATGGGACATGTGGTGTAGGAACCACTGTTGGCATTGTTGTTCTCTCTCCATCTGACTATCCTCAAGTCTCTTATGGATTGGGTCTCTTATTTTGAAAATTAAAGTGGGCGCATTGAAGTTAAAATGGACTTTTTTAGATTGTGTTTAAGGCTTGTATGTTTTGGATGCTTTTCTACCTTTGTTACGAGCTGTAGAGAAACAAAAAGTTGCACTAACATCCATGTAGTTCCTAACAATTTTGGGCTTTTTGTTGGATAGACGTTTTCTTGGGTCTACTCAGTTCCTAGTAACCAAGATCCGACACAGCATGGTCCAAATCTCGTAGAATAACTGCTGTCTGATCTTACTATCAACTCTGAACATGTGATGTGTCATAAGGTGTCACAGATATTTGTCTTTTTTAAGGCGAAGTTCTGGGTATAATGACATTTTTTGACTATCCTCAGGCCCCTTGTGGATGAAGTCAGACAGGCCTTGTCTAGATTGTGTTGAAGGCTTGTGTGTTTCAGACTCTTTTCTACCTTGTGTTTGCAGAGAAATAGTAGAATTGAGCGCACCCGAGAAGTTGCACCAACATATGGTGGTGCATAATCAAATGTTTTGTGTGTTTGTTGAAGCTTTTGTTGGGAATCCAAGCTCCGACCATCTCATGGCACGGCTTCCATGTCAAACTTTGCCGCCCCACTGTTGCTACTGCTGAGCTGGCACAAAAATGGCGGTTGACTGCTGCTGGTTCGTCTCTCCTCTAATGAGCTCGGCGTGAGCTTTAAACCTTGTTTTGCGCTCCTGGCTTCTGGCATCAGGAATAAATACCAGGACAGCCAGTCTGTCAATGTTAAACCAGACATTAGGCAGATGCCAGGAGCCAACTTGGTCCAAAAAGAGCCAAACGCACTTTGACCTTTTAATGAGAGTAGGAGGGAAAGTGAGGAAGCAACATTCGGTAAAAGACACGAGGTGAATAATAGTGTGTGTAAATGTGATGTCACACAGACCTCTACGTTATACACGACTGAGCTGCTGTGCTGTGCTGGCTGGTAAACGTCCTCTTTCCTATAGCGCTCATCTGAAACATAAAACTGCTTATCCATATACATGTTTTCATTTGCACAGCAGATGAGAAAATGTTGGCTATGCTGAACCGCCCTGCAAGCTGAAGGCATTGCGACGCGATTTGTCCTGAGTTTTCGCTTTTGGGAGCACAGAGCGTACAATATGCAATCATGCGGCACTCACCTACCCGTGTCATGTGTATAATAGCCGATGTACGCGCGATGGTGTCACAAGAGGGGAGTCATAGCCATACACACATTTGCGTTTGAAGTTCTTCTTGTGAATTGAAGCAGTGCACCCTAAAGGTTCGTTTGGGCTGAAGGTCATGATGTTCCTGTCAGAATTATAATCAGCAGTAAATTGAGCAGATCATGAATATAATGAATGCCTTTAGAAAAATCTCATTCCTTGAGTATGAGGTCAAGTAACGTCCCTGTTCATCTATGATCTCTGGAGTAATAAACGCCTTAAGGATTTTATCTTTGCTTCTTCTTTGTTCCACTATCGGATAAAGTCTAACTGGACACGAAGGGAGGAGGAGGTTCAGGAGGTTTGGGATGAGGAGGCAGCAGAGACCTCGTGGTCCCCTTGGTGACCGGGCCTGTGTTTTAATGTTCCTCTTCATGCTGCGATCAGCAGATGCATCAGAGTGATGATGACGCGCTGAGTAGAACAAAACTGTGTTTAATGGGCTTGAGGCCTGGCTGCTGTGCAGTGCAGGCACAGAGTGGCGAGGGCGGGTGAGGTAGTATGTGCATGGGAAGAAAGTTTGGTACTCTGCTCGGCTTCTGCCTGAAGACGACGCTGAAAGCAAGGAGTTTAAAAAAATGTGGGCATCCAACAGCTCCATCGATTTCCATTATAGAAGATGTAGGATCCAGCGTTTTTTTGGAGCCTGACCCTTTGTTGGCTCTACTTTTCATCTGACCCCCCCAATGGAAGAGCAATACTTATATGATATAAACTGCAGGAGTAGTAATTTCTTATCGAACTAAAAAGTAAAAATGAAAAATGGTGACATATATTTGCTGCTTAGTTTGTTCCGAATAAATTACTTTCCGCTGTTACTATATTCTGTATTTCCATGCAGATTTAGAGGCAAATTAGCTTAAAATGTGTGATATCAGCCTGCATTAAAGGTCCAGTGTGTCAGATTTAGGGGTCTCTATTTACAAAATATGTCAGAAATGGAATATAATATCCATAATCACCTAAAAATAATATCTTTTATATCAAAATATGCTGCAGGTCCTCTTCCACGTGGTCCGCCATCTCTCTACAGGAGTCCAGAACGGAGTCAGGCGAGGGGGTTGCAATCAGCAACTCTACCAGTAGATGCCATTTAATCCTATACGCACTGGTACTTTAAGCTATTTTACAATGGACCCAGGTGTAATTGTTTGCCAGGCTTGCAGCTTTGTGAGGCTGGACTGGTGCCACATGAAATAGGTGTCGGGGAAATGTCACTAAAAACAAAAAAGTTCAATGTCATGTTGCATTGCGAGTCATTAGGATCCATCCTCATGCGACCACGAACGTCTGTGCCAATCAGAGGTCGCCAGTGGCTTTGGGAAAACCCTCCAACTGACTGCAGGCCAAAGCCACAACGAATGTATTGTTGACCTTCATGATCAAGTAACTGTACAATAGCCTGATTCCACAGCCGAGAGGCTGTAATAAAGCTAATGGAGCAAAAGAGAGGAGAGAGAATGGGGGGAGGAGACCAGGAGACAGCGATGCATAGGTTCCCTGTCCAATCTCCTTTGTGAGGCGTATAGACCGCATGTATGTGACGTCTCATCATCCACGTCTGCCTTTACATGAGCTCTCCCATTCCTCTGTCGCTCTGTTCCTCTCCCACTCTCTCCTCTTTCATGTCTGTATAATCCTCTTTTGTATGACTCGTTCATACTCTCTGCTTTTTAATCGGGATAATTAGGCTTAGACTTCTCCCTTGCTATTCCTTTCCTTGCAGAAGATGGCGGAACACCTAAATAATGCTCCTTATTATTGGAGGATAATCATCTAAAAATTATTTAAAGGCGTTTTTTACGAGAGTGTGGTGAAGGTTGAAGATAAGGCAATGAGGTGGGGGGTTTATGGTCCGTGATGCTTTAGATTGTCCGGAAGAAAATCCATTTTAGTGACAGCGTTACGCTCCACAGTAGGAAATGAGATGGAGGATACAAGGCTGCGTCGCAGGGTCCTTCTCGGCTTCGCATAACTTCTGCCTTGTCTCGTCTGTTCAGGACACAAAGATGATCTTGAATCATTAGGACTGGAGGTCAACGGTTTTAGAAATGTCCGGAGAAAGAAGGCAGCTAAGAGCTGACGTTCACCCTGCAGCGTAATGTGTCCTAATTTTACAAGGATCCAAGCTTAAACTTAAAGGTCCAGTGTGCAAGATTTAGGAGGGTCTATTGGCAGGATTTAAATGAATATTATGTATGTATGTTTGTTTGTTTTCATTAGTGTGTAATCACATAAAAAATGAGAACCGTTGTGCTTTTGTTGCCTTAAAATGAGACCTTTATATCTACAGTAACCCTGAGCAGTCAAACCAAAGAGACTGAGAGTATTCATTTGGTTGCAACCTGCAACTTCACTGCTAGGTGGCACCAAATTCTACACAGTGGACCTTTTAATAAACAGTTTGAACAACAAAAAACTGCTAAAAGGTGCTTTTTTTTTTCATTTACTATGACGAAATTTGATTTTGAAACATGCAACATTGAGAAATTGGTTAATTTTGAGAGTGAAAGTGAAATTTACTCACCTAGTTTGCACAAATCAGAATTCTTAAAGCACTCTATAAATATATATATTTATTTAATGCAGCTTTAGCAGCATAAATCACACATTTATGTCAAAAAACGTAGATGTGGATGCACCCAAACATTCCTCTTGCCCCCCTTTGCTTCTCTTGTTCTCGTCTCAGCAGTCAAATCCTCAAATTAAGTCTTCCCATTTAGTTTCAAGAGAAAAATAAACCTCAGCACTCCATGAAAGGACTTAAAGATAGACTTTTTTTTTTTTGCAGTGCGGCACTGCCGAACACTTATGCAGCTCAGTAGCCGCAGTAACAGTTAACAGGATTAGGCATGGCTTACATAAACATCTCCCATGGCAACAGTGCACGAGCGAGCGCCAGGCAGAAGCAGGGAGAGGAGCCGTCACCGGAAAACATCATCATCGCTCCGGTCAGCTGAGTGTCAGCTGGCTTTGATGCATGATGTTTGCAGCCATGTGTTTCCTGTGTGTCCATCGTTTCTCCGTTCAGCCTACCAGCAGCAGTTTGCAAATGCAAGTCTGCAAGGCTGCAGCTGGTTGTATGATTTTGCAGCTCGTGTGCAGTCTGTGTTTGTGTGTGTCAGTGTTTTGTGGCCTGCCATTGTTGTGACACGTTGGCAGCGATGCCTGAAGTTGTGTCCCGTCGGATACGCCAGGCCTTTAGAATGCTTCATTTCCTGTAATTCCCCCCGGAGAGACACATTGCTCACTGCCTCTCATGGCTTCGGCTCTGAAGGAGAGTAGAGGTCTTTGCATCTCTTGCTGTTTTCCCCTCGAAATGTCTCTGCTAATATCTGGGCGACATTTTCTGCCCACAAAAGAGGTCAGGTTTGCCAGAGCTTTTAAGGGGACAGAGGAGAATTTGGCATTTTCACTTCTAATGTGGCCGGCGTAGTTTTGTGCAGTCCAGTAGAACCGACTCTAAAACAGACATTAGACATACAGTTTGTATGACTCATTCTAAATGACTTAAAGGTGAACTGCATTTCAGTTTATCCAACAAAGTGGGAGTTGCTTTTCACACCACAAAGACACACTTTACCCTTGTAGCCACACACAAACCCTCATACACAGTTTGAGGCTCAAGGGAAACCAGAACCAAAACCCAATGAATAATAAACATGAATGAATAATAAACACGTTCTCACCCACGGGTGAGGCAGTTCGTGTCACCTTGTTTTGTTGTAGTGAGTTGTGAACCTCTTTGGACCGGCGGTTTAGTTCCAAAATGATGGTGATGATGAAATCCTTAAAACGACCTCTTGTTGTGTGAGTGGGCGCAAACCGCAAGACAACACCTGACTCAACGTCAGCGTCTGAAGGGGCGATATGAGGCTAATCAACGTTTCCAGGACTGACAAACGAGCTTCTGCATTTGAAGAGGTGATAGTTGGAGGTGATAAGGGTCAGCTTTGTCTTGCCGCCGCGAGCTGCAATGCTCAAACTGCAATCTTGTGCTTGCATCTTGAACACAAAGACAAAGAGCCACAGACTTGTGTAGACTTTGCACTATTAGGGACGAGGTTGAGGTGAAAGGATGAGTGACTTTTGAACAGCAGTGTGTGTTTTAGAAGGTGTGAGATCAGAAATGTTGGTGAGTCCTTGAAGGCGACAACCGATTCTGTTGTTTAGTTTGGTGGACTTGTTGAGTAGTCGCGACCTCTTTGTTCCAGTCAGTCTGATTTACAGAAATGTGCAAGTTATGAAAGACAAGCAAGTAAACAAAAGAAACGTTCCTTCACGACTGTGGTATGACGTTCTGTGAGGAGCTTAACATTGAGGAAGGACAACAATGTAACATTGAAAAGGTCTTTCTCATTTTCACGGGAACTTTAACATCTTTTCTCTTTCACCGTGACCATTTCAGCAACCCTACTTCCCCGTTAAACGTCTTACTTCATCCACCTTCAGTCTCTGCTGTTAATTTGACCCCGTCCCTCCTCGCTCTGTTTCTCTGTGTGCTCTGTCCTTTCCCATTCGTCCCCTTCCCTCCCTCTTCTTTCTCGCCTCTCGGCTGAGATAAGGAGATTTAAGAGGAGGAGGGGAGCTGCTCCAACGCCTGACCAGTAGAAAGTGTTCTGCACATTTCCTCTGTCCGTTTCTCAAACGCTCTCGTTTGCTTTAGACCAACTTCACTGTCACTGTGTAGATTTAATGTCACTCATTGTTGGCGACATCCAGCATTTCTTCTTTCTCTCAATATTTTGCACCTTTCTTGCACTTTTTCATTCAAGGCCACAGTGTACTCGCTGTCAAAACACATTCTTGTTCTGTAGCTGCGTCCAGACAAAGGCATATTTGAGGAAAACATGAAGCAGCACATTGGCTTTCAAATCCTCATTGTGTAGTGCACAAGCCTGCCTGCTGAGTCTCTGACTTAGAGGTCTTTACCCAGCAACGCAACCCTCCATAATTGGTATAAACATCATCATCATGCGGGTGGATGTTTATGCTTGTGAGAAAGCAAATGTTAGGGCAATGTTCCTGTTCATATGTTTATACCACCACTTGGTTTGGTTTGAGAATATTTGACCAATCAAACAGCTTTGAATCTCTTAAAATCAAAGTAAGCATTGTCACATCATGGCAGAAAATACCAAGGTGACTGTGATGCGACCTCACCAGGAGAGCATGAATATTACGAAGCAGGAGAACGGTGTGACGGGTAACCATAGGTTGTAGAGCCTTGCATACAAGCCAGTGCACACGCTTCCCAAATCTCAAATGTTCAAGTTTCTTGATTGGTTCAACTTTTGGTAGACAGGTTCAAAATGCAGATGTGCAGCTCAGAGAAGCTTGTATCATTTATTATCTGACACTGGCAATGTGTAAGTTGACCTTGTTGTGTCTCTGGAACAAAAGCTCGTTAATGTTTACTTCATAGCGACTAGAACTCTTTTGCCAAGAACACGGGATCACATTGTTGATGTTTATCTCTTAAGCCCAGTACGTCGACTACCACTACTACTCCACTCCAGATTGGTCCAGACAGATCTCTGCATCTTCCCGCTGCACGGTAATTGCCGGGATTAAAGCGTTTTCCTCGTGTGTGAAGGGATGTTTTGCTCCGCTCTGCCTGGTTTCATACAATCGGAACTGCATGTTCTGTGATTATGCAGAAGACATTCCCTCCCTCCCTCTGGTTTCATGGCTATTTTCACTCATCTTTATCCTCAGCACTGTAAATTGCTCCTATCCTGATATTACATCGCTGAGTATTGCTTTACGGATGAACTGGATTGCAGTGGACTGTCACTTTGCCTTACAGTACGGCAGAGTCTCAGTGGTCGGTATTCAAATCCGAGGCTGTGATTGGTGATAAATGTGCATAATTAGACTGAGTAAGGGCCCGTAGTCTTCCTATCGATTTCTTGGCTCATTTAGGGAATTAAAGGGCCTGCAAATTCTTAAGCACAGCAGACAAGCCTCGGGATTGAACGGAGAAGGTCCCATCTTTCAGGGAGCAAAACTCGCTTTCCTACATGTGCCCACAGAGATGTCCGTGAATTATATCCGAACGTTTGTCTTGGTTAAATGTTTTCTTTGTCCTGTGACACTCGGAATAAATCAATCACAGCTGAATTGTGTCTCCCTGACATTGTTGTCCTACTTATTGTTGCCGCCACCTCTGAAAGGGGGGGAGTGTGTACGACCTGAGCGGTGTGTTCACCTTGAGATGTCTCCCCCTGGCACTGGTGTGTTTGTCGACCACGAGGGGGTCTTTAACCTACATAGGTAGCTACATTAGTGGGGCTAAAAGCACGCCACAAACCCGACTGGAAAACAGCCAAGTCAGCAGCAGGACGTGAGCTATGAGCTGGATGTTTGGACATAAGGGGGGGGTGGACAGCTTCCCTCAGGCTTTTTCCAAGCTTGTTCCAAATGAAAATAGCCAGCATACACTATCCTGCTGCTGTGTTCCAGGCACACATCCTGTGACGACCAGAAGGAGGACAATGATTTAGATTTTATGAACGTTGTGCTGGATCTTTTTTATTTTCCGCATCAGAAACATTCCCAATGACGAAAAGCACTTTGAAAATGACACTGATAATTATTTTTCTTTATTGTTTCCTTTACTGCACGTTTATGTTCACTTTATTGCTCCGTGCTTGCTTTGCTCGAGGGGCAGTGAGGTAACCATGGGCAGCTTTGTTGCTATCCAATTACAGGAGTGGTACTTTCCTTCATACGCAGCATGATTTGAAGTGGGGGAAGCGACGGAGGTGCATTTAAACAAACATGAATACATAGAGAGGAAACTAAACAGATACGTGTCCCATTTGTGATCTAAACATCTGGTAAATGTTTCGCTGCCGTTGCAGACGTTTCGGTTTTCGTCAGCCCTCGCTTGCTCGCAGCTCAGGAAGGTGAAAGCTGCAGTGTGATTTAAAGGAACGGAGCGGAGAGTCAGGGGTCGATTCTAATTTGGCCCTCGGACTGAAGCTGATTGCGACGATAACGGTGCTGTTGAGTTGCATTACGCTGCTGTCGTCTGGCTGATACCTGATTGCGGCTTATCAGGAGTATTTACATCACTGATTATTTTCCGCCTGCCGTGACTGAACCCAGATCAGCTGTCCTTGTCCACATTTTGAGACAGTTAAAGTCTTGATAACAACAATTCTACAGATTTGAAAAATAGCAAATGATTTCTAGAATAAAACATTTTTACAGCTTGTATCTTATTTTTGTTTATTCAACTGAACTGTGTTTCTTTTGGATTTAGAAGAAGAAACACGAGCAATCACATGATCAGAAAGATCCTAAACGAACCCCTGCAAACCATAAAATGATTACCCATCCATCACAGTTTACAGACCAACTTTCTCGCTCAGCTTTGATCTACAGTCCTCCCTGCAGTTGTGCACACTCAGTTTTCTTGTGCATTGACGAAGTTTCACTCAGTTTACCTCCAAACGAAACGGTATGGATCAATGATCTAACTAATCTGGAGGACTGTTTACAACCAACCTGAAGCAACATCCTAACTGTAAAAAATCTGGAGCTGTCCTTTAACTTCACCTCCGTTCATGTGTTGAAATTTTGCAAATAAAAACACAAACAAAAGCGAGCACAAATTGATCGTGTTGTTGCTAATGACCTGAGAGACTGTACATTCACTTCTCTGCCAATAGCTTCATCATCACCCTTTCCCTTCTTGTCTTTCCTTCTCCCTCGGGGGTCGGGAAAAAAGGTTGGACATCACAGTGTGTGTGTTTGTGTTCATCTGTGTGTGTGTATTGTTGGGGGAGGGGAGCCGACGTCGCTGGATAACTGAGTTTCCCTTGGCAGCAGGCCCCGGAAGTGTCACCGCTCATAGACCTCCACTCTAAGCGCATCCCAAGTGCTTCCCTGTCCCTGCACATAATTTGCTCCCGCTAAAGATGAACCTGTCACCTGGAGGTTTTTTTTTCCCAGAGCAGAGATGGACGCCGTATGAGTGGAGCACAGCAGGATCCTTTTTTACCCGTTTTTGTTTTAATAATTATAAATCAGATGAGATTCAGCTTCATACAGTTGGTTCAAATCACTCAGGGATCACTGACGTGCAATGATCCGGCGTCATTGAGAGTGACTGATCAGAGCACCTTCACTTAATAGACTCAATCATTGATCACAGGCCATGAGGGTCACCTCTGTCTCTGCGGTGCTTTCACTCGGATTAGATGTGATGAAGAGGGACATTTCCGAAACAACAAGGCGTCGTCATTATTATATATTGTTATGTATTATGTATGCCACCCTGCGCCCAGGAGTCAGGGCTGGCATGGCTGCAGTGCGAGAGGATGTATGGAGGCACAAGAAAGGGAGGAGGAATCAAACAAAGGAGGAGAGAAGAGGGAATATAAGGACGAGTGTGAGAGAAATGGAAGGCAGATGAGTCTGCGTGTTAGTGAATGATGAGGTGTGTGATGGGACCTAATCTGCTGTCTGCTCAGTACAGTGCACACTCTGTGCTCTGAATGTGAATGTGGATGCTGGGTGCAGGAAACTAAACTCTGCACCGCCTTCTGTCTGTCTGTCGTTTTTTTTTTTTCTTCTTCTCCTGCAGCTCCGTACGCCATGGCTGTCCAAGCTGTCAATCACAACCCCCCGTGACCAGTCAGGATGACATCACCGCGAGGCAGCAAAACTTTGGGCGGTGAGCTCGAGCTAATTATTTTGATTATGTGATTTTGATCGTGCTCCAATGGGACAGACTTTTTCTCAACTTGTCTTGTGAAACTGTCCCTGAGCACGCAGAAGAATCCCACCCTGCTGCTGCTGCCGCTGTGTTAACGGGAAAAGTTTGACATGTAGTCACCGTCTTGCCTGGAGTTAGACGAGAAGATGGAGACCACCCTCATGTTTGTACACCGAGTATGAAGATATCAGCTAACTCAGCTTAGCACTGAGAATTCAAAACAGGATGCAGCAAGTGGAAAAATGTCAAGTTTGCCATTTTACGTGGTACCAGACCATTTCCTGGCTAAGATCAGATACTTCCTAGATTCTCCGCTGGTTGCCTGGCAACTGGCCCTGACCAAGAAATTGGCAGATAAGCTAAGCTAGCCAGCTGTTGTTTGGTATGGAGCGGCCAATGAGTCCTGAAATAACAAACTATTCCTTAAACACAGTTGGGACAGCGTTCAGCTTTTCCCACTCGGCCGTGCTGACGCGGTAAAAGTGCCGTAGCATTAGTAGTAGCCGTTAATTACTCCCAAGATGGAGATTGCTTTACAGAACCCATCTCCAGTAACACAGGGAAAGTAAACAAACGCTCAAGAGGTAATATATACTGTACATACAACTCCAACAGGAGACTGTATCCAGGTTCCTCGACTGGGAACAAATGTGTTGATCACAGGTAAGATGTTAAACATTCAGGACAGTCTTTGTTGCGAAAACTCAAATCAGATTTTGTTTGCATGTGATAAAACATTTACATCAGCTTGTTCTGAAACGGAGAAGATGTGTGCACAGGTGAGCTTTTAGACCTCTAGAAAGGGTTATTATATAACATAAACAACATTAACAGTGCCTATATTTGAACAGAAAGGAAAATAACCTTAACATTTAATAAATATTGATGGACAGTGTGCCTCGAAAACCTTTGCTGCAATAGACAATAGATCTCAGCTAACATTGCAGAGCCCCTGTTTTTGTACACTTGGTGAAAAATGATTCTGATCCCACTGTAGATGACAGGAGAAAGTCATTGAGGGAGAAGTTTTTTTGGCAGCCTGCACTTTTTCACAGGGTTTCCAGTCAAACGGATAGGCAGCCTGACAGGCCAGTCAATAGAAGTCAGCAGTGATTATGCAAGTTGCTTATGCCTAATGATAAAGATCAGCGCATTGCCAAGAGAGTGGGACACAAGCCCAGTCTCACACTGCGATGTACAGTACACACTGCTGTAGAATAATGTTCTGTACAAAAAGCTCCTCTGCGGAAAAGGAAATGTGGTCTTTAAGCAGATATATCGCTGATGAAATGGACATAACTGAATATTCTGTCAATAAAATACCTTCCCAGCCTATATATATATTTATTTTACTACAAATTCGTCCCTGTTTTATATCTAAATGGCTTCATATGCTTGTAAATAGAAGCTATATATGTGTTCCACACCTTGCAAACTAAAGCAGGGAACCAGTTCAGTGTAAAAGGAGCAGGTCCAAGGGACATCATCAATAATGTTGACATAAAGGAAAAAATACACTGTCTGCTTTGCCTTTCTGGGCTCATTTGCCTTTTTGGTGCCACATTTTTCATATTCCTGCAGACAAGTAGCCGAGCATAGATGTGTGGTGTTGCATACGGCAAGCAGGTCTTAAAATGTCACAGATATATGTCAGGTTTTGGTGTTGGTCCATCAGAGTCAGACTCAGCGAGGGATTCTTTCTATAGAGCTGCCATTTTGCATCAGCATCATACTGACATCATGCATCGGCCAATAAAGGAAGATATTTCTGTTCATCCTCCAACTGCAGACTCAGTTGACCAGAATGCAATGCAGCCATAAAGCATTGTTGATAGTAATGCAGTTGGCACTTTTTGGAGGGTATTCAAAGGCATTCTGGTAAATGTAGGAATTGCTATATGTGGTACATAATCTAAATGCATGCTATATATGTCTAGCTAATCCTGGAGGTTTAGACTACATCCCATGGCTTTTCTTTTCTTGAATTTGGCTCAGGTGTCATCACAAGACTTGTCATGAGGTAACAATTTGGGGGGGATATGACTCTTGTCTTGTCAAAGATGGCATTGGATTGAGTGTCTTCCTTAATCCCTTGAGTCCTGGCCCTGCTTCTGGTGTCTTTTCCCCTATGGTCCTTTGCCATTTCACCAATGTAGTGGTCATTGTAAATGTTGCAAGTGATGTCCAAGTTGGATACCATCCCAAGTTGCTCTTGCAGTCTTTTTTACCATCCAATTACCATCTTATGGTGTTGAAAGGCTGTTATAGGTGTTAACTTCTTGTTGACTCCCTGGTTACTCCATGACCAAAGTTCTCTACAAAGGTAGTATTCGCAGAAGAAGGCTCTGGGATATGGTCAAGAACCCCCAAAATAGGTAGATGTCCCAAAGGTCAAGAGAACCTGGAATAGGTCAAGAGAACCTGAAATAGGTAGATGTCCCAAAGGTCAAGAGTCCCCAGAATAGGTAGATGTCCCAAAGGTCAAGAGAACCTGGAATAGGTAGACAACCCAAAGGTCAAGAGAACCAGGGATAGGTAGATGTCCCAAAGGTCAAGAGTCCCCAGAATAGGTAGACGTCCCAAAGGTCAAGAGAACCTGGAATGGGTAGATGTCCCAAAGGCCAAGAGAACCTGGAATGGGTAGATGTCCCAAAGGTCAAGAGTCCTCAGAATAGGTAGACGTCCCAAAGGTCAAGAGAACCTGGAATATGTAGACACCCCAAAGGTCAAGAGAACCAGAGAAAAGTAGATGTCCCAAAGGCCAAGAGAACCTGGAATAGGTGGATGTCCCAAAGGTCAAGAGAACCTGGGATAGGTAGATGTCCCAAAGGTCAAGAGAACCTGGTAGGAAGTAGTTAATGAGCTCAAATCAAGACGGACAATGCTACTGTATCATTAGTTACTAAGGGGCAGGTGCCTTGCTCAGAAGCATCTCAGTACTTTTTTTAAATATGATATTCATAGATTTCATGACGTACCATTGAAACCAAAATTACATTGGATTTTCATTCATTCTTTCAGTAGTTGTCGCTTGTCACTTGGTATTTTAAGAAATACTCACTAACCGAGCCACTGACGCACGATTCTATTCATACAGGAACATGTATGGATGGATGACACGCTGTTTTTCCTGACGTGTGAACTGACTGCAGATTTCAGTACGTATGATAACATGAAGAGCGGCTCTGATGGGAGAGATTTGTATTTCTTTTATTGCCAGCGCATCTCCATATGGCCCGAACAATTTGTGTTATGTTCCCCCCTTACAAACACCCCACCACCTCCACCTCCCGCCCCACCAACCCCCCTCGGGCTGAGCTAGCTTTGGTTGACAGAACAGCATCCTCTCTACACTTTATCTCCCTCGCTCATTGCTTTGATGTGTTGTGATTGCGTTGGTGTGTGGCGTTGGTGTGCCGGTTGGGAGGGGTGTAGAGAAGAGGGGTAGTGGTGGTGGTGGTGGTGGTGGTGGTGGTGGGGGTGTAGCAGAGAAAAGCGTTCTGCAGTGAAAATGTGCTCCCACTGAAGCGTAGAGAGACTGCAGCACAGTGAACGAGCCTGTGCACCACCTGCAGTCGTGTGTGTGTGTGTGTGTGTGTTTGAGAGAGAGCGAGAGAGGGAAATAATCACCCAAGACACAATGATTCAACACCCTGCTCCTCTCCTCTTCTGTCATCCTTTATCCTTTCTTTCTCTCCTCCCTCCTTCCCTCCTTTCGACCCAATTCTCCACACACACTACAATCATCTCACCCTCGGCCTGCCTTGTATCCGCCTTGCACCGTGACGGCTGCTGCGTGTCCCTTTGTATATGTGTGTATGTGAGTGTGTATTGCGCATGCTGGTGTGTGTGTGTTCACCAGTACTCAATATTCTCAAACACACACTCCCCTCCTTCTTCCTCTCCTCCTGCGACTCGCCTTGCCTTTCCTTTTTCATCATTCTCCATCAATCCGTCCATCTTGACTCCTCCATTCACTCTGTCCAGTCCATTCTGTTGCTCCACCACCACCACCACCAGTGATCACTACTTGATGCGCACTTTCGTTCAGACGCACGTCGCCGTCTTCTCCTTCAACTCTGAAATATAAACACTGACTGAATGCACTCAATCTGTCATCCTCAACAGCAACCCCGTCTGTTTTCCATCTTTTTCCAACCGTTATGTTCCCAGTCATTTCTCCTATCTCCCCCACCTCCTCCCCTCCTCTCACTCTTTTGCTCCCCTCCTCCCGCGCTGGCTGAGTAAGTGCTGCAGCATCAGTGCATGTGTGAGAGAAAGAGAGAGAGAGAGAGAGAGAGACGAGTGTGTGTGAGCGGAGTGTGTGAGCGCGAAGCGAAGCACCGGGGATCCTGAGCCTGGAGGAGGAGGAGAGCCGCCGTGTGACGAGAAGGGGGCTCTTCTTGCCGCCTGTGGATGTATGTGCCAGGACGGCGTTTGTGATTTTTTATTTTTTATTTTTTGGCAAGGCGAGTGTACGTGTGCATGAATGAGTGTGTGAGAGACATGCCAATGTGCGTGTGTGTATGTGTAACAGTGTCGTCGATCAGCGACGGACGGGCTCTTCGCATTATGCAGCCGACGGTGCTCATCACACTTTGAGGACTGACTCATCTAGACCGGGCTGTGGAGACAGAAGAGAGAGAGAGAGCCAGAGAGAGAAAGACAGATGGATGGAAAGAGAGGAAGACAGTTTTAGGCTCTTGATGCTTTGGGTCCCTCTAGACCGTCCGAAGGGTCTAGTCCGTTTGTGGGACGCCAGTAGCTTCACAGCGGCCCCCCTTGTTCCCCCACAAATTGGAATTGCAGACACATAACCAGACAGGTAGCCAAAATTGCCCCCAAAAACCCAGAAAGGAAAATAAATCCCCAGTCGTCATCTGACTTGAAGGAAGGTTTTTCATTCCTGCTGCACGGACGAGGACAAGAGGGTCTCCTGTCCTCCGCAGGGTCTTTTTTTTCCCCCCCCCTGCTTGACATCGTTCTTTTTACGGGGGGTTTGCAGGATCCTATCCCGGAGATAAGAGGCTGGCAGACGAGACGGGACAGACGCAGGCATGGCTCGCCTCAACTGGTGCCTGGCTGCCGTCATCAGCTGGGGCAAGTTCCTCTTCGCCTGCTTCTTTCCTCTGCGGGGGGCCAAGCGAGACAAGGTAAGACTTCACGGACATGGGGGGGGTTGCTACGAATGGGAAGACCGAGATGGGATTCAATGGACTTAGAGGACGAGTTCTGCACATGTCGTCTTTCATATCTCACTCCGACCCATGCGGGTGACTTTCTTCTACAATAAATGCCAAAAAATATGACAGGAATTCTCATTCTGCATGAAATATACATCAGGACGGGCCTCGTTCTCAGTCATACCACTCAACCATTGCATGCAAACAGCCGGCTTTACCTAAACCATCAAATGACGTAGCTGTGAAAACGAGCTTGGCTTGAATGGTCATGGACCATGGGCTCTGGAAGACTTGGTTGGTGTCCCTCTAAGTGCTGATTCAAGGTCAGTGTTACATCTCCAAGTGGTCTCCAGGCAGCTGCTCCAGATAACGACGGTACGGGAACCATGGGAATCAGATTGTTGGACATGCCTCTCGAGCAAGGCACTTGCAGCAACCACCTGGAACAAATGATAGTTGCTCCTGATACATCGGGTCACCTTGCAGAATTGTAATGCACCATTATCGGGGATTTGCGTATCCCCAAGAAAAAGCTCTCCATTCATCTCCCGCCGTTGCACGTCATGCTGTATTTGCTTATTTTCGGCGATGCGAGCCTTTCATCGCTGCGCCATACTCCGACGGTCGTATGGCACATGTGTACGAGCAAGAAAAGGCCAAACGGAGTTCATTGAATGGTATCAGCTGAACGCACACTCGAGTTTCTTTGTCTGTTCCCTCGGACTGCAATCTTTCTCTAGTGGATAATCAATCACGTGTAACAATTCTGGTATGTCTAAATGTCACTATTTCCTCCTTACAAACACTTACACACGTGTGAGGACAGCAGAAACGCTGCCTGAGGTCATGCTCTGATGAATGGTGATGGGGTGGGATGATTTTTTAAATGCAATGAACATCTCCTGAGCAAAGCGAGACCTTTTTTAGACCCCCCCTTTTTTTTATAGCAGCTGTCCTCAGGCAGGAAACACTGACCAAAAAGGCTTAATGCGCTGCACCCTCAGCAGTTTTTAAAAATAATCTGTCCCCCAGTGAGAATATCATCATAAAGTCATGGGACTTTCATGCACCCTCGTATCTTTATTGCCTCGTGAAAAGCTCTCGATGCTGATCATAAATACCGGCCAAAAGGTTTCAAACTTGAGTGTTGCAGTGCTGTAACTCCTCGTCGACTGCGAGCTCTCTGCTGTTGCGTACGGCAGCGAGCGTTGGTGTTATAAAGTCTGGCGATGGTGGGATTTTTTGCTCGTGGTGACGCCGTAGCGTGCAGTGCTGCAGCCGCCCGTCTCTTCGAGCCCCCCCAACACCACCCTCCCACCAGCACCACCAACACTAGCAGCAAAGCCCCCCCCCACCCCATTGCCGCAGCTCCTTATCTCTACACCCGCGCTCAATTCCACAACGCTCCCCCTTGCCTTGTCGCACTCCCTCGTATGTGTGTGTAAATGTGCTGTGGAGCTTGTTAGTGCCTTTGCAGACGCACACACTCATTATATATCTCCTCGACCCCGGACAATGAATCCCCAACACATCATGTTCATTCAGTCACAGCCTGTCCTGTCAGCATTGGCCTTTTTTCCTCACATTTTTCCCACTTCGATGTGGTAAATCAAAAGCTTTTGCACCATTTTCAGTCACATCTTCAACTCTTGTACCTACACTGTAAAATGGGGGCAGATGCTCGCCATCAGGGACGTACCCTTGTTCAGGTATGGATGTTGCACCCTTAGGCATGGTCCGCTTATACTTTGGAAGGAACATTCATGATTAAAAATGTCATTCGAGCTCTGCAAAGATGTGACTTTTGTCTATGTTTGAGATTATTATGAGAATATTTCAGTTATTTTAGAGATTTTCCAGCATAAAGTTTCATTTTTATTGATCCAAGTCTCCAAATGTGGCTTAATCTTTCTCGTTTTAAGACAAAGGCGCTCGTTCCTTGACAGATTCTTGGAAAAAAAAGTTGGTTTCTATGTGAAAAAGGTTGAAATATTCTCACTGCAGTGGCAGATTTTCATTAAAAAAGTTTTGGGGGGCTCTAAACAGACAGATATGACTGCACTGAGTGTAAACATCACACCCAGCTTTGCTTTTTTCACTGCCGAATGCAACATACGGTAAAGCTGTTAAAGTTCTCACCATTTGTTCAGCCAACACATTTGCTAAGCGAGCTCCTCGGTGGTTCCGTATTGTTTTCCGTAATTCGCCTGAAATTTTAGATTTTTTTTTTTTTCACGTGAACAAGCGTTCAGTCTGTTGCTTGCTGCTCCGTCGCTCCAGCTGCAGCACTCCAGCTCGCTCACGTGACCGGCTGGGAGGTGAAAGTGGAGAGGTAAGGCTCTGTGTCTTCCCTCCAAGGACCGCTGTGAGGTGTTCAGTTTCCATGGCAACGTGGCGGCTCTCGCACACACACACACACACACACACACACACACACACACACACACACAGTCCCCACATGATAGGGCCGGGTTACAACAGGAGAGACGGGCTTGGAATATTGCCGGTGTTTCGGTGTGTGTGTGTGTGTGTGTGTGTGTGTGTGTGCGCGGTGGTTTTGTAAGACAGAGATGGGGAAGCAGAGACGGAGGCGGAGGGACGATGATGTGTAAAGGTTTTCTCCATGTGTGTTACTATGGTGACACTACTGTGGTACTATGAAAGGGTAACCCTCTCCTCGCCTCCTCACTTCCTAAATTCCCTCTCATCCTCACATCCTGTCTCCTCTTCCCTTTCTCTCCTTCGTCTCCTCTTTTGCATCCTTTCACCTCGTGTCCTCCTCTCTTTCCCTTGTTTTACCCTTTGTTCTATTCCCTTTCTTTTATTTAACTTCCTCTCCTCGCCTCCTTGTGACTCCTGTCATCTCCTCCTCTGTTCCTTTCATCCAATTTCATCTCCTTTTCTGCTCCTTGCATTTCATCTCATCTCCTTTCCTTGTATTCCCACTCCTCTTGTCTCCTTTACTTCCCTTTCACTCAGTGTGTCTCCTTCCCTCCCTTCCTCTCCTCTCCTCAGTATTTTGTGTTTACTTGCCTCCCTATTCATTTAACTAATGTCCCCCCGGGCAATAAATTCACATCAGGCAGCACTGCAGACAGCCAAAAGAGAAGAGGGTGATGGGAAACCTGTCCGCTGAATGGCTCCTTATTCTCCTCCACTAGATTGCCTCTCCAGCATATGCATGAAAACCCCATTCATCGCTCGCTGTGTTTATCACACGCTCACCTTCCACGCCGGGGTAACGCCGTCCGGCTGTGGCCGAGCGCGTGCACGGGGTTACCGCGCCCCGAGGATTGCAGACTCCTGCCCTGAATGGCTCACTGTATTCTGGGCTGGCGTTCAGCGTGATGGATGCTTTGTTATTCTAGCATTAAAGCTTTAATGTGATGGATTCTCCAGCGACAGAGGAGGAGACTGCAGAGTCGATGTGGAGTAGTTTTCTCTCCTCTCATCTCTCTCCCCTTCGTCTTCTTTATTGCTCGCATTTCTAAGTGTGTGTATAAGAGTTCCCCAACCTTTAAATAGGTGTAGCTGGCTGCTAACGTCATTAGCCTGGGATTTAATGGAGACTTTTACTCTCCCACGATGGTCTAAATTCCCTTTTCCATGAGTACAGTTCTGCAGAAAGTGTGTGTGTGCTGCTGCTGCTGCCTGCCTGTGTGTTTTCAGTGAGCTCCGGCATGTTGCATTGGGAATAAGGGACTAAGAACCTGACCTCACTGTGCAAAAATGTTGTACTGAGAAAATACACCACTCCCAACAGCACGCCCCAAAATCAATGCTTTTTGCAGGTAGTAAAGGATCGCTCAAACGGCCGTTCTGGACCGAAAAAACAAACGAGACGCAGCACGCATGAGCTGCGTATGCGTGTTTCTAAAAGCCCATCTGCAGAGACTGTCTGAGGGTTGGTTGGAGGCCACTAGAGGCTGCTAGCAACCCAGTTTAGACCAGTTGGCTGCCGTGCATCAAACACAGGCACCAAAAACCAGTTCAGTGCTACAACAACACCACGAGCTGTGGCGTTGGTCTCCACGCCGTGCTCTTTGCTGACATTATGTTAATAGAGTACACACAGAAGGACACACACACACACACACACACACACAGATTATGTGTCAGGTTAGCCTATGGATTGAGGTAACTGTTACAGTGGAAGTGATGGAGTGCAGCAGGGATCAATAGAGGGTGTTTTCTCAAAATGAATTGGCTCTTAGCCCTTTATGGATCTGACTGTGGAGTGATGTAATGCGCCCGCACCGCTGATATAATGTTGATTCAGTGCTGTACTTTATATAGATGTACACATGCATATATAGCGATCCCTCACACGTGCGCTCGGGAGTGTTTGCATACGTGTGCGTAGAAATGTTTCGCGTGTACACATTTATATATGGATGCATGCACGGATGAAGGTTTTAACAAACACCTGCATCAGTTTCCAAAAGATTCTAACAGACCTCTTTGATATACTAGATATGAAAACATCAAATTATTCCAATTAAGGTTCTTAATTAGCATCATTGGTGACACCTGTGATCAACCACAAACTGGCTGCTGCGGTCTACATACACGCTTTAATTCACTTTATTTTGTTCAACAAGTTATTTCAACTCAAGAATGTGATGGAACCGAACCCCTAACAACAGTTTGAATTGAAATAACTTAATAATACATTTACGTGGAACCAAAAAACCCAAAACTAGTTCGACTTTATGAACTTCCGGTTCTCTCGTCTTGAAGTCTGTGAGTTTTTTTAATAAATAAGTTTGATAGTTAGACGGTTGAAACGAGATCTGTGGTCAACACAAGCTCGAGGATATTTTCTGGTTTAGTTCTACGACATAAAATACGTCAGTTAACACGGCGTGCTCGTGAATTTTGAAGCTTTTACGCGTCTTTAAAAAGGAGTTTCCTGACAAGTGGCGACAGAGGTTGTCGGAGGACGTTAAAGGTCACAACGTCAAACACTTAAAACTCGGTGGTGGTGAAGCTGAAGTCATGACTGTGCTGTAGTTTTATCTGCCTTAAGAGAATGTGTAAGAATGATACCGCAACCCTGTGGGTTATTGTGTTGCATTATGGGAAGTGTAGGACAACAGTTTTCGAGCATTTTCTTTATTTTATGACTTTACTGAAGTGTAATGTTAAAATGGCATAAAAAAAGAAGGTGGGTGACGTGTTTTCCCGCCAAACACTAATGCACGTTTGCACGTTGTGTATGTGCACATGGCCGCGAAGCTGTGTGCCATATTTCAGAATCGTCCCACCAACTCCTGCAGCCAGCTACCTGTTTGTTTCTGGGCTGCGTCACGCCAGCTGGCGAGCGGCGCGGATACTTTTTAAAAGGAGGAGATCTGGAAAACAGGAAAAAGGGGGTTGCCGATGAAAAATTGAAGTGACATTAGCGCAGACATGAGCGAGCATGCTTTGCAGAGGAGAGGTGGAGGGAAGGAGAGAGGTGAGGTATGCAACGCGAGGAAGCCGAGGGGGTGGAGGAAGGTGGTCAATGAATAGAGTGTGTGTGAGGGGGTAAGGAGGGGCTAACAAGGATCACTTGAGGAGAGGGAGAAAAATAAAGACTCACCTCCTCCTCCTCCTCCTCCTCCCTTTTTTTTTCCTCTGTGGAATAAAGTTACCACACTTCAAGAGGGACAGAGAGGAGGGCCGGAGTGACTGAGCGAACAAGAGAGAGACTGGAAGAGGTAGAACAAGCAAAGCAAGAGAGGGAGGGAGCTCAGATGCGAGGAGACTGACTGAGGCCATCAGAGAGAGGAAACGAGAGCAGCGCTCCCTTCCCACCCTCTGTGCACCTCGCACGTCTGGCATGGATCTGTGTCGCCAAAGCAGCCTGCATGGAGCCGGCGGGAATATCTGGGAATACCGTGGATCTCTGCCGTGAGCCCCCGAGTGGCACTTTTTTCAGGATGCCCTCCGTCTCTCTGTCTCTGCCCTCCGCTCTGGCAGGGCGGGCCAGGACCTGGGTTTGCCTCTCCTGCATGTTCTGGGTAAGGAATCGCAGATCGAGGTGTGTGTGCAGGTGGCTGCAGATGAGAAAGGCGACAGAAAGCGGTTTATTCTTGAGTAAGCTTGTCAGGTCGAGCTACATTTGTCACCTTTATGACTTCTGCGATGGCTCGCGGCTTTAAAAAATGATCCCGGTGACCTTCCAAGTGTGCAGTTATGCTTATGTGTGAAGTGTGAAGAGGTGAGAGGTTCATGGTCAAAGACGCTTTTTGCAACAGTCGATATTTGGCTGAAACGTTGGTTCATAATGAAAGTTTACACAGGTGCAACGCCTTTCCAACCAAACCTGGAGATTAGATTTCTAACGTCTTCCTCTGTCGGTCAGCAGAGGTCGAGTTCGTGCAGATCTGCAGTCGTTGACTCTCCTGCTCCGTGATCCGGCCAGGACTAATCTAGTTGACTGCTCCGCGGCAACTTGCATCGGCGTTGTTCTTTTGCGTCTCTGAGTCCACGCGGCCTCGGCGCTTGAGCTATTTCTGGTTTCTCCTGTATAATTTAATCTGCTGCTGCTCGCTCGCTTCTCCTCCTATCTGGGACTGACTGAGTGTGTCAGGAACCGGGGGGGGGGGGGGGCTTTCCACGCAGCATCTCGGGTTTTTAAAAAAGAGTCAAGCACGCCAGCACTCCTCTGGACATGTGTAAAGATGTGTGTGAAGTGTTTGTCTTGCACAGGGACAGGGTTTTTAAAGCCTGCTCTTCTTCCCACACACATGTGAGATGCAAAATGATGCTGTTCAGACACATAATCATATATTAGAGTGAAAAACTGTGTGTTAACATATTGCAACATCACACATTACTTACCTTTTAATGCTCCTGGCTGCATCTTTACTGGGAAAGCAGGTGGATTTATTGCTTTTTTTGTTGTATAATGTATACACAGAGCGTAATGATCGCACCCAAGTGTTAAATGAGGCATCTGCCCTACTTTTCTGGAGCTTGCAGTGGAGAGGAGAAGGCCATTTAGATGCAAGGGGGGAAGGAGGCAAGGGAGGAGGAGGAGAAGCTCCCACGCAGTTGCATATGCAAAGTGAAGACTTGTCCGGATGCAGGAGCTTCAGATCCGACGTTATCGGCCTTCAACTCGACAAACGGGACGGAGATGAGCTGCACGAGGTGCGACATCAGCAGAGAGATGATGGGGAGTGACGAGCTGAAGCTGAGTGACGTGCAAGAAGCGGGCTCTAAGAAAGCTCCTCAAATACACGCTATTAATAATTTACAACCCCGCACACACACACACACACACACACACACACACACACACACACACGGGGAGAATATTCGATTTGACACGCTGACAGAAAAGAGCCACAAACTCAGGCTAGTTCACTCCAGCGCCGGCCAAATACTGCGAGCTCGTTACTGCTTAATTAATGCAAAGCAGCCCCGCTCTGAATAACAACAAACCGTCGTTTGACACGGCATGGACGATATGATTTAACGAATCTACTAAAGAATTTCCTGAGCGCAGTCAGGGCGCTGCGTTTAATGTTCACGGTGTTCTGCGGCGTCACGGGTTTGACGACAGCGCTCAGGTGTGTTTTTAACAAAGCGACCACTGAAAGTCAGTTTACTCTCGTCCTGTTGACGCTCTCCTTTTCTCTTCGTAGCTTTCTCCGTCAACGTCCTCTTCGCTTTTTTCCTTCTTCTTCTGCTGAGCCCAGTTTGCCCAGCTCCTGTTCTGGCATGACACCAGCTCCACTCCCTGTAAACCTCTTCCTCCTCTTCTTCTTCGCGGTGGTCCTAAAACACCAGTCGTACGAGCACTAAGACTTCCCCCGGTGCTCGACTAACAAACTAAACTAAATAAACTGCCTCTTTAAAAAATGCAACTGGTGTGACCTTTAAAGTTACGGACGTGTACGAGCACTCAGCTCTTCTCCAGCTCAACTTTCACCAAAATAGGGAGAGAACGACAGAAGTCGGATCAGATCGACTTATTTAGAAGTGTATCTCAAAATAGCTGCTGTTAATTACATCGCCGTGGCTACCAAGTATGGACCAAACTACACTGAGACATTTCAGGGTCATCACACGGTGCAACCAACCCGTCAGACTGACATTCATCTTCATATTAGGGTTGTTTTTTTTGTGTCTCCGCAGGAATCTGTCATGATTTTCGAGCTGACTCGTCTTTTATTCTTCGCTGTCGTCCGGCGCGCGGCAGCTGGAACGCTGTAAGTGAAAGACGTACGGTAGATCCATCATGTCTTCAGTTGTCTAACAGAGTCTCTTATTGACTGAACAGAATCCCCCGAGAGCTCTGAAAATCAATCAGACTTTGATTGGACCGTTACAGCCTGCCACGCCTCTGTGTGTGTGTGTGTGTGTGTGTGTGTCACCTCCATCTGAGTGTGTGTGTATGGCCCGGTGTGTCACTAATAACAGTGTGTATCTGCTCGGCCTGCCTGACGATTAACTTGCGTTGAGTGAGGAGATTCTCAAGTAATGAATCTGTCGCGCCGTTTTTTTTATTGGTTTATTCTGAAAGGACAAGAACAGGAAACAGAAAACATCCTCTTCTTTACGCATGAATCATAATTAACGAGCTTTTTTTGAAGCGTGAGCCACACAAAGGGTCAAGTACTCTCCTGTGGCTTCATCAGAGACTGTCGTTTTCGAGGTTGCGACCTTTCCGCTGGTGATATTTGTGGTTTCGATGATGCTGTCCACGTCCAAGTGACACGAAACTGCACTCAGACCTAGTTTTGGTGAACAGCCTCCAAAGGGACTTCATGTGCCGTCCAGCAGCTTCCTTCCTCCATGCTCTCGTTTCCAAACCACTGCCTTAGTGTGTGTGTGTGTGTGTGCATGGCGTGTGGTACTGTATCTTTGAGACCGTCCTCAGAGAGCCGAGCCGTCACTCCGGCTAAACAACGCTCTGCGTATCTGTGACCAGGTGATTTATATGCGATGTGACCGGTTGCCTCCCTCCAGGCCCCTCAGGCCATCGCCGAGCCCGGCCCGAGACCCAGCTTCAGCACTCTTCCCCTGGGCGCTGTGCACTGCGCTCTGCCCCCGCATCTCATGTCCGAGCTCAGATCTCTGCCCTCAAAGTTTCAGAGACGATGTAGATGATTCAAACAGAAGAAGTGTTTATAGAAATATGTGGAAGTGAATGAAAATGATTATTTTTAGATCAGGGCTGCAAGAGTGGAAAGTGGCAACCTCGATAAAAGTGGAGTCTCTTCAGAAACCTGTGGGTAATGTCATGTATACATCGTCTGTTCAGACAAACGAAAGCACCTTTGAAAAGCAGAAACAGGTAAATACACTCCAGTGTTCTCAACCTGTGGGTCAGTACCCGTCAGGGGTCGCAAGATAAATCTGAGTGGTCATGAAAAGCAGATTTTGCTTTTTCTCGTGCAGATCCTGAACAGTCGGAGCTGTTTTCGGCCAACAAGGAATTAAAATCGCTTTGATTGACCTGCTATTTGTTTGTGGTCACGGGCCATGAAGTTTGGGAGGTCGGGTATGTTCAGTTAGAGCAGTTATCATGTTCGAATGATTATTTTCCTGTCAGTTAATCCTGTGGTCTAGAAAACGGTGCTGGAGGCTGAAAATCTCTTGTTTAAACTTAAAAACATTCAGTTTTTTATGACGGAAGATCAACAAATATTCACATTTAACCAGCTGCAGCCGCTGATTGATCAACATGTCTGCCAGTTAATTTCCTGTCAGTCGATCAATCGACACCATCAGTTAGGTCGGGCTCACGTTAGGTTCACGTTCCTGTCCTCTGCAGCATCTTTGCTGCAGCACCTGCACACACACATGTGTGTGTGTGTGTGTGGGAACACAGAAATGCTTACAGGGCGTCGTCTCGTCCCGCGCTCGCCTCGCGTGTGTTGGAGCTCATTAGCAAACATTCTAAGTTCATTAGCAGCTGGCTAATGATCATAAGCAGCCTGGACTTCATGATCACAGCTCATTGATCTCTGTGTCTCTCTGCCTGCACCTGGTATTGATCATATCGCACGCTGGTGCAAACAGTATAACAGCTGCACACACACACACACACACACACACACACAAGTATAATATCGTGCACACACGTATAAGTAGGGAGGTCGTCATAGATACGCACACACAGCTTCTCGGCTTCAAGGAGGGATCTACTACAATCTGGCATCCGGCCCACGGTGTCAGTCCGCTGGGATCGGCTGTGTTCAGCGCCATAAATAAATCATCCTGGACTCATATCTATGAGCCGGCGCGCTGCTTATCCATACTCCACACATGAGGTGTGTGGAAAGGAACGTGCCGCGTCGGTGCTTTAAAACTGTCAGAAACTCCGATTGATGCGTCGAGTTTTTTGGAGGGAATTTCTTCGGTTTGATTCGCGCCGCGCTCCCCCGGCGACCAAATGTGTCGATTTCCATGAAGAACGACGCCCTGACAGGCTGAAACGTGTTTTATTCTAATATTTTTTGTATATTTGAAAGAATTCTGCACAGAAACAGCCTTAATCTGTGCTGATGTACCCATAATCACAGCGAGCAAAGCCCCTCAGGGGTTGTAACCGGGATAATGACTCTCCCTGAATGCAGGAGCCTGGGACACACCTCCGTCAACCGATCAGGATTTCTGTGCTGAGTAAAGCTCCTGGAAGCTGGCAGTCGTAGGCGCGCTGCTAATTGAAGCCGTTTGATGCCATCTGTGTGTCGAGATCACGGATTCAGAGTTCGACAGTGGAGGCTGCCAACGGGAACACAGAGACCATGCCAAAACGACGCTGATGGCGTCATAGTGATGTCATGCAGGTAGAAATCAGAAATGCAGCGTTACAAACACAGAGTGTTCTCCAGGCTCTTGTGAAAAGTTGCTACCGAGCTGCATTTTGGGAAATGTAGGCCTGAAATTCAGGATATTTCGGCTTCCGCTGCTTCGATTTTGACGATTCTTTTCCAGATTTGCTTCTCGAGAAACGTCACGGAGGTCAAAGCGTAAATCTGAGCAGCGCTCTCTCTTCTAAAAACACAAATTCAGACCCTCGCGTTGAAATAAAACGTCTTTCTTGACACGAGGCCGATCGTTAAAGCAGTTTACCGTGCCCTAGTTTCGCCTGTGTTTACGTAAACTTCGAATGCTCGCACACACACACACACACACACACACACACACATATATACAAATATTACAAACATCGTCCTGGTTCTCATTTTCTTTTCTTTTTGTGTTTCTCATTCTCGTTTTCTCTCTCGCTCTCGCTCTGTCCCACAAAGGCGCCCATTGTTCATGACAGAATCTCAATTTGGTGGAAATTGAAAGCAGGTGTGGCTCTGCTTTTTCATCTCGCAGTGGTGGTAAAGGCGGAGGAGGAGGAGGAGGCGGAGGTGGTGTGTGTGTTTCTGTGGGGCCTGTTCCTCATGCTTGACTTCATTGAGTCATGTCATCCAGCGTTTTTTTGTTTTTTTTTGCCTGGTTTTGGCTCTTTTGTCTATTTTTCGGGTGACTCATTCACTCCTTCTGTTCACCTCGCCCATCCGACAAACCTCCACCTCACTCTCTGTCTCTCTCTCTTTGCAACCCTTCTCCTAAATACAACAGAAAAAATAATCAAACTTTCAAAATTCTTCTGCTTTAACTCTCTAAAGTTCTGTATTTATGACAGTCATTGCACATTCGCGGACACCGAGCGATTAATGGACTACAGGTCAAATTACATCATTATGCAAAACGATACGGTGCATCTTTATTCTTTGTGCTTTTAAAGCGTTCTCACAATTCATGCAGAAAGACTTCCCTCTAACAGAGCTTTAAATGGAACCACATGTGGAGTTTTACATTGTAGAGGAGGCTCGTCGGGCCATACATGTGGGAACTAAGCTGGACGTCGGGAAGTTTGTGTTGATGTATGAGTGTGTGTGTGTGTGTGTGTGTGTCTTAGTCCCAGATGTGGCAGCTGAAAAAATGCACCTGGCATAAACGGGAATGTCCAGACGAGACACGATTGAGACTCCCCCGTCTCTCGACAGGGCGGGGTGTGGCGAACGTTTGATATTTATGTGTGGTTTTGGGTGACCTTTGGAGTTTATGGGTCTCGTACATTTTAGAGAACAAAGTATCAAACATAAAAACGATATGAAAGTTATGTTTTGTCCGGCGTACGATGGGAATAATCAAGAACGGAGCAGAAAACCGTGGCTGGCTGCTCAGAATAAACTGAATGTTTCATTGTTTTATCAAGAAATAATCTTTTCTGACGTCTGGTTTAAGAGGGGACAACAAATGCATGATTTATTGTTAATGTAAAATATGGATTGCAGCCTCTTTAAGTCATTTCAATGTGGTTGCTGAGGCTACATCACAGTTTTTAAATGCAAACATCAGCTTAAAGCCTTTAAAGTCTGTAAAATGACTCCCGCCTCCGGTACATGCATGTTTTGTGATTGCTCGTGTGTGCCAGCAGTAATTCGTTTCCCTGCGTTGTCCCTGTGCAGATGGAAAGAGCAGTGCCTTTTGAGAGAGAGTCGTCTCCCCCCTTCCTCCATCCTCCTTCCTCCCTCCTCCCTTCCTTTCCTTTCACTTCCCTCCTGCTCCCACATCTTGGCTCTAAGTGGGGTCTCGGTCGAGGTAGCGTAGTGATGCTTTTCATTAGCTAAGTGCAACTGGGGGGAGAGGAGCATCGAGCCTTGATTTACTGCGCCTGCTGTCTATAAGCCTGGACACACTTCTTCTTCCATCCTCGGCTCTTAGACCGTTCCCTCTATCCCTTTATCCCCCTTTTTTCTCTCCATCTACATCCATTTCCCTTCCCTCTCTCTCTCTCTCTCTCTCTGTTCGGCCTCTCCTGGGAGTCTCCTCCTGACACGACACAGAGGACAGGCCTTTCCTGTCCAAAACACAGCTTTCATGACATGATCCACGCCCTTAAAAGTCAGTCAAGTGTCCATGATTATGAGTTTTTTGGCTCTCTGGCAGCTGAGATGGTGTTATTACTTTGAAAAGGGATTAAAGATCTGCTTGGTTTTCTGGATTTTGGCGACACCCTTGGCGATCTGGGTCTGACTCGCCCTTTTCTTGGCAAAAGTTGGTTCAGAAACCGATGGCGCTCGTCAGTGAATCAGCTTTCTGATTACAGCTGAAGAAGAAGAAGTTTGTGCGAGCATTTCCATCGCGTAGGTCACAAACTTTAAGCTGCTGAGGTCTTTTTCACAGATGCTGCATGGCAGCCGTCCAACAGCCATTTGCACTCCTGTTGTGGGGATACTCACTGTGGGCCTGTATGCCAAGGCGTCCATGCATATGTGTGTGTGTGCAAACTTGTGGTTGCATGTTTTTTTTTCCCATCCTTCCTCATCCATCATTATTTGACAGGACACGTTGACCCCAGTTGCCGTGGCAGCCAGGTAACCATGGCTCCTGCTTGTGACACAGCTGGCTGCGTCTGATTGGTTTAGCCGCCGGCTTTCTGCCAGGTCATCTTTAACATCAGGGCTGTAGAGTGGCACCAAGGTGCCTCCACTGCTATTTATAACCCCAGCCAGGCAAAAGATGTCCACATGTATCATTTAGTCTGTTTAGTCTGAAAGTCTTTTAAAGATTCATCCCGGCGTTTGGACGGAGTTTTACTTTTCCACATTTAACCGTGTCGTTTTTAGGACTTTAATCCAGATGTCAGAGGCCAAAACAGCTGATTCAGTCAGTGATTAATGAAGGAAATAAAACTTTTGGAAAGAAAAATTACAGTTTCTTCCTCCACTGGCATGTGAAGAAAAAGATCAAATATTTGTGACGACTGAATCAGATGATTTGCACAGAGAAGCCCTTAATTAGTTTAATTTAATTGCCTGTTCTAATCTATTTTAATATGATCTCTGTATTTTTATTGTTTAAACCTAAATTATTTATGGATAGGGGAATTTATACAGAATTTTATATTAGAAACGGTTAATTTTACAGTAAAACACTTTTATTATACGGCATTTTGGGGAAATTTGTTCAGGATATAAAGTAGTATACATTGAATGAAACAACAACCTTAACTGTAAAAGCAATACTACTAATACTAATGTCTAAACAACAGTAAAACACTGTAATATTCATGGTTAATCCTTAATTTATATGGAATTTTATATTAGAAACTGTTCGTTTTACAGTAAAACCCTGTAATTTCCTTTATCTCATATGGGATTCATACATTATTTTTATGTTAATTATACAGCAAAACAGTTTTTGATAGAAAAATATGGAATAAAACACCAACCAAACACCTTTAGAAAAAGTTATTTTCTACGGTAAAATCCTGTTAACCACAGCTGCCAGTTTTTTAAACATAGTCATGGTAAAAACATGATTCATGTGGCATTAAGGGAATTTCTACAGAAGTATTTTATATTGGAAAGTGTTAATCGTGCAATAAAACCGTGCTGCAGAAATCTAAAAACTAATGTTTCTGTTGTTACATTGAGTTGCATGTTAATTTTCCATACTATACTTGCTTGTTTGCTTCCGTCTCGCGCCGTCTCTTGTGATCTGTCCGTCTCAGCAGTCGTCCAATAATCATGATGGATATCAGTCAGCTCAGATTACATCGCTTCTGTTTAATGAAACTGTGTCTGTGTTTAAACCCGGTCCACTGTTCGATATATCAGCCGACTCACCAAAGGAAAAATGAATGAGACAGACGGCAGAGTGGTTGTTAATTAAGTTATTATTATTATTATTATTATTATTATCAGCGTATTGTTTGTTTGGAAGCTACCTGTTGTAACGTGTCGTGTGCAGCCAAGGTCAGCCGCGATTCCTCTCCGCAGCTCATGTCACGCCGTGACAAAAGCCATTAAGATTTAGGGAGATAGGCCGAGCTGAGAAACGCTGAGAAACACACTTTTGTAAAAGCTCGGAGCCAAATTGACTGCGGCACATCGAGAGAGGAGGGAGGAGGAGGAGGAGGGGAGGAAAACGAAGAGAACATGAGCTCAGAGACAAACGAAGCTGCTTCCTCATCACACCTCCTTTGTAGTTGGAGTAGTTGTAGCTGCAGCGCTGTCCTGATTAGTTGTGGTAGTAGAAGAACTGCTGTAATTATGAGCGTGAGTCACTGAAGTCTGCATACGAACATGAGGCGCACTGTTTGGATATAAACTCCACAGTGAAGCGTATTAACAATGCATCACGGAGCCCGTCCCGTGGACTTCATGAAGGTGCCCTCTTGGATCTCCCTGTGGTAGTTAAGACATGATAAACCGACCTCTGCGGTGACCCACGCGCGAGAAAACATGACGAATCGCCATCTAAGTTGGCCTCCACGTGACTTTTAGCGGTTATACATCATGTTTTTATTACAGAGGTGTCATGCGTAGGGTTGAGGAGGGCGTGCAGGTGCAGCCCCGCCTGAATCCACCCCTGTACGTCCACCTGGCTGATTTGATCTAACTGTCTGTCAGGAGGCGGCGTCCGAATGTTTGTTACCCAAAGTTCAAGTTCAGCACGAGTTCCAGATGCTTGTGGAAGAGCCTGAAGAAGAAATGTGAGCAGGCCGTGGTTCGCTTCACCGTGTGGAGGTTTATAATTGTTTTTCTGCTGGTTCAGAATGTTGACATAGCTGGAAGAAAATCGCCTTTGTGGAATTTAGTTTGATTTATTTCACGTCGGCCTGTAAAATCGGATCTTAATGACTTTATTGTTTTGTTTGGGAAGCGACGCGGCGTTCTCTTCAAGAGCCGGAGTCGCTCTCGCTCGGGTTCGAGTTCGGGAGTTTGTGTTAATTACTCCTGGAGGGACTCGTCCGCTCACGCCTTCAAGGTGATAGTTGGAACAAGGTGTCTGTAAAAAAATATTGTTTTCAATAAAAGAGAGCTGAGATTTACAGTCCGGCTGCGAGCCCAACGCCGGGACGGGCCCAGCTGCATAAATACACAAAGGAAATGACATCATCGCCATGACTCACCGAGGAGGTTGTTCGGAGAGATCCAGGAGGGCGAGAGAAGTGAATGTGACCGTCCGATTGGGACGCATACCAACACAAACAGCTCGTACGACTCTCTGCATCGCTCAGACTTCTTCATAAATAACCAAAAATGTGATTTCACGACGCTCCTAAGCAACCGGTGTCGGGTTGAGCGGCTTCAAAGGGAATCCTGGTGACCCAGTTTCAGCGTTCTTGGCTGCATCTCGCAGGCTCCAGGTTAAACCAATCAAATCAGCACTGAGTAATGTGCAGCTGTTTGGAGAGCAGAGAGTCGTATTTTAACGTTGTGGCCACGTGTCAGGGATGGATGAGATAAATCACGGAGATGATTATTACCGGATCCTCCTTGTTGCCGTCGCGCCAACGAGCGTCGACCACACCTTCGTCGTGGTCGATGTGGTGTGAACTGCTCCTGCGTCAGTTTCTAGATCCTCAGGCTGATCCGAGAACACACACATACATACACAGCAATACAGTATGACACACACACCTACACACACACACACACACACGCAGGCGTTCATCATTCCTCGAGTTTTTGAGGTTGTTGGCTGCTGTGAGGCTTTTTTTTTTTTCCTCGCTCTCCTCTTCATCATTAATTAGTTATTTAATTAGAGAACTTCAAAGTGAAAACATCCTCTGCTGGTGGGCGGACTATGTCAGTGTGTGTGTGTGTGTGTGTGTGTGTGTGTGTGTGTTAGTTATGAAAGCGTGTGATCATGTGACGTCTGATTAAATCGACAAAAGACGTGTTTCATGGTAGAAGGAGTCAAAATAACGTTGCACGTTTGCATGTTCGGGCTCGGAAACGTGACTTCAGACGAGTTTAAGCATGGCTGCAGTTATAACTCTCCATTTATTGATTAATCGGGTCATGATTTAGACAGAAAACAGAAGAAGAAATGCACATTTCAGTCTCTCAGACCCCAAAAATTACATCTAAATGAGCCCAAAAACTAAAAATATTGAGTTTACAGTGATATAAAACAAAGAAACTTGGTGTTTTGCTTGATAAATCACTTAAATTATCAGTATTTTACCCCAAAAAAAGTAGCAACACCAACTTTTTTAGTTGTTTAAGGAGGAGAATTGTTCATTTTCTCGAGTGAACCAGTCGACTGAAACCAAAGCCCATCAAAGAGCTCGAATATATCATTGCTGAATACCAAATGTGTTTCTACTGGCCTCGATTCAAGCGGCCTCTCTCCTGATCTCTCTCTCTCTCCCTTCCTCTTCTCCCCTCAGCCCGACGAGCTGGAGGGCGTCCACACACACACCTTCAAGCTGAAGCCGTTCAAGAAGGCCAAGAGCTGTGATATATGCAAGCAGGCCATCACCAAGGAGGGCCTCATCTGCAAAGGTGAGTGTCTGCCGGGACGTCTGAGGTCAGAGCGAGTGATTTGTTTCAGAGAGGGGCGCTTCATTCATGAACGTGCTCACAAAGTTCATTTTATTCACACATGTTTCAGGTTTGATCCTCATAAATCCACCCGGGCTGAAATCAGAGAATCACGTTTCAGTATTTTTTTAAATATCCTTACTCGTTAGCTTCCTGATAGAGCGAGTACTCACTGCAGAGGTCTAAGGTTTGAATCAGACCTCCTGGAACTGAACTGAACGGCTACCGGTTCACGCTCCATACGTTGGTCCATGCTAGACTTGAACCAACCACCATCCGGTTCCCAAACCCAGTCCCTACGGACTGAGCTACTGAGTGTAATTAGATTGACTTCACCTCTCAGATATGAAGCTGTTGTTGAGGTTTACAGATGTGTTTTACATCTGTCTGTCTGCACCGTGCATGCATTGTAAACGTCTCTGCAGCTTCATGCAGTCACGTGTTTCACTTCTAATTCTAGAGGAACCAAAGGTTTCATTGTAACTCCGAGAAAAGTCCAGGGGAAATCAACATTAGAGGATCCCGGCTGCCTCCCTCCCCCCCGTCTTTCTCTCCTTTTTTGAACTACAAACGTCTTTAGCAGAAGCCGAGTTGACAAACACTCAAAGCCCGGCAGCCGGGCCTGCACGGGGGCTTTGGCTGAGGATTTGCTGTTAAAATTAGCATGGCTGCCGCTGCTGCTGCTGCTGCATTAGCCTAGATAAGAGGGAAAAAAGGGAAAGAGGGGTGATGGGTGGGAGGAGGGGAGGCAGAGCGAGGCAGAATAAAGAGAGAGAAATTGGGGTATGGGAGGATTGGGAGATAGACGTGGAAAACAAAGGGAGGAGAGTGCAGAGGGGAGCGCGGGAGAATGATTTCCACTTTCATCCCTTTTTTGTTCGTTCATCCTCAACCGCAGTGAGCTTAAAGTCCTCCGGTCTTTACGTCTTCAGCATCCTTCCTGCCCTTTACCGTTACCGGGATGCGTTGCTAGGCGCCCCGCCACGTTGCTAGACGGCTTACGGCCAAGAGATAAGACGTGACGACAGGACGGCGTGTGCCGGATGTTGAAGATGTACCTGAACGCTCCTCTGACGTAAAACGTTAAAGGAACATTTCAACAACATGTCTCTTCTCTGGTTTGTTATTGGGCGTGATCCAGTTGCCAGGCAACCGTCATAAACCAAACACAAAACAAACATAAATCTGCAAATTGTTGTTTGAATTGCATCAACCGTCTCGAGGAAGCGAGCCCGCTTGCATCGCGTTAACGTGTCACTGCAGCTTTAAAAGTTTGCACAAAGTTTTTCACCTGCAAACCGCCTCGTGTCTCTGCTTTCATGTGCTCGGCTCGTCTTCGCATGTTTTTTCTTTGTTCTCGCCTGAGATGAATCAGTGTGAGGATGCACTCGCACCTCCTGTGGATAAGTGGGGCTCATTAACAGTGCATAAAAACCACATGATGATAATGATTCCCTCCGGTGCCCTGCGTGGATCGGCTCCAGGATCCGAACGATTGGATGGCAAAGCGATGTTTGAGGGAAACATCTGCGGTTCTAAATTTCATCGCGACGCAGCAGTTTTGCTTCATGAAAACACTTACACGACATTTATTATCTGTGATTTAAATATCAGGCGGCCTGTAACTCGTTCTGACGGTTACCTGGTGCTTTGTTTTCATCTTATTTTCATGCATGTGACACAAAATAAAGCGCAAACGATTTCTGCCGTTGAATCAAAAACAAGGATGCAGATTTTACCGGATAAATTAAATTTTTTCTGCAGGCTTTTGTGGTTTTCGGTTTGCATAGTGGTCGTGGTGATGGTCCAGTTCTGGTTCTTGTTAAGTAGTATAACTCATCTTAATTACCATGAGAGTAAGACTACTCCTTTCACAGTCGAGAACCCTCAGAGTTGCATTTTTACGTGGGTTTGGACAGCTGCCTCTCTAATTGGCCGGACAAATATCCACTCGACACTCACCGTCTCCAAATAATCACCAATCAGCGCCTCGCGCACGAAACTGCAGACTAATCCATTTATCACCGTCACGCAGGTTTACCTTCATCTAACCGGAGAGTGTTTTTCTAACAGTCTGCTCCTCCGTAAGACCACCCAGAACACACACACACACACACACACACACACACACACCTGGGGACCACCTAGTCTGACAGCGAGGCAGCAGCAGCAGGTGTGTGTGTGTGTGTCGGAGGTCAAAGGTCGATGAACCTCTCACTCCTTCACTTTATTTGAACTGCTTCTTTTACGGCATCGTAACATTTGTCATTACGTAAAGATAAACCTGTAAAACATGAAACACAAACAGGTGATTGAGTGGATGTTTGCTTCATGTGGCCACTTGGGGGCAGCACCACAGCATGTTAGTGCTGACCTGGTTGCAGTGAATTCAGAAAGATGAACTCTTCTTCTGCTGCGCTTCATTTTCTGATTGAATCCAAGATTTCTCCTTTTTGATCAAAGTGTGTGTGTGTGTGTGTGTGTTTCACTCATGCATGCAGACGTGTGTTTGTTCGACACTTTAAATGAACTCAAATCTAACTTTGTCTGTTTTTTCTTTCAGCATGTCGACTGTCCTGCCATAAAAAATGTGAAGTGAAGGTAAGACGTCAAACATCTTTAACTCCTCAACACATTCAGACTGATACCCACACACACAGGCTCATCAAACCTGATCCAATCTCCAGTGTTGTTTGTAAGAGTTCATATTTTTGTCTCCTGGATGTTCAGCCGAGACTGTTCAGGTTCAGACTGTTGCTGTGTTTAGACCGACAGACACGGAGCGATCTGACGAAGTTCAGCAAAAACCTTCAACCTCAACGTTTTGCCATGACTGCACGTGAAGCATCGGACACTTGCAAGCTCACATTAGCAGTAGATTATGATGTAACTCGAGCATGAGGTTCAGTCGTATTACACTTCTGTCTCTTTTGTTATCTTTGCTGGGTCGTGGACGAAACAAGACATTTTAAGACGTCACTTCGGGCTTTGGGAAACACATCTGCCGTTTTATCGACCAAACAACTCTTGAATCTCGAGAATCCACGATGAGAGTAATCGTTAGTTGCTTTGAAACTGACACAACAGACGAATCGAAGATGAGCTTCTTGCAGTCGAAGTTGGCCAGCAGAAACAAGCGTGTTTCTCGGCCCTCATCAGATTCATAACGTCGCCTCCTCTTCGTCGAATGGAAGGTTAACGTGTCCGTATCTGTAGTTTTGGTGTTGATGCCGTTACTCGTCTTCTAGTTACTCAGTTGAACCTCTTCATTACACAGCTGCTGAAAGACGCAGCGTTTGCATGAGTTAATACCTTTCATAATTCACAATCGTGCATTATTTGTATCCCGAGCTGCAGGATGTTTGAACAGAACCCTGAGGTTTGAGGAGGAAGTCGAAGCATGTGGCTGCAGCGTCTCTGCTTCCTCGCGTCGGATCACATATTCCACAGTCGTACCTCTTCACAGTCACACTCGCCACATTTGATCCCAATCTGCAGTGGAAAAGGGGGGAAGAATGCATGGGGGGAGAGTAAATGAAAAGGAAGGAAAGGGAGGAATGAATGACGGAGGGAAAGGGCGGAGGTGAAGAGCGTAACAAGGCTATTCTTAGTGGTTTTAGTTGTGACTGGTGCGGAGAAATGTTGAAATATCTTTCTTCCCTTCCCCCTCCTCCTCCTTCTTTCTCCAGTCTGCCCTTATTCTTACCTCCTCTTGCTTTTCCCCCCCAAAAAAACATCACTCTACCCAAATATTACTATAGGAACAAAAGCTGTGTGTTCCCAAAACATCTGAGGAAAAATCTCCCAAATACCTCGAAAACCAGGCAAAGCCATTTGTGGTGGCGATTGGGGGAATAATCAGGATAGCCGGAGTCATGAGTCATTCATTCTGGTGGTGACAGACGTTGGACAGGAAATGTTTTGCAGGAGGAGGAATGAGAGGTGTGTGTGTGTGTGCGTGGAGAAAATGGTAAACGTGTTGTGAATCTGGTTAAAAATCAGAGCTTTGGTAACGTGTTAATCCTTGAATCGGTTTACTCTGGAACAAACCGTATCCTGCGAAAACGACCCCTCGAATAAAAATAAACAGGACACAATACGGCAGTGGCACGCTCGTTGTTTCAGCTCGTAAAAAGCACGGGAAAGTAAAAGTCGTGCAAATACGAGTGTGGATTTAGGCAGCCGGCGATGCTTTTCTTTCAGCTGACTCCACGCTGACCTTCGGACAGTAAATTTGTCACGGCGCACAATGAGGTCGTCGCCAGCGGGTTTGCAGTTCGCAGTTTGATTCTGTTTTATGTGTTTATTATTTCAAGCTGCCGCAACTTCCCTTCCTCGTAGCCGGGACATTAAAAGACGAGTTATTTGAATGTTTTATTACGTTTTATGCAGCGTCTCCATGTTTTTATGGCGTTTTAATGGAGCCTGTTCTGATTCTAACGTGCGTGTGATGAAGGTAAATGTTTTTAACGTGTGATGTGTGATTTATTTATACTACAGTAAGTGTCACTGTCGTTTAATGGGTTAAATTTGTTCATAGTTTTGACTTGTGACACGTGATAAGTCATTTTTATTGCAATTCAGGACGATAAAACATGCATTTAGTCTTAAACTGCACTGGTGCTACGCAGACTTTCTTCTCGTGGTACTCGGAGAATCTCAATCTGATACACCGTCAGGTTTGTGCACGTAGCGCGCACATACATCCATGATTAGTTAAAGATGACGGTGAGATAGTAAGTGGAGGTAAAACTTCAAACAGGAAATATTATGAAGGATCATGAGTGCCCATCTCTGGTTCTTGAACTGGCTTCATTTAAGAGTTAAAACATCTGCATGCTGCTGTATGAACCAAAATAGTCTTACTTAGAGCGCCTTATGTTTTCTGAGGTTGTACATGGTATAAAAAGTTTGAGAAACACCAGTGTAGGGATCAAACTTTCCAGAAAATTGTACTGATCGTTGAAGTTTTTCTGTAGAACGTTTCTTCTAGTCGTGTGGTTGCACGGGGGGTATTTGGACTCCTCGCCATGGACCTCGATACAATTAGGGGAGATCTAACTTCGTAAAGATCATAAAGTGACTTTTACTGGCCGCTATTGGCAACCAGAGAAATTGCAGTAACATGAAACTCTTTCAAGAGTCTCAATGTGGCTTTACTGTAGCTGACATCAAGAAATATCTAGTAGGGGTTACGCTGTATATCACCCCGCTAAATGTTGTAATAATACAGCTACTTTCTCATCTGCTTATAGACTTTGAGGACATAAATGTGACGAGTTGTTCCAAAGGGAGGTTCTGAAGCAGATAAACAGCGTGATGTTCGTTTCTTTAATCTGACTTATTGCACCTTCGAAGTCCATAAAACATTTTGCCAACGTCCCTGTAATCTTGTTGTCAGTGAGACGAGAGAGACGTTCTGCTAAACTTTGAAAATCTGTAACCACATGCGGTTCGATCATTAAGTTTTAAAGCTTATTAAAATGTCTGTGCAGAACATCCAAAAGACGGATGTCCGCTAATGTGCCTTGATGAAGAGCGACCTAATCGTCTCTGGCTACCCATCGTTTTCTTGTTTTCCTTTCCGTCCAGCCGCAACCGTCTCCGCGTGGACGTCTGTTATTGGAGCCCTGAGGACATTCAAGCTCGGCGACGGATGCGTTCCCGCCCCAGCAGCGTGTAGACTTGGTGACCTCAATGTAGTTGTTATGGTTGTCTATGGCGAGGTGGAGGCTTGTCGGGACAGGGGTGTTGTGGCTGGGATACTTGCCCAAAATCTGGCTGCATGGACACCCAGGTTGTGGGTTGCAGACAGAGGCTCTCTGTTAGACTCGGGTCTTCATACCTGACTCTCAAGCTGTGGGTGCTTTAACTTATGTTGGGAAATTTTGGTGTAATAAATTAGATGAACAAGACTCTGTATTAGAATTTCTCAAAGGCGGAAACCAATCTTCTTGACCCACCCTTGTGTAAATTCTGAGTATGCCGCAGTCCTGCAATTTTAAGGGCATCCATCATTTTGACTCAACATTATTTGCAGTTATTTCTCTACATGTGCTTAAATTATGAGGAATCATTGCACACTGTGTATTTACAGTGCAGCGTTTCACGTAATCTTTGCCTTGACCTCCGGAAAAACCTTGCCCCAGCAAGTCGTTGCGTTACTCGAGTTGGGAAACATGGACATGGAGCACCATTGGCATACATTTGGAGATGTATTTCTTGCAAACTTTAGTCTCTTTAACTCTTGTCTTGGTCAGTGAGAAGTTGGCTATGCATCTGTTGAAGACAGGACAGTAGTTGTTGCTATGTTTTGGTTTCCACCAACTCCTGATGAAGATACCTGGCTCTTAAAGTTTGTTTATATGCTGTTTGGGACCTGACAGTTGATATCCAGCAGGTTTATTCAAACCTTTTGCACTCAGAAGCTGAAGCAGAGTTGAGTCCACAGATTCGAGCCAATCCTTGTCGACCTTTTTGGTACTTCTACCTCTTGGATTGTTTCATTTCTCATATTAAAGGCCTAAAAACATCCAAAATTCTCCAAGAAGTTGCAGCTCCCCTTTCAGATTTATCTTGATCGTTGTTGCAGGTTAATTCTTACAACATTTACAACACACGGTGCAACTCTTTATAAGGAACTCCAGCTGTTAAATGTAAAGCTCTTTACCTGCCGTTTATGTCCTGCACAGCAGTGTGTCTGGACCACATACAGTACATACACTCATGTGAGCGTACTTATGTGTCATCACTGTGGCAGCTTGCCTATATTTCATGAGTGTTTCCTTCTGTTACACTGCTTAACTCACTCATGGTCAAATGTAGACCGACACACTCCTCCGCCTGGATTTCGGGTTCGATTTGGCACCATCGCAAGAAAAATATGCACACAGATCCACCCAGTAACACACCATCAGTATGCTTGTGTGCAAGCATGCGTGTTTTCTTGTGTTTGACCGGATAGCGCAGCGTCTGTAAGCTCTCTGTTCTCTCTCACCCTCCATGGAAACAAGCCCTCATTATTCCTTATGATTTATCCCTGCCATGTCTTTGGAGGAGGCTCCTGGAATGCCGCTGCAGTGGTTTTTGCTGTTCGATGGGCTGGCGGGTTGGAAGACACAGGCGAGGTTTGGCAGGGGACGGTATGGGGCTGAAAGGAATGATGGGAAGGGGTTGGACAAGTCGAGAGAGAGCGCAAGAAGTTTGAGTATTCCTCGTGTAAACAACAATGATGGAGGGTGCTTATTTTATATAAAAAAAAATGCTGTTTACATGTTTGTGCTTTGCAAAAATGTGCAATGCGGTCCTGTCTGACATGCCATACGTGTCGCTGCTACACCTCTACCTCGGCCACAAGACAAATCTGGTTGGAAAGATGAAAATAGATGCAAGTCTGGCAGTGCTGCGGTGTCAGATTTGAGATTAAAGCTTTGAAAACATCCAATTATGTGAAGAAAGCAAAGGAGAGAGAGAGAACTTCCTGAGATCAAGTCTGCAACCTACTTGAAGTTGGATCTCGAGCAACTTCTTCAAAAGCAAGAATATTGTCGGCTGAAGTTATGATACCGCTGTAAGATGTCATGCAAGACCAGTTTTATTCTACTCTAATGATGAACCAGGTAGAAATCTGCTGACCTTTAACCCAAAGTTCCCAAGTTCCCCAAGGTTTAAGGACCATTTCTAAGTTATGATACAGCTGAAAGATGCCATGCAAGAGCAGTTTTATTCTGTTCTCATGATAAAAACTTGAACCAGGTAGGGGCCTGCTGACCTTTAACCCAAAGTTCCCAAGCTCACCAAAGTTTAGGGACCATTTCTAACTGCTGCCGCCCAGTCGAAGCACTCAATGCTCAATGCAGTTTTAAAATCTCATGCACTTTATCACTTCTGTCAGCTGGATCTAAACAAAGTGTTTCTCGTAATCAGGCTTTTCCACTTCCTGGTGTTGTAGATGTTCACGGATCCTGGAGCAATATACAGAAGGAAACAGGACGACAAGGAAGTGAGTCACGGTAACAGTCCAGGAATAAAACAACACGTTAAAAAGCAAAGGAGCAAACTCTTGTTGATGCATTTAGAGGTAGAGAGAGTTTCTTGTTGGAGCAGTTGGATGGAATAGGTATCTTAAACATGAATCCTAATCAAGTTTGCTGTGTTAGTGCGTCCTTGTCTTCAAGCTGTTAATGTTTCTAAGTAGTCTTGGCAACCCCATCACTTGCTGAATTTCTATTTTTAGCAGATTCAATCGTTCCTTTGTCATGCAAGAGAAAATCCAGGGGATATTATTCCTGTGATGAGACTCAGACGGTCCCGTTTCATCTCCAGTCGCCCAAAATCCCTTTCTGTCAGGCTGAGCTCACGTCAAGCTGCTGCTTACATAACACAGCGATAACACCGAGAATGGGAGCATGCTCCGTCAGACTTTCTACTGATAACAGAAACCTTTCCGGGTGCGTACCTGTAACCAGACAAAGTGACATTAAAGCAGATTTGTTTGTCTCTGAGTCAATCCCTGCACATTCCAGACTCTACTAATCCTGACTTTAGTTAATCTGGGCCTCCTTTTTTTTTTTTTAGGTCAAGTGTTTTGCGGTCTTGGTTTTTAATCCTGGCACCCTGACAGTTTAATCCACATCCTAACACGTGTGGATGTGTGGAATCTGGAAGAAGCCTTTAATTAGACCTCTGGCAAATGACACGCTCTTTAAAATTTCAGGAGCTATGAGACTATTTATGTAACGCAGCATGTTTGAGTTTGTGTGCATACCAAAACTTTTTGACTGATTGGTTTGAAGAGAGAGAGCAAAAAAAACTAGACAAAGACAAAGAAAGAAATCAGGGTGTGTGCAATGATGGATGCTGTTTTTCTAAATCGACTCTCTGCAGAGAGCCAATGAAATCACTTCATTTCAAACAGACAGCAGCAGCACAACATTAGCACGTCTTGGTCGCTGTATGAGCTCCCAAACAAACATCCACCAGTGAAGTTCATCAGTTTGCATATTACATAACTAATCAGCTTTGAAATGTTTCTGCAAATGTTCAGCTACCTTTTTATCATTATTATTTTATGTCTTTATTAGATAATGGTTACCCCTAAAATTTAGTTTACTTTGCATCTTTTTTTCCGGTTTAACAACAGAAATATCAGCAATGCATCTAAAAACGAAGGCTGAGCTGCAGCAAACGATGGAAAATATTATTTCAGTTGGACTTTAAAGTCACTTTTGCCCTTGAACGCGCCGCCATGGCTGCTTTTTGTTCCTTCTAAGGTTCTCATTTTTTTCTCGGCTTTATCTTCCGAAGGGAGAAAGTGCATGGAGCAAAACCAAAAACACAGTAAGACGTGCACAGAAGCCGGGATGAAGAGCGTTCAAGAATGTTGGCATGGAAAAGAGAGCGACTATCCAAGCATGAAAGTGAAGAAGGTAGAACAAGAGAGAGTGAGGGAGGGAGTGAGAAAGTGATGAGACACACACATGTGCACACACACACACACACACTCACGAGAGCCAAGCCTCCTCATTCCTCAGCAGCCCTTCACAGAGGCAAGTCTGTTTCCACGGCGCAGACACGTCACATCAAAGAGCCATCACAGCACGTCTCCATAGCGACGCCCTTCAGCGCTATAGATGCGGCGGCGGTAGTCGGGAGATGGCGCTGGCAGACAAACGGTACGGGCGGCCTAATAACCCGGGCGCTAGCAGATGACTGATGGCCCAATTCACCCTCAGGCCTCGTCTGGAGGTCAAGAGCTGAGTTCACCCCCGAGTGTTTAAAAACCCGACGGGAGCAAATATTTTAGAAAGTCTGTTTGTTTGGTGTCGCAGCTGTCAACAGGTGAAAAAGTCCCAAACTTTTCTCCAACTCCAAGATTAATTGTTTATTATTTCACGCAAAAAAAAAATATGTCTAGAAATGTTTTTGGACAAAAGATTCCCCGAGATGATTTTTGTGTTTACGGCCTCAGTCTGCAACAGCTCGCACGGCCGGACTCAGGCTGTCTGAGGGCCGAGGGGCAGGGGGGGGCAGGGGGCACCAGCTGCTGTTGAGTCCAACATTTGTGTGCACATTGACACACAGTAGAAGTCAAAAATAATAGATAATGCATCAATGAAACCACTTAAAGGGCTCAAATGTAGTGACTGAAATAATAAATCGACCCGTTTTCAAGATCTCTTGATTCTCCTGCTGCAGCCTGTCTTATTATTTCTCATTTTAAGATGCGTACACTTCGTTTCCAGCTTATTCCTCTTTAACATCCGTCACACGGCTCATCAGCCTGTTTGTTCTGAGTTAAACCTCTCCTTTATTAACATCACAACACACTGTACGTTTCTCGATCTGGCAAACAACATGAAAACGTACAGCACTTGTTGAAGCGTATGAAAGATGAAATATGTCCGTGTTTGTTGGAATAACAATGTTTTGTGGTCGTTCGAACTTTCTTTTGACATATCGAGGCAGAAAGAGAAGAAAAGAATATTTGAGCATGTGTTTTTTTTTTTTTTACGCATGCATCAGTGGAGTTAAACAATGAGCGAGTGAAGCCAGTGTCAACGAAACAAAACAGCCTTTAGAAGTCGTTATATATGAATTCAAATGGTTTTCTGCAGAAACAAGAACAGAAAAGTTATTCTTTCTCCTGCTCACGCTGCCTCCGTCAAGCATGTGTCAACAGCGACACAGAGGGCTGCGAGGGGAAGGAGGGAGGAGAAAGAAAGAGAGAGAGAGAGAGAGAGGGAGGGATACAGAGGGATACGGTTACTGTCTGCCCCCGGACGGCTTTTGCTCTCTCGTTTTGGGTACCGGATTCATACAGAGCCCCAAGCCACTTTCTTGGCCTTATATAGCGTGTTTCAAAATTTCTTGGCAGTTGACGGGGAGGAACCGAAGCCAGCAGCATAAAGAGTGTGTATCCTGGTCCGGTCCAGAGGCTGCGCAGACATCCACATGCACTGAAACCAGTTCAGTAGCTCCCTGGCACGCGTTCGGGATTACTGCTGTTGTTTTGAGTGAGAGACAGAGAGAGAGAGAGGAAGGAGGAGGGAGGAGGGAGGAGGAAAGTGTCTGTATTTGGTACTCCCTCTCTTGCCCTCTTTCTCTCCTGGAGGGGGGTCTGAAGGAAGGCAGGGAGAATGCAGAGGTAGAGACAAGACGAGGCAGAGGGGGAGAGAAGAGAGAGCGTGCAGGTAAGACGTCCGGAAAGGATGCATGGGCTGGTGTTTTTGCATCTGTATCTGTAGCTCTTTGCATTCTTCGGTGGCGTAACATGTGTCTCTTGCGTGCATAAAAGCGCTGGTTGGTGCATGAGTCCTCTAGGATATTTTTGCATGTTTTGGTTGTAGGCGAATCTGTCACACACTCATGGGAAAGTTGCTCCCACGGGAACCTGACAGACAGAGTTCATGTGAGTTGCTGCTTGAGGCTCTCGGGAACCTTTCATGAGTCCTCCCGTCTGACGAGCAGTGATTTGTGGCGTCAGAATCTGAGAGAGACCGAGAGCAACTGGTCCACACAGCAGGGAAGCACGTGCTCTCTCTCGCTCTCGCTCAGCGTAACCTGCATCTGCTTCGGCATTACGGGGGATAAAGCAGAGCAGCTGGTGGAGCAGAGCGTTTGCAGGAAATGTCTCGTTCGCTTCTTCTCACACTTTTTTTCTGAGAGAGGATGCAGGACTGGCGGCGGCGATCGTTCACCTTTGACCCCGAGCTAACACAACGGCGGCCGTTAAACATGAAGCGGTCAAGAGGTCATGAGTCCTGCCTCGCACTGAGGAGGCAAAACAACAGAGAGGAATGTGGTTTTATTACAGCGCCTGAATTAAACACTTACCTAACCTTGAAGCTGATGCTCATACATCTCGAGGGGAGAAGCTCCACCTTGCAGAAAGAGGCCTAACTCAACTCGTGTCCCACTCTCTCTCCTAACATGAAGATGTTCTCAAAGAGCGATGCTCCTCGCCCCTGTAGATCTGTGCTTCTTGAACTATTTGTCTCCTCCGTCTGTCTCTCCCATGCCTTAATAACATTCCTGGCTTCCCTCAGGGCAGTTCATCTTTTGACACATCAGAGGAGCGAAACCTCGGCAACCTGAAGAGAAATGCCGAGAGAAAGCACCGTAAATCACAGAAAATCCTCTCGAAAGCTTCAAAGTGGATGACTTTGAAACCGTGATCGCCAAATACCGATTCCTCTCTTGTGTTTGTTTGTTTCCCCCGTGTTTTCATTCTTCAGATTAGACTTTAAGATATTCTACTGTCAGCTTTATACAAGAAGAGCACACAAACAGGAAGCGTGGCTTGGTAAACTGTGAAAACTCCAAGAGCTGCGTCAGCTCCAAAGTATGTGTTATAAAAGCAGTAGTGACCAAAGGAGGATGGCATTTTACATGCAACCACACGAGAGGCCCGAGCTCGGCCTTCCAGCTAACTTATTTCTGTCAATAAGTGACAGGCTCAATGCAGCGCAGCACCGGCAAACTCTTTTCAGATTTACACTTGTAAGAAAAGTACAGGCGAGCACAAATTGAGGTTACTGTGGAAGTCATCGCACCAGACGAGCGTCCACGAGTCCCTTTGAGCATTTTGTGCTCTAGTAAGCCTATGTTTTCTACGTTTGTGTGTGTGTGTACCATTTATTTTGGCTTGGCATTGTTTCTTTATTCTCGCTTCACTGTGCTATTAGTGGTCGAATGAGAGGAATCATCCTGTAGCCACCCCTAATTAAACAGGAACTGATAGGCTAACATGTCCGGAACAGGCCCATCAGCACCGTCTAACATCGACTCCATCCAGTAATGATGAAAACATGCTTGTTTTCAACTCGGTCTGGCCTTTTGAAGTGCTACTTTCCCACAATTGAAAACCCAAGATCTTTCAAATCAGGTGAGTTTTGGGGTTTTTAAACCCGTGCCAAACATTCAACTTCTCCCACAGTTGAAGCCCCGATTAAATGACCTAACGTTTATGATATTCGGTCATGCCCCTCTTGCATAAAACTCCGAGGCGGGCTTTCACATTTGGAGGTTTTCAACCTGTGTCCAACGCGAGCCACAATTGCACATCTGATATTCATCATTTCCTTGTTTAATGGGGTATTTTGTCGTCTGTAGCTCGCAGTGATTTGGTTGTAACCGTACAAGGGAGGCTGAAGCGTGCCAAGCCAGAGCCCCGCTCGCCATCCACTGTGGCTTGACCATGATCAAATAGCTGCTTCCTCAACGATCCGTGGTCTTTGGCCTCTTGGGCGTCCACTCGATGAAGTTCCTTCGGGGCCTCAAACCCAACGTCGGTTTTCGAGGTGAAATAATGTCAGTGCCTCTGTTGGACGCAAACGGGGCAATCAAAATAGTTGAAATAAAAAGAGAAATCCACTATAATGAAACATTGTAAATAACCTCCCGTATGTTGTGGTATATTTTGTCTGAACCATTTAGGGTGGAAGCAAACGCTTGTGCCTGGTGCTTATTTATGGTGTGTTAACCATGTGGTAGTGATTTAGTTTCCATGTGAAATATATATCTCCCTTCTTGTGTTATCCACAAGGTTTAGATAGCGAAGTCTGGGAACGTCTTGTCGTCCGTCCGTCCATCACAGGATGCCTTGTTTGTGTGTTGCGCTACCGGGTGACGACAGACGTCAGTGGAAACAGCTGGCGGGCGGTGTGTTCTGCACAAAAACAATTATTTAGACGTTTATGTGTATACACCAGCTTCTTTCCATCCTGTTTGGGTGCAAACGCCTCGGAAATAGCAGTCGGACCTTCGTGGAGGAGCCCAGACTTGAAGGCATGTTTCACAGAGTTTGGTTCCAAATTTAGATCCAGCAAATATCTTAGACCCTCTGACCAAACAACATGTTTACAGAGCGGATTGTCTGTTTTTAAAGGACATCGACTCTCTTCTGAATGATAGATAGCATTTTAGCGGTGGAGCTTTCCCATGCAGCATCCTTCTCCGTCAGATATTATTTAACCATTGATCGCCGAGGCGCCGCTGCCAACGCCGCGCTGCCACCCAGTCGAACACGCCGTGTTACGCACTTGACATCATGTCAAAATGTCAAAACCGTAAAGGAACACGCTCCCCGCCATCGAGAGCGGATTTATTGGCCCTCCAAGTAAAACAGAAACCCAGCCGATGTATAAATCCACCCTCCGAAGGGGCTGTTTGAGCTTCAGTCCTTATTTGGCCCCCGTTTGGAAAGTGAAGAATTTACTTTCTCAGGCAAACTGCCATCACCGCGGCAGTGGCTCTTGTGTGGGCAGGAGGAGTGCTTGAGGAATTTTGAGTGTGGTTGGACCAATGGCAGGCATATTTATTGGAGCCAATGAGATGATTTATGCACAGTGGCAAACACACGCTTTCCTCCCATCAGTTAGGACGAAGCAGATCAGTTAGTACGAGCAACAAAAACTCAGATATTTCAATATTTGGTGCTGCTTCCATGCAGCTGCCCTTATTGTCTGATAAAGAATGCAAAGATTGCTGAGCAAGCCTTCGCCCGGCCAAGTCGTATTCTTCGTCAGAGGACACTTGTTCCAGCGTGTTTGAAGTGTGTGAGAACCAAGAGAAAACAGTTCATCACTCTGCTGCTTCAACTGCAGAACATTTACTCATTATATGATTCAACCCAGTGGACTGGGCGGGCTTTCCAGAGTCCGGCTTTGATATCCTGCACTCTCCATTTCCATATAAACCCCTCTGAGTACTTGAGCAGCACTTTTTTGCTGAAATCATTAAAGCTTCCTCTGATCCACGCTCTTATTGTGAAGGAGGAGAGAGGGAGGGAAGCTCCGTGAAGCTGTCGGGACTCACCTGAGATATTTGACCTTTTTTTTTTTTTTTTGTTGCTGCGGGTAATTCAGCAATGTCCCGCCTCAGCTCACCTCTGTTTGCCCCCTAATGAGGCCTCTCGGCTGGGTTGTGATTGCAAAGGAGACCCCTCTCCGCCCCCCCGGTGGTTCGCTTGACTCCTTGTTCTAGTTCAGTGGCTTCCCAGACGCCCCTTGTGACTCAATGAGATTATAAGCTCCCTGTTTTAAAAGCCCTAAAGCCACTCTGACTTTCTTTCACTGGCTGCTGGAGTTTTCTTTGTGGTCTGCTGGTCACTTTGCTTGGAAGTGATTGGGGAGACTCACTCATGGGGTCAAAGAAAAGTTGGGACGAGCATAAATCAGGAATCTCACTGCTGTGCTGCAGAAAAGATGCACTGATAGACTCGGACTCAACTTTTTCTCACTATCGAGCAAAGATCGTTTTACTGAATTTGAGATGGCACAGATGCAGTTGCACAATCGCAGACGGATGAAGTTCAGGTGCAATGCTGGAAAAAGAAAAGAAAAAGAAAAGCGTGGCAGGAGGGCCTCTCGGAGATTGCTCCACTTTCATCCGTCTGAGCTGGTTAAAAACCACGTGAAAGCCCGTAATAGTCTGGTCCAGCTGCAGCCACCATATATGGATGAAGTAGCCGGTGTCCTTCTCGCTCAGTTGCACGGTGATGTGATTGAGGATTTACGCCGAGACACGGTGTTCGGAGGAATGTAAGATGGTGCGATTATGAAGTCAGTGTCTGTGCTTTCTCTCCGTCTGCCATCTCGTGACTGCTTCACTAAATATGGGATATGAAAACAACAGTTCACGCACAAATATGTTCCCTGAAGAAATAAATCAGCGTCTGAGCGGCAGTCTGTAAACACGCAGTAGCCACCGACACTCCGAGTCATCACTGCCCCCTCCTGACCTTTAGATCGATACTGGAGGGAGTCATCACCAGGACGTTTGCAGGCGTCTGCCACAGTGCAGCGCGCTGCAGAACAGCACCTCCTGTCAGCTGTAAATAAAGGCAGATGCTCCCGCTACGAGGCCCCGGGGCCGCTGGGACCGCCAACGCTGATATATTAATGTCAGCCGCCGCCTCAGGTAGTGTAGGGAACAGTAAAAAAAAAAAAAAGCAAGCGTGCGCCAACTCGCTGCTGGCTGCCGCCACGAGCAACTTCATCTTCTTTTGGCCTCGGTTGGGGTTTTAGCTGCCTGGCTAAAGGGCACTTCTGCAGAGAAAACATGAAAACAGACAAAATATATCTATTAACTGACTGGCCCCTCACCTTTAATCCACCTGCACTGTAACTCATTCACTTTATTAACTCTGAGTGTTTCTCACAAGGAATGGCCACCAAACAGGGGCAAGTACCGACCAGTGCTGGCCTCTTATTGGCCACCGATAAACAAACGTCAAATCTTCTCTGCCTCGAGGAGGCATGTTTGAAAGCTTGTAAATCTGAAGTTCATGAAACAAAATCAAACACTTGTCGAGTCCTGCTTCATCCAGTTACAAACCATCTGAATCACTCTCACGCCTCCACTTCTTTCGTTAGATTTTAGCTCCCTTGCATTGATTTTAAGATCTTACTAATCACTTTTAAAGGCCCCGGTTTGCAGCCTTACATCCTTGGAGCAGGTCACTTCTGGCTCCTTCAAAGTCCGACCTGCCCGAGCTCGACTTAAATCACGTCTTAAAACTCATTTTTACAGACTTTCCTTTTCGTGGTGTCGTCTTTTTACCCCTTCACCCTGAACACCTGCCTTTTTATACCTCCACCTTATACATATTTATGCCTCTCGTTACTGTTCTAGAGAATAACCGACTTGTTTCACCTTCTGTCGGTTCCTCTGCTCTGTCAAACACTTAAAGTTGTTATCGTGGTGCTGGATATCACCTGTCGGCTGGTTTCAGGGTGTAAATCACAAAGCAGCAGTCAGTGTATGTTAATGTTAAAGTTTGGTCGAGCGTGTATCAGCTGCCGTCACATTGCATGTCAGCGTGCACTGGGTGGGATCTGTTTTCTGCTGCGCTGTTCTCCAACTACTGTACTCTGATACGCTTGATGATAGCATTACAAAGTCAACCAGTCTTTTGTTTTCCCGGAGCAAACTAATCACGGCGGCTTCCTCTCTGCCCACGTCTGTTGTCTGCTGATAGCGCGCTCTCATCTCGCCGCTCGCAAACATCCGTCAACCTGCCGCTCACGTGTGCACCCACGAGCTCCCACGGTCAGACGGAAGGCTTGGTCATGCATCGTGATGAGACAGACTATTAGGAGCCACGCTCGCCTGTCAGGCAAACCTAACCAGCTATTTAAAGATGCTGCATGTAACATTGCAACATCAGGACATCCATACCGCTCTAATTTTGAGGCGATAGTATAATTAGGGGGCAAGTGATACTGTTGCTGGGAGGTCTGGCAACAGGTACCGTGCCTCCACTCTGCATTTTATAGCCACACGGGCCGCATTTGTTAAGAAAGCTACTGTTCAGTGCAGAGAAAACATGTTGTTGCAGAGCACAGAGCGGGGGCAGGATGCTGTTTCACAACACAGACGCAGCTGAAACTATACGTTTCTCTTGCAGTTTGAGGCTGTGGCGCAGAGGCGGAGGTGGATGGAGCTTTCAGAGGACTGACCTATGCACCAATGTGCTACAGACCAAGATCCAGCTAGACAACGTGGCATTTTCTGCAGGTTCACTGCAAGAAGACTGAGGTTTAATGCTGATAAAAGGCCTTTTAATATAAATTATGATATGCACTGCAGGATTAAGCAAAAGATTTGATGGTTTCAGCTTCCTGAGTGGCAGCATTTTCTGCTTTTCTTTGTTTTAAGCTGAATGTTTTTGAGCCAGTCAAGAAAATATCTGTCAAATTAAAAGGATTAAACGTTAAGCGTAGCCTTAAAAGGAACCAAAACTACCAAATCTCACCACAAATCCCAACGTAGGACATCATGTTTATTGAGGAATCTGGCTTTTCTGGGTAAATCTGATCACTTCAGAAGGTACAGCCTGAAATATCACTAAAATTAACTTACTAAGAAAAGTAATAAAAGTATTAAAGTTGTGTACACAGATAGAAATAGCAAAGTTGACTCATGCCAGGATTTATTTATTACCTGACAAATCCGGTTCTGGTTCTAGTCGTGCTTCTTTTGTACTTCTAGAAGAAGAACAACTTGATTTAAAGGGTTTCATAAATGTTAAGAAAACAAATAATAAGACGCATTAATGCCGGGATCAGGCTGCAGAACATCAGCCGAGCGGATGATGGAGTGAAGTCACTTCCTGGCAGCTTTTCTCCGCGATCCGTCCGTGTCCAGCTTGTAATCCGCAGCGTCTCTCGGTTGGAGCTGCGGCATGAATTTATGACACCGTGATCGCCGAATCTGAGTCGCCATCTGGAAAGGCAACAAAAATACCGTGTAGTCCGATCCTGGCATATGTGCTGTTTGGTCGGACATGTGCTCGAGGTGCGTGTAGAGTCACAGAGCAGGCCCGGACACGGCCAGGGTCCTACTGCCCCCCTCTGCAGGGATACAGCGCGTGAATCGACTGCTGTGTTTGTGCAGAACGAGTCATAATCATCACAGTCTGAGGTCTTAACCCGAGTGTGTCACTTAAGGACGTGTTTCCCACACAGACAAACACTCACATGGCCTTTTCTTTTGGGAGCAGTTATTTTATTTCTGTGCCGTCGAGGAAAATACTCAGGAAACATTCAGAGATGTTTTTAGTCCTGAAGTACTTCAGCCATGAGAAGATGCTCCAGCTTTCTTTAACAGTCACTCACGATTCCTCTGTTTCCATCCGCAGGTCACCACGTCATGCCAAACGACTACCAACTATGAGCTGGTGAGTGTCAACGTATGCATGTGTGTGTGTGTGTGTGTGTGTGTGGAGGAAACTTTTACAGATCTCGTTGACCTCTGAAATCCTCGCTCGTAATGCGATGATCCTTCCTGGAATTGTGTCACACACACACAGAGAGAGAGGTCGAGGTTGTTGCCACAGGTCAAAGGTCAGACGCTATAACCAGAAGAGCTTCCTGTGCTTCGTCTTCCTGTGCGACTCAAACGCGACACCCTCCGCGTCCTGAGCTGCAGAGCTCGTAAAGATGCTGACATCTAATGAGGTTCCCTTGAGCAAGGCACCACATAAGATTACACTGACAAATGCATCGTCACCAGACTGGTGAGAATTTAACAAAAACGGTTATTTCACCTCCCAGAAAACGAGTCGATCTGTTACTTTGTCGGTGTGATTTCGGTGTTTTAGCAACGTCACTCGCTGCAGATCGAGCAACTCCTGAAATGTAAAATGTTTTTGTCAAAGCTAAAGCAAAGTTCAGTTGGCTCAGACTCGCGGATAAATTCCAGCGATCTGTTCAGAAGAGTCTGCTACGCCAAGAATCAGCCTCATCATGGACTTAATTGCGAATTCTTGTAATAAACGCCCAATTCAAACCCAAGTGTGGCTTTAAAGTTTAAATCCTGCATTGCTTAAATATCATATCATAAAAACATCCACAGGGAACCTTTAATACTTTGCATTCTTGTCGTCCCACCGTCCACAGTTTCTATATTTTATCACTCTTTTATTACTTTCTCCTGATGTGTTGCAGTGTGAATTGAACCGGATTCGTCCTGACAGACAGAAGCATCCAGACGCTCCCAGATCTTAAATCACAGATTTGGTCTGAGATGCTGTTTAAGTAGGAGCGGACAGACACTGAGCTCACAGTCGAAGTGATTATTCTCCTTTCCTCTTGGGGTTGCTCCTTTACAACACAAAATGTGATTTATGCGCTGCGACGCCGCGGCTCGAGTCGTTTCCACTTTAATGAGCTCGAAATGGGAGTTTTCATTCACTTCCATAAAGAATGCACGCTCAGCAGACGGTGGGACGGGATTAGAAAAGCGGCAGGGACGGGCGACTCGATCCTTCTTTCGATTTCCAGTCAATATCCTATAAAGTCAAATAAAAAAGTGGCCCTGCTTTATGTGCTCGAGATAAACCGCAGATGATGTGACCAAATTAGGCACATTCCAAGCTCCGGTAACTACTTTTCACTTATTTACTTTGGACGCCGGCCTTTTTAAATGACTGCAGCAGCTTGTTAAACAGTCCCCGCTTTTGTTTATAGAGCTCGCATCAGCCTAAGACGCTGTACTTAACTCAGTTAAGAGATTTTCCTTAACACATGGATCACTGTCAAGCTGTGTGTGTGCGGACAGGCAAACACACTTTCTTTCTGTCTCCGTCACATACTCTCTAAATCACACACTCGCTCTGTCTCTCCATCCCTGAACATCATTCGGTCTTTCCCACGATGAAATTCAACAATCACCGATCATCTCTGTGACCATTTTCCACCGAAACACACGAACCGATGCTGTAATTCAACAAAAAATTTAGCTCACCAGTCGCAAAAGCGAGAATAAATCTAGTAATTTGAGCAATTCATGTTGTTAGACTTCAAAAAATCGTTTCTGGCACCTCGCAAAATTAAAAAAATTCTTTCTTAAAACCCCACACTGGTTAAAAACATCCACTATATTGAGCATAAGTGTCCACAAAGGTCCAGTGTGTGAGATTTTAGCGGCATCTAGTGGTGAAGTTGCAGATTGCAAGCAACTAAATAACCCTCACCTCGATCTCTCCTCCCAAAAAAAGTAGATAAAGTAGATGAATTCTCGTTTTAAGCTCACGAAAATACAAATATTCTCATTTTTAGGTGATTAAACATGAAGATTTTCAGAGCTCCTCTTGAATCTCACACACCAGACCTTTAATGTTTTATTTGTACGAGTCCAATTAAGTTAAGTCCGGTGCAGAAAATGGACTCCCTTCATCATTCATATAAATATGTCGGGCGAAGCGTGCATAGATCAAAGAGACGGAGCGTTTCTCTTCAAGGTTAATAGAATGAGTGTGTCTGGTGTATCGCCGACAGCCAGACAAGGAGAGAGAAAGACAGACAGAGAGAGAGAGAGAGAGAGAGAGACTATAAAAGGTGTCGTCTCTCCACCTTCTCGCTCTCTTTCCCGTCCTTTCTCTCTCCGTGTTGTTTCTTCCTCCGTGTGAACGAAACAATGACTAACCCACTGAGTCTGTGTCGCTTCTCTCTCCAGCCTCCCACTCCTCAGCTGCCATTAAAGCATGTAGATACACCGGTAAGTGACTCCCTCTTCTTTCTTCACCACATGCTTTAATGCTGTCCATTCATAAATACTGTAAATAACGCTGTGGCCAAATGTATGTGGACACCCTCCTGCACATACATTTGTAGATTTCCGTCTGTTTGTCACCTCTTGGCTGCGACGGAGGGAAACGTTCATCTCTGTGCACAGACTAGTCTGTTGTGGAAGGGCTCGTCCGGCCTGCGCAGAGCGCTGACCTCAACCCCGGTCAACACCTCTGGGATAAACTGCGAACGCGGCCTTATCACCCAACATCAGCGGCTGACCTCAGTAATGCTCTTGTGGCTGAAATGGGGGGCAGCCAAAACCTTGTGGAAAGCCTGAAACCAGAAGAATAGACTCAGTATATTAATGCTGCACGGTTTGATCAACAATAACACGCCTGTTCTGGCGTCCTTACACTTTTGGCCATGCAGGAAAGACGCTGTATGTGTTGTGTTGCCTTGAATATTTAGAGACGAATAACTGGAACAAACTGTGGCTGACCTGTTCCTGCACACTGCAGAAGATGGCAGCACCGTGCAATACATAGCAGCCAGCCAATCAGAGCTCGTGTTGCTCCTCTGTCAGCTGTATTTTTCAGGTGGCACAAGATCTCAAGATTAAAGCAAGAAAATGACTTTTTCATTTGAAAGACTTCGTCCTGTTTTTCATGCATCATTTCAACCTAAATTGAATGAAACCTAAAGCCCGTGACTCAACAGACCCAGGTGCCCTGAGGTAAAAGATTTAACCCCTCTCTGATCCGTGCCAGTATGTACCAAATATTTCTTTATGTTTGGTACATACCTCACAAAATAAGACAAGCTGCCGTGACATCTGTTGCTGCCAGTTCACTGCAAATTGTGTCTCGTCTGTGCCAGAACTTGCTGCCAAGGCCCGGCCCCGAGACTAGGCATGCATGTTTAGCTTGACATTGTTAAACCATGAAGGGCGTCGGCAAAGGGCGGTGGGTTTCCAAGAAGGCAAGACTCCAGAAAAATAAGACAAAGACAGAGAGAGAGAGAAAGAAAGAGAGAGAGAGAGACTACTAATGCAGAGAGACAACAGTTTATTCAAGTCAGCAGTCACAAAGGCAAAAACTTGTTCAAATGTTTTCAGATTAGAAGGGTCTCCCGTGTCTTTATTTTCCTTTTCATGAAACCAGAAGCAACATTTATTGAAAAGATAAAAGCAGCGCTGATGTCTTCCAGCCCTGTTTCTTCTGTCTTTGGTGAGTCACGAGAATGATTCAGTGTTTGCGTCAGAGTCGGACGTCGCCTTGAATGTTTAGATCGGCAGGCAGAAGTTCGGGCGGCGATTCAAAGGGTGAGATTATAAACACAGATCGGCCTGTGTACGCCAGGCTGTGTGGAGATTAATTCACAGTCTGTGCGTTTTCACAGAGGAACGGCTGGAGCTTGATATCAGCATGTTGTGTGGAGCTGCTTCAAGGAAAACCACCAAAAACCAACCGAGTGTCTGCACCACATTTCAAGCCAACAAGGAGTCAATGTTTTTATTGTTGTGCATCAATACCACGTTATTTATCATTTGGCATGCAATCGTTCTAACGGGACATTACTCAGAAACCCAGATCCTCCAAATAAATGCCCCACTGGATGCAAGACCGTTTGCCCAATAGCCCTTTATTCTGAAGAAACCTGCTGATTCAAACAAAAATGCACACTCCACTATCACCGACTCACGTAACTGACCTAAACCACTAAACCCAAACCATGATCTCTGCAGTTCTTGGTGCCTAAACTAAACCGACAGAGGTCACCTGATGAAGGTCACCTGCCTCCTTTCCTTGTACAGCAAAAGTAGAGCGAAGGACTCCGGGGAGATTGTATATTTTTGGAGCTGGACTTTTCTTTTGCAGGATAATTTGGGTCCAATGGGACATTTTTCGGAATATTAGGGGTTTTCCGGAACAATTGGAGGTCCCCAATTCTGTCTAATCAACGACGAAGCAGGTGCTGTTTTTTAAGGTGAAGGATTATTCATCAGCAAAACAACGGATTAAAGATTGACACAAGTAACAGCGTCCTCTTTTGCAACAAGCAAGCAGGCAGCAGAGTTTATGGGAAGTGTGGGTGTAATTATAAGAAATGCTTGCACTAAAAATACAGAGACAGAGGCTACTAATTGTCTTGACCATGGTCTTTTTCTAATTATAGAAAGTTGTCGCAAACAATTTGACAAAGACGTATTGGTGTTTGGGAGTAATAGCACAACAAGACACTTAAAAACACATAAAAATGAGTTATCCTGATTTATCCTCCAGAAATCTTTGCTGTGGTTGTTGCCTCTTATCGAAGCATCTCCTCGTCCGTTAGTATGTTGAAGATTTCATCCTGGAGTCTTTGCACACAGCGTATGGACCAAAGGGGGGATGTGCCGGTGGAATGTTTGTTTGGTTACTTCATATACCTCCGTGGCGGTTTGGAGTCAAAACGCCCCGTAGTGACCATAATTGAGACAATGTGGGGCCTGTTTTTATGGGGATTATTTAAATCAGGAGAAGATAGAGTGAGTTGAGACATGCATGCACGCTCCAGAGACTGTAAATCAATAATACTGTTGTAAGTTTGTATGATAAACAGGGAAACAAAAGTTTCATCCAATTTCACAACACCAGCGGGGGAATATTATAAAAATATTGCTTTCATTACGTTTTATGCTTTGGTAACCTCTCGCTTCAGCCTCTCCATTCTTAATTAAGGTCAAACATGTGTGCACAAACATAATGTAAACCCTCACAGGAACAGTGCAGTACACACAAACATAGCTTCAAGACGAGAGAACCAGGGGGGAGAGTCAGTAATAATGAGAGATAATGAGACCGTGGGAGGAGGAGTAGTTCCAGAGAACACAAAGTGGGCATGAGGGAGAGGACGAGAGGAAGCAGGAGAAAGTCGGGAGAAGACGGTCGAAGGCGAGGGAGGAGAAAGCGTCATCAGATATTACATAATCACTTTTTATTCACCCGGACACGCAACGACAGACTATAGTTCTGCATTTTATGATCTGAATATCGGTCAGCGATGCCTCTCGGCAGCTCCATCCGAAGGCGATTCGCCCACCTGCGTTCAACCTTGAGGTGGAGCACTGGGCACCTGTTCAGCAAGGTAGGCCACGCCCACACAGGAAGTCAAACATGCTCATCTTTATTTATTTCTGCTTAAAATTTGTGATTTTCAGTCGTCAAAGCTCAAATCATACGGTCTTCCTCAGCAGGGATTTGTTTGTTTTCAGCTTATTTAACTGTATTACTTCAAAGATTATGCTTCGCGTTTGCCAAGAAATCCCATAAAATAGAGTTTGTGGTGCTCATGGTACGCTCACTGGATGAATAAATAAAAAACACTTGCAAACATTCACATCATTAAATATGTTAATCACAGCGAGGTCATCAATGATACAGCTTTTTATGTGTGTTCAATTTAGATTTATTTACCTTGAATGTCTCTGGCTGACAGAAGTTTTCAGGCACTTTTGTATTAAATCCAAAAAAATTGGAGCACAAAGTTATAGATTATTTATTTATTGATTGGTTTTAAAAACAGCTGGGTGCTGCAGTTAATAGTGAGTTTGTTAGGGGACTATTTTCAGCGGTGGATTAATCCACGTTTATTGGAACGCAGCTCATTTCGGTGTTTGTGGACAGCAGGACTTTCACGAGGCATCAACAGTTTGTCCCCGTGAAGTGAAGTGACACCCACCAAAGCCCCGTGCGAACAGGCTGTTTCATTTTGCAAACACCAGCGTCCGTGGCCGTGGCCCGCCCAGCATCTGGTTCCTGTCAAATCACGGAGAATTATGCTTCCCGTTTTGGCTCTTGGGGGGGTGGGGGGGCGGGATTAGCTTCATCTCTGCAGCAGCGAGCAGAGCTTCGAGGGGTGTGTGTGTGTTTAACCTTGCACCATGATTAGAGACCCCTCATTGCCAGTATCTCTGTTCAAGCACTTGACCGTAGAGCTCGCTGTGTTTGACGGTGTGGGAAAAAGTCTGTGAAGATAAATTCAGCTGTCGTTCTCTCTCTCTCTCTCTCTTCTTGGATGGCTTCATCTTTTTTGATGGCAGCCTGACTGGTGGAGACAAATTCTCCCCTGGGCTCGACAAACAGCGAGAGGAAGAGCCAGCTCCAGCATCTATTATGCAGCGATTCCTCGACAGTGCAGCGTGTTTAGTAACGTTTGCTTCCTCTGCAGTCCTGTGACAGTCGAACACACTTCCACGCTCCCCTCTGTAAATAACTACGTGCAGGACGGGATAATTAAAGAGTGCGCTGACGTCCTGACGAGACCTGAGACAGGATGCTTCTTTACTTCTTCTCCTCTACCCCTCTCCTGATATTTTATCTTCTGAGTCCTCCTCCTCTGTTCTTCCATCTTCTTGTTTCTACATATTCCTCTTTCCTTCTCTTCCTTCTTCTTTTAATGAATCGTCACTTTCTTCTCCACTTCTTTCCTTTCTCTTCTCTTCTTCTCTTCTTCATCATCCATCCTTCTCCTTTTATCTTGACACTCATCCTCCATTCTTCTTCTTTCCTTCTCCTTATTCTCTCCTTTTTTATCTCCTGTTACTTTGTCTTATCTCTGTCCCGCTCCTTCTTCTTTCGCTTTTCCATCTTCTGTTCTCTTCATCATCTTCTCCCTCCTCTTTACTTCACTCCTTCACCATCTTTTCTTTGTCCTTTGTCCCCTCTTCATCCTCTCCTCCTCCTCCTCCTCCTCCTCTTCTGCCTTTCTCTCCAAAACAGTTTCAGTTTTGCTTCGCTGTGATCTGGCCTTTCCCTAATAGGTTATGTCAGATTATAATTCAATAACATCATCATCATTACCAGATGGAGTTTGCTTATGAATCACCATCCTCTATTGTGTGTTTTTCTGTGTGTGTGTGTGTGTGTGTGTGTGTGTGTGTGTGTGTGTGTGTGCTCTCCAGGGATCGACGAGGTCCTGCAAGAGTGTGGAGATAAGGCGAAAGCAGTCGCGGTAAGAAACACTGCATTGTCGTATGATTGTGTGACGCTGCATGCAGACTGAGAAATAAAGTTTTCTGCAGAAATGTGGAACTTTTGTCCCTTAAACTCTTTTTATGATGAACATCCAAACAGGATTGTCAGTGCTTGACATTTCACAGTCACCTCTCTGTTGCCTGTTATTCTTCAAACATCTCATGCAGGTATTTACTGCACGCTCGCCGGCCAATAAACCCCATCGCCGTTTGGCCGGTGAAATAAATCGCATAACACGAGCAGAGGTCGTGTCAACAGTCAGCAGGAAGGACTGTGAATCTTTTCCTCTCCAAGAAATATAAGCGCAAGTTTACGTTTGATCGAGTGCGTGTTTGCGATGAACCCATTAGTCCCCGAGAGAAATCGGAGAAATGTTCACACAGCTGCAGGTTTCAGAGCGAACAAACCTGAAATGCTGAAGATGTACAGCTCAACTTGTAGGTCAACTGGAGAGCAACAAGCTCTCAGATCACGCATGCAGAGCAACAAACCGAGGAAGCGATAAAACTCGATAAATTAGATGCTTCAGCTTTAGGATGAATCATCACCACCATCTGCACAGAAGCACCCTTCATTATTGGACCAAACCTCTGGTCTGATGTCAGAGTATAGTACAGGAAACCCTCACTACTGATTGACTGAATGAGTGCAGGCGAACTGTGGAAACAGATCTTTAGAATAAAAGAAATCCTTTGCTTCTCCAGGAGTCAGAGTGTGGTTCAGGCCATGGAGGAGAGCTATGAGGTGGACCTGGTCTACATCACAGAGAGGATCATCTCTCTCTGCTTCCCCGCCGGCGCCGAGGAACGCAGCTACACCACCAACCTCAAGGAGGTGGCGACGATGCTGCGGTCCAAACATGGCGAGCACTATCTGGTGAGCGGCGTCCGCCACGTGAATCCAGGACGGAGCGACTCTTTTTTTTTTTCTGTTTCCTGTTTACACAACTCTCTCTTTCTCGATTTCAGGTGCTCAACCTGAGCGAGTGGAGGAGCGACTTAACAAAGTTAAACCACAAGGTACAAAACACGTCGGCACCTCTATGAAGTCGAGGAAATAAAAAACAAAAAACAAACCACCTTTTTTTCCTGCTTTTGGTCCTGATGATCCTCCTTCAGGTTCTGGAGTTTGGCTGGCCAGACCACCACGCACCGGCGCTGGACAAGATCTGCAGCATGTGCAAGGCCATCGACACGTGGCTCAACGGAGACCCGCGCAACGTAGTGGTACTACACAACAAGGTAAAGCAGGGATCACCTCTTGTTGAGGAGTTATCGGCCCAGTTTAAAACAATATAGTTAAACATTTTAGAAAACAAACTTCTTAACTTTCTAGCTGAGACTTAGACGAGAAGATTGATACCCAACTCGATATATGTCCAGTCGATATGAAGATGGAGCCAGTAGGCGATTAGCGTAGCTTAGCATAAAGCTAGCTTACCTCATTTGTTGAATCTCTCCAAAACTGGACGTGTAAATACAAAAAAAGGATACACTGGACTACTCCTGTATCTTCTGTCACACTAAGGTTGCAAGAACATGTTCCAAAATGTGAAACTATTCCTTTAAATCTGAAAAACGTGTCTCTTTGTATCTACACCTGACCTCAGTCAACATAAATCCTTGTAGTTATTCAATGCTTGCAGCTGTACGATCCATTCCGCCTTGTTCAAACATACATTACGAGGCCGTATTTGCACATACTGTACCGATGAAGCAGAAAAAGCAGAAAAGAAAACATTTTTCCAGCTTCTCCGCTTTACTCTGGAATAAGCTTGTTGCTTTTTAAGAGTCTGACCGGTCACTTTAAACAAGCAGAGAAATCAAATATTATTTCACATTATTTATACTTCCAGCTTCGGGGTTTTCAAACATAATTCATGGAGCTTTCTGACCAGTCCATCACATCATCTGATTTATTTGTTCCACTCTTCTTTTTCTGATGGATAGAAGTCTTTGATCCCCTTTAAAATGATTCCCGTTTCAAATAAACCATAAATCACGACTCTTTTTTTGTCTCTGTTTCTGTGACACAGGGTAACCGAGGTCGAACGGGGGTGGTCGTGGCCGCGTACATGCACTACAGCAACATATCCGCAAGGTATCAAACATGTCACGATCAGCTTCAGGCTGTCCATATTGTAAACGTGTGATTTATGTCTGTTACATCTCCTCACAAGGTTTTCTAAGGACAAGAGGATCAATCAATCACAGCTAGGCCTCGAGGTCTGGGACTTCAGCAGCCTTGAAAATTAAACACTGATGTGATTATTATGGCAAAACACTCCATCCTGGCCAGCTTATTTTTCTGGCTCTGTGAGAAGAAGCACTCCAAAAAATGTCATCATTCTTTAATGCAACCAGATGTTAATAGATGGGATGGAGCCAGGAGGATTTAAAGCCGCTTTGTAAACGATGAAGGGCTGTTTCTAAATCACAAAACCTGCAGGTCTTCCAACATACAGCCACTTATTGACTAATATTTCAAACTCTGTGTCGCACAGTGCTGACCAGGCGTTGGACAGATTCGCCATGAGGCGCTTCTACGAGGACAAAGCACTTCCTGTGGGTCAGCCGTCACAACAAAGGTCAGTTACTACCTCACTTCGAATTAAGATAATGTGACCTGTCTACAGCTTGCAGTTCCTCTAACGTCCACTTGAGGCTGGCTCCAGAAGTGAGTCAGTCCCCATGTTTCACAGCAGAAATAAACATGTTTACAGCCTGGTACAAAACAGTTTTCGTCTCTATAGCTAATTTCCCCGTTCATGACAACTGTACCAAGCTAAAAGAAGCTAACAACAAGCTAACACAAGCTAAGAACAAGCTAAAATGTGCTAACAAGCTAAAACAAGCTAACAACAAGCTAAAACAAGCTAACAAGCTAAAACAGACTAACAACAAGCTAAAACAAGCTAACACCAAGCTAAAATAGACTAATAACAAGCTAAAACAAACAAACAACAAGCTAAAACAAGCTAACAAGCTAAAACAGGCTAACAATAAGCTAAAACAAGCTAACAACAAGCTAACAACACGTTAACACCAAGCTAAAACAAGCTAACAAGCTAAAACAGACTAACAGCAGACTAAAACAGGCTAACAACAAGCTAAAACAAGCTAACAAGCTAAAACAGACTAACAATAAGCTAAAACAAGCTAATACTAAGCTAAAACAGGCTGAAAAGAAGCTAACACCAAGCTAAAAGAAGCTCACAACAAGCTAACACAAGTAAACACCAAGCTATAACAGGCTAACAACAAGCTAACAATGAGTTAAGACAAGCTAACAACAAGCTAAAACAAGTTACCAATGAGCTAAAACAAATTAACAGCAGGCTAAATCAAGATAACACCAAGCTAAAAGAAGCTAACAACAAGCTAAAACAGGCTAAAACAAGCTAACAATGAGCTAAAACAGGCTAACAACAAGCTAAAACATGCTAAAACAAGCTAACAATGAGCTAAGACAAGCTAACAACAAGCTAAAATATGCTAACAACGAGCTAAAATAAGCTAACAATGAGCTAAAACAAATTAACAGCAGGCTAAATCAAGATAACACCAAGCTAAAACAAGCTAACAACAAACTAAAACAGGCTCAAACAAGCTAACAATGAGCTAAGACAAGCTAACAACAAGCTAGTTAACAGCCCATCAGCAATCTCTGTGTGAAGTGAAATGAAGCTAATGAGGAAGCCAAAAACTGCAGTTCCTCAGTCGTCCACTTGAGGCTGGCTCCAAGAAGTGAGTCAGTCTCCATAAGTCCCCATGTTCAAATGTGACAGTGATGACTTTGTTGCTATCTCGGCCTGACTCGGAGTCAGTTGTTGGAGTTTAAACAGAGCTGCTGATGTTAGCATGACACAAACAGAGCTCACAGCTGGTTCAGGTTTTGCAGAAGGATTCAAGTTGCTACGCTATGATTGCACGAGGGTTAAGGTCGATCGAGAACTGAGAAAGTGATCAGTGCTGTGACCTTTCTAACTCTCCCCTTTTGTTTTAGAAACATCTCACTGAGGAAATTCTTTCCCCCTTTTCTTCTGTTTATCTCCAATTTAGTTTTAATTGGGATAATTGTGCATGATCGTCATGGCCCGGAGAGGCCATCTATCTTGTCTGTCTGAGGGATTCCTCTCTGTCTCTGGGGAGGCCGCGGGGCTTGGTGGCAGTTCATTCCTGTCTTCCGAGCATATCAGAGCATATTTTCCTCCAATTATTCTCCACTTTTAGTACTGAGCGTTCGCAGTTAATATCCTTTCCATGAATAGAGAGCAAAACAGCGGAGTAAATTCCAAACCAGAACGGGTCAAATCAATCAAGAGCGGTTTAAAGGTATTCAAACAATTCCTTGAATGAATGCAGCTCCCTCTAGAGGGAGTCGTCGTCCTCCTTTAAGTCATAAATCTGCTCCTACCACATTATCAGCCCCTCTCTGCATTATTAGACACTCAACTGCTTAAAGGCTTGACCCCTCGCCGTCGCTCGTCTTCACCTGCGGAGAGAGGAATCCTGATGTGGGCGCTTCTCGGAAAGGATGAGCGAGACAGAGGTTACGGGGAATAAACGAAAAAACACAGGAGACAGCAGGGGACTTAACACCACTTCATTTAAGCCAGTGAATTAGACAGCCAGCCATTCTCTAACAGGTCTATAGGCTTGCCCTCTGCCCCGCTGCTATTTCCTGCTTCGGATATAATTATCTCTGCCCCTGGAGTCTGCCTGTATTATGGTCTGGAATGTGTGACATTAACATCAAGAGTCGGAGATGAGCTCGATCCGCCACCTCCGCTATGAGAGCTTGTAAAAGTTTGGATTAAAGGTGTAAATCGTACCAGTTTAGGATCATTAAAACGATTACTGTGCTGGTTGTGCAATGCTGCGGTAAACAAGCCGAGATCTTGCTGGGGAGGCTCGGCTGCCTCTTGTGTGTGCCACTAGGTCATTCACGCCACAAAAACAAGGTTTCTCGCTGAAAGTTGCTCACAAGAAATGTGAGAAGCTTCCTGTTTTTGTCCCGTATAAAAGGGGCGACCCAACAATGAACCGGCAGGGTTTCTGCGAGGATGCATGCAAATTATCGAAGGGAAACATTGCCAAACAATCAAAGAAAGATGGGAAACCGGGGGATGTGAAGCATCTTCTTACATGTAGGCCCAAATGAAGAGATTGGACAGGGATCCCGAAGGAGATAAAACCTGGAGGATGATGGACACCACCTGAACAATCTTGATAGAAGCAGTGAAAGTAGACCTTGATCAACGTACACGTCGCTGTTGCTTCTAAGAATAGTTCAAACATGCTTCACACAATCAAAGACGATCGAAACAGGCACCAGGAACAGAACATGATCACGTCTCGTAGCAGCTACAAGCCGGTTCCTCCGCTCAGCGCTGCTCGCGAGGCGTCCCCACTCGGGTCTAATTGAATTAAAGGGAGTCTAAACCATCTGGCCACTGACAGCAGAGCAAGGGGGGGCGCCTGCATGTGGCGACCCCACGGTCAAGGTCACGTTTGGTACCATCATCATTATCATCATTAACAACCAGACCACACTAACTCAACAGACCCCCAACTGGCCTCTGTACACACCAATTCAGCCTGACATTTCCCCGCCGTGGATAAAGGTTGTTTTATAGGCCGAGCAGGAATTCAGCTCCGGCTGGGCTGTTGGAGCGGACGTAGGCGGTAAAGGTGAACCGCACAGGATGCGGGTTTGTTCTGTTTGGTTTTGGTCTGAAGGTCCTGAGATGATTTAAGACCGTGTATCTAAACAAGATGATGTTAATGAAGCCAAGTTATTTTGGTGATCCCACAGCTCAACCAAAACGAACCCGCGATCTTCAGTTTGTTCCAGTGGACACGGTATCTCTGTTTCCATCACTACCAAAAGGCAAAAAAATGCATGTTTGTGCAGACATGTAGCCTGAAATCTACGGAGCACATGCCAAATCCACGATATCTCATCATTTATTTGGCAGAGTGACCTGAAATCTGCTGCTGCCAAGAGGATGAAGTCCTGATTTTAACGACCACCATGGGGTTTGCGTTCACATCGCCAGCAGGGAAAACTTTTATTTCCTTTACTCGTAAGAACAGCTTTAATTCATGGCGTAATGAACTTCACGGTTTTTATTATTTGTATGGCTTTTGTTAACTGTTATTGTTCGATAGTTAAAAGTAGAGAGATTATCTGAAAACCTTGGTGCCTTTAAGCCGAGATTCACGGACCAGAACAAGGACCACGGCAATATAAAATTAAGTTTAGACGGGTTTATTGGAAGTAATGGAAAAGGATGCAAAGACAAAGCAATTTTCCACAACAGTGTTGGTTCATGTGTGTACAATCCACATTTGTATCCAGCTTCATCATTCAGACGTTCCTTTGTCTTCAGGTATGTCCGATACTTCAACGGCCTTCTGTCCGGACACATAAAAATCAACAACAAGCCGCTGTTCCTGCATCACGTTATCATGCACGGCATTCCCAACTTTGAGTCCAAAGGAGGTGAGTACGCGCCTCCTCCGTATCGACACCCTGACTCTGTTTTGCAGGTTTTCTCTGAGACGTTTAATCGTTTATTTCCCCTCACAGGCTGCCGTCCTTTCCTGAAGATCTACCAGGCAATGCAACCAGTCTATACGTCAGGAATATAGTATGGAAACTTTCATTCCGGTTCAGCGTGGTTTGTGTTTGAATGCAGGGCAAAGATGCTGAATCCAGTTATTATTGTTTTATTGCAGCAACGTGCAAGGAGACAGCAACACCAGCATCTGCATCACGATTGAACCCGGCCTGCTCCTGAAGGGAGACATCCTGGTAGGATTTAAACCACATAAACAACACTCCATCTTCATTCTTCATCTTCTTGACTTCATGTTTTTGTCCTGCACCTCTCTTGTTTCTCCTCCTCTCTCATCGCAGTTGAAGTGTTACCACAAGCGGTTCAGGAACCCGACCAGAGACGTGGTGTTCAGGGTGCAGTTCCACACCTGCGCCATCCACGACCTCGGCGTCGTTTTCGGGAAGAGCGAGCTCGACGAGACCTTCAAAGGTAACTGTCCTCTGGGTGGGTGTTTCTACAGTACATCTATATGTGTGTGTGTTTGTGTTTGTGTTCGTTGTGAAGCAGCTTTAATCATTAACACTTGATGAAGTTCAGATAATTTAAGTGAAACATTCAGCAGAGGTTTATCGTTGAGACGTTTTGTGAAGTCATGTTTTTATAGTAAACAGGGTCCTCTGGTGGTGAAGGCAAACTCAGCATTCACTTACACCAGAAGAAAAACATTTAAACATGAAATGAAACGTAGAAGCAACAAAATATTTCATCTTTTTCCTCCAGTTTTTACACATCTTTGCATTATTTGATCGTTTCTACGATTGCTAAATTGAAATTCTGACATCTGATCTGTGTTTTTTGTGTGTATACACGTGATGTGTCCGTTATTTCACAAAGAAAAACATGTGTGTGTCTCTACAGATGAGCGCTTCCCAGAGTACGGGAAGGTGGAGTTTGTCTTCTCATACGGACCCGAAAAAATCAAAGGTAAGCTACAAACCTCACAACTTATAAATCTTTTGCATGCGGGAGACTCCGTTACCCATCATGCCTTGTATGTGTTCCTCAGGCCTGGGCCACCTGGAGAACGGGCCGAGCGTTTCTGTGGACTACAACACCCAGGACCACCTGATCCGCTGGGACTCGTACGAGAGCTTCAACCAGCGCTGTGAGGACACCGTGGACGGCGAGCACGGTATGTTCACACACACACACACACACACACACACACACACACACACACAGAGCTTGATGAATGGGTTGTCTCCACCCGTCCACAGTTACTAATAGAGACTCACATGCTGCTGATGTCTCACAGTGTGTTTGTGTTCACATCACAGCTTTTATCAGAAAGAGTACCGGCTGCCATTTCGGTCTCCAAACACTTCAAATTAAATAAAAAAAACAGACTTTAAATGGAGCTGAATCAAAGATGTTTCAGTTTTTGGGAGACCAGGTCCAAGATCTCTGCACTGGACTGAGGAGAAGACAGGTCCTCCTCCACCTTCCTCCCCCCACGGCCTGTCAATTTGTCCTTTAAATAGCGGCTGCAGAAATAGGGGGGCGTCAGTCGCCCTGCTACTGGCTGCCCCCTCCCTTCACCCCAGGAGGGGGTGGTAACATGAGACACCAACAACCACCACCGAGTGCCCAAACCCACCTCCACCCACCTCCGAGCTTTCGCCTCGGTAGCAGGAGCTCAGGAATGTTATATCTTTATGCTCGAGCTCCATTCATGCACATACGCAGTGTGTGAAGGAGTAAGTGGGATCATCAAACATTAATAAGATCATAAAGCGTCTGTGATGACGACGCTCATGATTGCCGCCGTTAATCTGAGAAACCTGCACGGACACGAGGATGCGCTCGTCCTCCGTCGAGTCAGGACTTGGCAGCCGTCGTGGTGCTGCATCCACTTTTATATATGGGATTTTTTTTTTTTTTACGGCTTCGCAAAGAGCCATTTCATTTTTATGAACTATCCCCCAGAGAACCGTCGCAGTAATTGCTGTGTTGCGAGAAAGGTCAGCGGGAATCGCCAGGATTGCAAGTTTGAGCCTAATTGAATGGGCAGCGGTGTTCTCAGCACTCAGCAGAAAGGAGAAAGAAAAAACCTCGCTCGGCCAGTTTATTCATTTGTTTAATTGCGCCGGCCTTCGTCTCTTTTGCACTCTGACGTGAGAATCCAAACGTTCGGAGGGAGCTGCAGCAGGAACACAGTCTGTTTTTACAAGGAGCGAACAGGCAGGAACGGGAAGCCAGCGTTAAAATTCTGTTGTTGGAAAAAGTAGTTAACTCCCACCGGGATGTAAAGATTATTAATAGGCACTGAGAGAATGTTAATCAGGTGTCAAACACACATTTGAGTTGGTAAACCCAGGTGATCACACATGAATGACCACGATAAGCTCCGTGACAGCACGGCCTATTTTTGGACACGAGTGGACACTAATCAGTCATCAGGTATCGTTTGGAGAATCCGCACTTGTTTATCTGTCCGGGCGTTAAACGAATGTTTCGTCCTCAGGCGTTGATGTTTAAACGCGCCCCGAAAGGCTCGGCTAACTCATACCGGCGCCATTTTTAAACAAGAGTGCCCGGCGACCTTGGAAATCCAGCTGAGAGGACTCAGCGAAAGAGCGTCTGCGGGATCAGGCGTGTGCATTTCATGCTGATGCTCGAGAGGCGTCCGGAGCGTGTGTGTCCAGCTGTTTGGTGTTAAATCTTTACATGTTTGTACGAGTCTTTTGCAGTTTTTTATGTGGTATTTTTTTAAGTGTGTGTGTGTGTGCGCGTGCAGTGCACCTTGTGTTTGTCGGCTTGCCTTTGCTCCACTAATAGCCCTGTGCTGTGGTGGCAGCTGTCGACCCCCCGAGGTCACAGCAGTCAGAAGGCCAACGTTTGGGCCACCGAGCAGCCAAAGAGCAACTGCAACTGAAAAAATGACACACGATGGCACGAAAACGGCTCGTTTTCAAAACACTGGCATCGGTTCAGTCACGAAACAACAAAGACGACATTAAAAGATCGCAGAAATGCGACTTCTCGTGCGTTAATAAACCAAACATCTGCAGAAAGTCTGATGCTTAGAAACACGCTGATGTTTACAGATGCTTCATGCAGCATCTTTAACGTGTCAAACGGAAGTTTCTAATCGGAAAAAAAGTCAGAAGACACGACCTAAACTCAAATGTTGCAACGCAGTTTTCATAACAAAGTTGTTAGGTAATATTTAAACTTGTTAGCGGGTCTAGAAATAAATCCATCCCCTTGAGAATAACCACTTAACAGAGCAGAATAAGTATGTGTGTGTCCGAGTGTGTGTTGAAGTGTGGTGTACAGTAGGGCAGCGGGCCCAGTCTTCCTTGTTTGCCGCCCACCTCCCATATTTGGCTGGGGCTGAGCCCTGAAACATGTCTGGAATAGCTGGACAGAGACAGACAGACAGAGATAGAGAGACAGACACAGAGAGGAGAGGCAGAGGCGAGCAGACGTTTGCAGAGATTTGACAAAGCAGGTTCTTCTTTTGTCGTTTTTGCTGAAGGGGGAGAGATAAAGGAGTGACGTCGAGGGTTGGTGAGTAGCACTGTGAGGCCTTGAGATCACTGCCAGTGACTTTCTTTACAAACTATAAAACAGATAGTCAGATTTAATTCAGATTTTATAAAATGATGCGAAAAATATTGAGACGTCCGCAGGTTTTGTCGTCATCTCAGACAAGAATATAACTTTTTGTTCGTTCGCTCGTTCGTCCCCGCAGACACGAGAGTCTGTTTGTCTGTTTGTTACGTTTCCATGTCAACCCATCGCTGCATCCTGTGTGTGTGTTTGGCACCTATGTGGCATAAAATGAGTCATGGAGCGAGCAATTTGTGTGCGGAACATTTTATGAGCGAGCTGCAATTTTGGGTTACACCAAAACTATTAGAGAGCTTTGGTTGGTAACTCCAACATGTGAGCGGCAGAGAGAGGTCGGACTGGGATACAATGCATGTTGGATTTGTTTTGAGACTGTTGCTGGTCGTGTGAAGGTTTTGTGGAAATATATATAAAAATATTGACCCTCCTGATAAGCTTTGAGCATTTCAAATGACATCATTTGTCTCTTGCACACTGTTCAATCAAAGCTGTACAGTCTGAGAGCGCTCAGGTATTTTCAAAGCGCCCTGTGTGTGTCTTGCATGAGCACATAATGCCAGTTAGACCTCTCGCTGACAGCGCGGTGAGCTGCAGCAGCAGGTTCAAATCCCAGCCTTGGATACCCCGCTGAGCCACTCCTCATCTCTTAATGCCTCCTTTCTCCTACCGTCTGTCTGTCTCCACGTCTGCGGCTTTCTCTCCGGCTCCTGCTCTCTCTTATGTTGTTGCGTTCCGTTAACTCAGCGCCACTTCGAAATAAGTTCATCTGAGGTTGTCTTGAAACTTTGGACTGAATATGTTAAAATCCAGGAGTGCAAATCTAAAGATTGACTGCAGCGCGGCGCTTACAGTAGGTGAAAGGTTTCTGAGTTCAACGTGGCATCGCAGAGCTCTCGAAGAGCCCGAGATGACAGACCAAACATCTAGGTAGACAGCAGGCAGACACACTTTTATGACAGCTACTAATCCTCCCGAGTGAAAGACAGATGGATGGACAGATGCACACAGAAAACCAACCCCGCCAGGCAGGAGACAGCCAGTCGTACAGAGGCAGACATGCCGGCCTGACGTGATCCTGTTGGTCCTCGTTTTAAGTCTGAGGCAACGTTATGACGCACTGGCGGTATAATTTTGTTCTTGTTCATATGCAAAGACGCCAGCTTGACCCCCTCGGGGCTTTTGAGCTGATATTTTTGGACTGAAGCGCACGCTTTTGGTCCAATGTTCAGTTTGTTTGACCATATTTGAGAAAAGAGAACTCAAGATGTTCAAACTCTTGTAGAGATTTCATGTCAGATTCTACAGATCACGTTGATGAAAGGGAGAAGAGACCTTGTCCAATGTGCATCCAATCAAAAAGGGAGCGCTCGCTTCAGTGATTATCATCGAATCGTTGCAGGCGCAGTGGTTGACGTTGACGTTGCCCTGCAGAGTTTTCTCCTAAGCAAAGAAAAGTGGTGACACATGAATACATTCAGGTTGCAAAGGCAAAATCTTGCGATGTCTGCACGCGTCCAACGTCTAGCTGTCGATCACGCTCATAAAAACATCGCAAAAACTGCACACTGCACCTTTAACCTCTGAATATAAATCTTCATCAATTATGATTTTATTTGATCGTCACTAATATATCAGACAGTTTAACTAACCCAGAATCTCTTAACAAGCTGCTGGAAATCTGATTTGATGTCTCCCCTCGACATGAATCACAGACAGACAGTCAGACAGACAGCGTTTTATGACAGTCACTCAGATGACAGACAGGCTGGATGGATGACATCATCCTGAAAGCAATCGCGGAGACAGACACCGATACAGTCACGTCACCTCAAACTGTGACAGCTGGACGCTGGGTGAGAGGCAGACATGGCAAATATAAAACCCGCGACAGTTTTCCTTGTGCCAGTCACTGATACACCAACCATGACACCTTCCTCACTGATGCACTGTCACATCATCCCGCATGAGAATCTCCCTTCGTGCTGAACAGCCTCTTTGTAAAACATGTAAAAAAGTTTGTTTTTTGTTGTTTTATGGAGTTTAAAGGCAGATATCTGCATTTCAAACAAGAGTGTTGCCTTAAAATGTGTATAAAAACAACTCACACTCGAAATAAGTGACGCTAACACAAAGAAATCTAAAAACAAAACAGCCCAAGCACTGGACTAAATGTCTTAATCCACACACACACACACACACACACAGGTCTTTAAGACAAGTCAGTCAGCTGTCAGTCATCCGCTGTTGGCATGCAGACTGGCCGTCGGCACGGCGATATGAAAGCTGTGAAGGTGAATGTCACATCCTGCTGTGAGGTACCCCGGCCGGCTCGCTGACAGCACCGCCATGCCTGCCGCTGCACGTCAGCGTGTATAACTGTACGCGCAAGAGTCCGGCAACTGACTCAAAAATGTTGAGACATTGGAGACGTGCGAGGAGATGAAGTTACTTTGGTCACATGAGGGGAAAAAACACATCTTATTTAACGATAATTAAACATTTGCACAGCGGTTTGACTCGTTTTAATCGAGAAAAACACAATTCCACCAGGTGAAAGATCATGATAGGTTAGTTAATTAAAGAAGAACCATGCCTTAATGCCAATTTAGATAACTGCTTTTCTATTTTCGTAAAAATGTTAAGCAAGAAATCTATAAAAAAAGAGCCAATAAATAAAATAATCTGTTTTCTTTCCACTCTTTTTTGCAGCGTCCCGCTCTCACCCAGCTCCTTCAAGTTGAAGTTCAGCATTGTTTGCGTTTCCCTTTAATGAGCTCTGGAGAACAAATGTCTCCTTCAAGCCGGCTGCTTCACTTTTCCCAACCTCCCAGTTTTACTGCTCTCACACATACACACCCATTTTCCACCTAACCCACAGACAAGTCAACCCCCGTCACTCTAAATAGCTCTTACTGTAGATGTCTGAATGCGCTTATATATGCATTCATTCACATACATGAAACTGTACACCGTATCCAATAGATGAGAGACCCCTGTCTGGACGTTAGGTGTGTTTCTATATTTATACGTGTCAGTGTTTTGTAAAAATGGGTTTGGCTCTTTTTTTTTATAAGGTCATCATGTTCCCAATAAGAGTGTCGAGCCCATCTTTAAGTTTTCACCACCCCTGGAAACTTCTAAAGCAGCTGATAAGCTGGTAAAATCCACATAAAGACCTTTAAAATAGTTGGTGGTAATACTGCAGTGTTGTTTTTTTTATCCAGTTCTTGTATTTTGGATATTGCCAAGTTACTATGACATACAACATGGTGTCATCTGCGTAAAAAAATACATTTATAGTGTTTAAATGATGAAAAATATAAATATATTGGGAAAACAAAAGTGGTCCGAGATAAGAGCCCTGAGGAACTCCGTTTACTGAATTATTTTAGTCAATAATCAGGAGATATTTAGGTATTAAGACCAACTAAATCCATGAAGGAAGCAAGTGTGATCACAAGAAATCACGATAAACTAAATTTAGCTGATTAAACCTGTACAATAAAAATGATTCTGATGGTTTTAAAAAGGAAAAGCCCTAAACTAACACAGAGCCGAGGGAGTAATCCACAGTTACAGCGTCCAGCATGTTGGCACTGCTTTATAGGTCGACAAATGTGCCGCCTCAATCACCGTGTCTGTTAATCCCAAATGTACTAACTATGTATATAATCCACATCCCAGCCGTGGGCATTTGATACAGCAATAACAGTGGTTGTAGCACATTGTCTATTTATAATAAACCATTGGCCACAGGTGTTTAAATGGCTTTTTAATGGCCTCCAAGGCTGCGATGTGGCAATGAAACACTCAAGCGAACACTTAAGAGGATACAGCCAAGAGGCAGGTGCTGTGTGTGTGTGCAGAGCTGTATGAGCAATGCCTCTGGCACTTTCACAAGAGCAGAAAGCACCTGTCACATGAGAGAATACAGAGAATGGACAGGTGTGAGACAGACATTATCGATGAGAGAGACAGGTTTAGCTTTGTTTAAAGCTGAAAAACTCAAAAGATCTTACTGGAAATTTCAAACGAGTTGGACGTGGCTTTGTCTTTTGATGCAGAGTGAGCGGCACGCTCATTTACCGCAGTAGGAAACAAGTTGTTGGCCGTTTCGGTGACTCAGCAGATCTAATTTGAGGTCTGCTGCAGCTATTTATTGACACCAGACGAAAGTTATTTGTTCTATTCAGATGGCGAGCTGCCGTTTCAGAATCACGGTCACGATTTAATAGCAGATGATTACAGCAGGTGACGCAGGGTCATTAAATAGCTTCGTATCTCAGAAGGACGAGAACTCTGCAAACTTTCTCTGACAGCCTTAACTTCTCTCCAATTTCCTCTTTCCCGGCAGTAATTACATCATTATACCATCACGCCGTAATAGCTTTATAATATTACAGTATTGCAAATATCGTTTTGATGATGATGTGCTCGAGGAAGCGCTGACATCCAGGACTTGAGAGTCAGCCGCTGATATAAATGAAAGAAACAAAACATCCACGTTAGCTGTTCAGGAGTTTCCGAACATGTTGGGTTAGGGTCTGCCTTGTTTCAGGGATGTGATCAAAAGCTCCAGAACTTCTTCTGGGTGAGACAGTGTCAGAACGGACTTTTTCTGTCTTAAACGAAGCACTAGCTCCCTGGAAGGAGTGAAATCTGTCTTAAAATGAACAATATGTTGTGTTTTTGTCACATTATATCAAATAACGGACACTTTAATTAATTGATATAGCCCCTGAAGCTTGGTAGAGATCCAGCGTGTTGCTCAACACTCTTGAGTGTGGGGCAAATGTGAAGGTTGTGACCTTGCAAGTAAGTTCCTGGCGTGCCCGACGTTGTTTGGCACGTCTGTTCTTTACTAAGTCGAGAGGATTACACCAACACCAACCTCTCAGGCCTCTCCTCCACCCCTGTTGGTGAGCAAGAGAAAATAGCAAGGAAGAGGCGAGAGTCACTCCAGAAACATTCACACTTGACCTGCGTGTGAGTCAGTCCTGAGATGTTTCTGTCTACGCTTCGTCCTGTTGGCATACGTTTAACAAAACCTTTGAGAAAATGAGATCTGGATGTGGACAATCGGCTTAATTTGTGGGTCTGTTAGGTCAATGGAAACACCAAATCAAAAATAAATCAAAAGCTTTCCTGCTAATACAGCTATAATTACGATACTGCAGCCACTTCTTTGGCTTCTTACCCCAAATCTGTTATTTGTGCATTTATAGTTTGTCCGTCGCTTCCTCTCGTCTCCGCTGTGAGCCATGACATGTCAAATAACAGTGTCTGCTCCCCTGATTTAACCTCGGATGGGGTTAACCAGCCGCTGGAAAAAGTGTCACCCTGGCAAACTTGAGTCGTTTTTGCCACGGAGCGCTCAAAGATCATCTTTTATGAACTGGAACAAGGGCATTCCCTATTCTGTGAAAGGTCAGGGCGGCAGGGAGAGGGGGTCAAAGACAGATGGAGCTCAGCTGGTGGACAATGTGAAGCACAGTTCTCTGGAAAGTCTGGAAATGCTGCAGTTTACCTCCATCAGCAGTTAAAATTTTAAAGATTCACGCCATGCAGTGAAGAAAAGATGAACGTCTAAGATGAGAGAGGGGATCCCCTCTGACGACATGAGCAGGCAGGGGTGATGCACGGCGTGGGAGTTGTAGTTTATCTGAAAGCTGGGAGGTGGTGCTGGTGGTGGGGACGGTGGTGGAGTCCCTCCCCCGCTGCCGGGAACAGTCAGGGATCATCCCAGAGTTGCCAGCTCACCCCCTTCGGCAGCTTCAGCGGTACGGCCCCGCCTCGCTCCAGCAGAGCACATGTTGGGTGATGAGAGGACATGAATCAGAGAGGACAGGGAGAGTGAGAGAAGAAGCCCAGAGGAAGACAAGTTCAGACAGCCACTGAGAGGAGAAGACTCCTGATGCACAGACACTTCTGGCTTTTTAATGGGAGGAAATATTTCAACTTTTCTTGAGTGTTTTGGAAAGAATGAAGTAAAAGTTAAAGAAGTTCAGATGGGGGACCTACAGCACAGGTAAGGAGAGTTTCCAGTGGGTTTGACACCTCGACATAGAGATGTAATTATAATTTGAAGCTTTTTAGGGATGGAAAAAGTCTCTTAGAGTCTTTTGAAATGTGAAAAAACATTGGCTGCCAACTTTGAATATGTGACTCCTGCAACTGTCTTCAAAATAACTAGATTTTTTAGAATATAATTTTGATTTTTGTCTCAAAATTTTGGACTGAAGTCTACAACCCAGACTAAACCTCACAATTTACTCTCATAACTTTAATCCTCATGTCATTAAAAATCAACCACAACAAACAAAAAACTGTGTTTACAACTTCCTTGCCCGCTCTCTTGCGTTCTTGTTGCTACTGTGCCTGCGAGTTGTTGTTGACATGGGTTTGAAATAGCTGCGGTCCGAGTGATCCACCATCTGTCCCCCGGGGGTCGCTCAATTTGGAACATCCCACATATGAGCCGCCCCCCCCAGCAGCGGCGGCGTTGGTCATGTATATGTCATGTATCACTTTGCAAAAAACTGGATACGGGAAGCGAGTGTTGGGTGTATTATTTTCTTCTTGTAAGCATAAGTGCGACCACAGAATGAGCTGTTGCACGTGTGATTGTTGCAAGTACAGTGTTTTACAGTTGGTAAATTACAGCACCTAACCTCTGTTTGTGTGTTCCTGTGCCACAAACAAGTTTCTCAATTGTTTAGGTATTTGTTTTCCACCACGGTTGCACCATAAATTTCCAAAAAGGACACGAGCACATCCAAAGAAAAAGTCCTACACGCTTCTAATTTTATAAACAGATGGTGATTTTTTTTTCCCCCTCGTGCTTAATGTTTTTAATTGTGGTTGCCAGGAAAGAGCAATCCCAAAGTTTTGTACTTTCCCATCAAAATGAGACTTTTGAGAGTCTGCATGGTGTCCAGTGTTATTGTGTTATATAAGTTTTCAGACTGTTTTGAAAGTTGTCATAGGTAAAGTTTCTCTTCATTCCTTCGTTGGCAGCGCGGCCAGACCAAAAGAATCTGGTTCTGTCGTTCAGCCGTGAAGAAATATCGCCATGCACCATTTGAAACAAACACTAAAAAACAGATAATAAAAATACACCCATGCCATATATATATATATTACACATTCCTGTGAATGAATTGTGTGGAAACTTTTATTGTGTAGGCAATCAGTCTGACTCTTCTGGCATGATTCAGCAGCCAGAAATCAACTTGAGGAAGACAGCTCTGGGCTTCCAAACTGGCACTGCAGCTCTTCTCTCTGGCTCACGCAGACCAGCTGTTTCAATGTGTTGGACGGGACCCACCCCAGGTTCACGTCAGACCATGTGGGCCCGCACTGACGCAACGTGACACGGGCTTTAGCCCTCTGCAAATTGGCTATTAATAGAGCTGGAAGGGGTTGTGTTGCTGGTGGTGGCTGGGCTGCATGCTGGACCTCAGGGTCAAAAACTGTGATCCTGTCCCGTGCAAATGTGAAACCTGATGTTTGTGCGTGAAGACAAGATGATATAAATCAACCCTGCAGTCAAACAGGCGTCTTTTTATGGTTTATTGTAATAAATTGAGTCTCTTTGCGTCTCTTTCAGATGTCGTTCACACCCAAGGTCCACTTGATGGAAGCCTATATGCCCGAGTCCGCAAGAAAGACTCCCTGGAGGGAGTTGTCACCATCAATGGCCTCCCAGTCCATGAAAATCCCTTGACCAATGCAGAGAACCCGCTACAACAAACCAACCACCCTCTCCAAACCACCGACCAGACCCTTCCTGTGACAGGCCACGCCTCCCTCCCTGCCGTCGACCACACTCTCTCCGTGAGCAGCGACTCAGGCAACTCGACCGCGTCTATCAAGACCGATCGTACCGACGAGCACAGCCAGTCTGTGCAGAGCGCCGCAAATCACAACAACCCGACAGCGACCAACCCGCCACTCAGCCCGCAGGAGAAAAGAGAGCTCGACCAGCTCCTGAGCGGCCTCGAGGCGCCGGCTCTTCAACGGCAAGCCTACCTGTCCACGTCCACCAGTCCAGGCGGAGGTGTCCGACACCTGGTCCCAGCGCAGGTTCACGTCAACGGGGGCCACACAAGATTAGTTGGCGCCCCTTCAACAGAGGAACGCGAGACAGATATTCTCGACGACGAGCTGCCCAATAGCCAAGAGGGCAACAGCGTGGACAGCTTGGGCACGCTCTCATCTCTAGAGGGCCAGGCAACGCCGGGTGACCTCTACTACCGATCACAGACTCCCATCAGCAGGCAGAACGACGGACCCTACCTTGAGAGAGGTGTTCTTGGGGAAAAGTTAAGCGAGATGCCTGTGCATGGAGTACGAACTCCCACGGCGATGCAAGAGAGATCTGTGGACTCTGCATCGCCACAGGGGGGATACAACAACTACCAGAACGGAGGTGGGATGTACCGTTCACAGTCCTTTGGGAATCCACCAGCTGGCAGCCCTGAGACCAACCCTAAGCTGATGCCCAGGGCCCCAGAGAGGAGCACCAGTAGCCGGGAGGCTGTCCAAAGAGGTCTCAATAACTGGCACCAGCATAGTCTCCCAGATGATCCGTTTGGCCCTCCTCTTCAGTCGACCCATAGCTTGCCCCACTTCCCTGCCTCACAGCGGGACATCGAGCAGTCCATTGAGGCGCTCAACATGCTCATGCTCGACCTGGACCCAATCAACTCCCACATGTCCAAATCCCACAGCGCACCTCCTGGGGAGAACAACCTCAGTTCATCCCAGGCGCCCTTCTCCCAGACCCTTGCAAGACCCTCATACCAAGCAGACTCCGCCATCCACGGTTACAACAACTCCGGGTCTGTCAACAGCTCCTTCAATCAGCCCATGCGGTCAACTGGGAGAGTCTCAACGATGCCCAACCAGAGCCCAGTTATGGAGTCCCCGGCGTATTCTCCCCAGAGGTCCCACGCTGGCTACCAACACCAAAACACCACCCCGACACACACCCCAGAGCCCTACCTCCACACACGCCAAGCAGCCCACCACTACCCCAACGACCCCTCCGCTAATTTCAACCAGCAGGTGCCAGTGAAACCTGCGAACTCGTACCAAGGCGGCGTGGTTTCCCACTCCCCGGACCTGCAGGGTTCGTCTCCTTATCCAGGCTACAGTGCCTCTTCCTCACCTCTCCCCACACTCACCCCTCAGCCCAAGGATACATCTTCTACATCCTTGCCCAGAGAGCAAGATGCAGAGGAGGAGACGCTAAACTTGGAGGGCCTGGTGGCTCACCGCATCGCAGGTAAGGGAACTCCCAAATCAGATCACTTGAATGCTTCATGTGTGCGTCTATAAGTCGTCCATTCCAGCTTCAGCTCAAAGCGGCTTTAACCCTGAGTGCCCAGCAGCACGTGAGCGGCACAGCTTTCAGCAGTTTCTGTTACAGATTCATCACGGGGTGCCGCACCAGAGGAATGACCCGTAGACATAAAATTAGCTCTGCAGCTCTGAAATAAAGCAGAGCTGGTGAGAGTGGAGATGGGATGAGAGTAAGAATAGCCGAGCGTTCGGAGGCTCCAGCTTCCATGCATTGTCTGCATTCACATTTACCTTTATGTGAAACATGTGGCAGCTCCCCGGCGCCTCCCAGTGGCACAAAGTTGAATGTCTCATTAGATTTTTTGCTCTGATTTTTCTTCTTCTTCTCTGTTCACTCCATTTCCTCCCCTGCTGTTTTGGACAACCCTTCCCACCATTGCTTCCTCCTCTCACCTTCCTTCTCCACCTCTCTCCTCCACCTCCTGCTCTCCATCCACCACCACCACCACCCTGAACCTCCCTCCCCCGGGGAAACAGAGTACAACGCTCGTATTCGTGGCATCAGTGAAAGCATGACATCGCAACAATCTGACCGCCACCGCTCCTATTCCTTCTCTGGTTTGTCCACTTTCTCCGCTTCTTTTTATTTTCTGACTTTTTCCAACATTTGTCACCATTTTTTAAAAATTCCTTTAAGTTCTCTTATAATTTACTTTCTTCATGACTTTTCATCAATTCCAGTTTCTGCTTTGTTTCTCCCTTTCCACTGCTTCTTACTCCCTTCACTTCACGTCTTTACAAACCTCTTTCTCTCACTCTCTCTGGCTCTCTTGATGAAGACAGGTTTTAGGTTTAGCTTTCAAATTCAAGAATAAACCTAAAAGGTCGTACACAAGCTGTTTTACCTTGCAGTTTCTTTACTTCCAGGCATTTCTGCAGCATGTGTCGGTTGCCATGAATTTGCAAAAATTAGTGAGTGAGTCGACGGGTCCGCGCTCTGAATGTTTTGGGCTGTTTCAGGGGTTCGCTCCAGAGGAATGACCCCAGAAGTGACACAGGAGACCGGCCGGCGCCGCACCACCAGCGAGGGCCAGTATCAGAGCAGCCACGATAACATGTCGACGGATTCACCGGACTTCGCCCACAATCTGGCGCTCAACCCGGGAGGAAGACCCAGAGAGGTCAGCGTTCAAGTGGATGCAGTAACATGTTTCAAACTTTAATGTCTAATGTCTTTTTTAAATATATATATCTGTGTGCACGCCTGCCTCCTTCTTCGTCTCTTCCAGGGTCCCATGCACAGCTACCGGGAGGCGTTCGAGGACGACGAGGCGGAAGGTTTCGCCAACAGTCCCACCTTCGGAGGCGGTGGTGAGAATTCCCCCCAGACCCCCAGCTTCCCCGTGTCGCCACAGACTCCTTACTTCAACATGTGTAGGTTCACCCTGCCTGCAGACAGGGGGCGCCACTTCTTGTCTGCAGTCTGTTTTTTATAACTGATGAGAAGTGATTTAAATAATGAAAACATTTTGATGATGAATCATTTTTATTCAGTCGATTCATTGCACAGTAGACAAACTAACAAACACGGCACACAAGAGGAAGTAAAAGGAAAACGGCTGAATCTTTCACTCAAACAGTCAAAGTTGAACTAAAACTAATAAACCAAATACACGAGCTGACGGTGTCACACGGTAAACTCTCAGTAGCAAATAAAATAGTGTCTCTCCTCGCAGTGACGGGCCTCCCAAACACTTTCTGTTCCTTCTTCAGTCGCATCACTGCTTCTTGAAACATTGGGCACATTATTGAACAGAATACCTCCTCCGTGACCTCCTGTCGGGTCCTCCCCACTCCCCGCTGTACTCGGCTTTTGTGCCTCCATCCTCAGCGCCGCGCACGCCAGCCTCACTTCCGGACATGCAGGTTTGCCCCCCTGACCCCAGGCCTTGTAACTCAACGTCTGCCCATCCACCCACAGCCAGTGTCCGGAGAAGTAATGCAAACCGACCCAGACGTAGTCGGTGGTGTCGTTCTTGTCTAACTCTTTCTTGATCAGCAACATCTCCGTCTCCGACGCCACGCTGGCCAGGTCGTGGTGATGCTTCCTGCAGTAGTCCAAAGCTTCCTCCCAAGTCTTTCTCTGCCTCACCACGATGGCGCTGTAGCAGAAGAATTGTAGATTGTGGTGTAGTGTTGCATCATGCCACACAAAGTCACGAATCAGCCCATAGTCTTCATCATCTCTGTTCTCGGGCTGACCCTGTGCCCAGAAAAACCTGGACACCCGTCCTCCTCCTGACCACATCCACGTCTCGCCGTCTGTGTTCCTCACCAGTCCGATCCAAAAGTAGTTCCTGAAGTCGTCGACGAGCCGACTGAGGAGCCACATGTCGTGGCTGTTGCTGATCGGAGCCAGGTCTGTGTGAAACAGCCGGCAGTGATCCTGAGCGTCGTGCCAGGTCTTTGGCTCCTTGACGTAAACGTACTTGCCAAAAGTCGCAGACAAGCTCAGCAGGAGCAGGAAGCAGGTGAAGGTTTGATCCATCACTGTCTGCTGTCGGAGAGCGACGTCCTGCAGCACTGAGGCCGTGAAGAGAGTGTGAAGGTGGAAAAGCTGCAGTGTGTGTTTTGCATAGGGTGGACCGTCTTTGTGTAAACAACACACAGCTGCTCAGTTGGAGAGTAGTAATGATGAATTCAGAAATATAAAAAAAAACAGCTTCTGCAATGTGAGGAACTCTGATTTCAGACAAAATATATTTCTTGGTTTTCACCAGATTGGTGTAAAGTTCAGCTAGAAGTCATACATTTCTTAACATGAGCTTTCAATCAAATCCCACAGGCTTCCTCAGCCAATGGGAGTTATTTTCTGACATTATTTTATTCAAGAAATCAATTAATTATCTATTGTTTACTTGTGAGCAACCGAGCACTGACTGATATCTAACTTTGTCGCTCACAAACACCTTTTTTAGATTCCTACAAATGCTTAACTCCAGAGAAAAACCTCCCCACTGAAATATGACGTGTCTGCAGTATGTAGCATCTAAATCAAGTCTAAGTTTAATTCATGGAGTCCGAAATCACAAATCAAATCGACACGACGCGTGAGAAAAAAAGGAGGAAAGCTCACGGATAAAATGGTTCGTTCGTTCTGCTGTGAAACATACATGTGCAGAGATGCAGCCCACGTCTGAATGACACAAACAAATTGTAAAATTTGCTTCAGGCAAAAACGTGTTGCATGACTTGACAGTGGACAAACAGCACAGAGCAGGTGTGTGCAAATCATGCCTGTGAATAACGAGAGGACAGAGTTTGTCACAATAAATGAAGACGGAAAAAAAACATTCATTCATGTGCAGTATACATTATTATTCAGCACGTGTGGAGGCTGTAAACACATTTAAGTCTGCGCACAGATATGTGGATGTGCACCATGAAATATAATGTTTCATAGTTTTTCTTTGGTTCATCGCTGCAGTACGTTGTTGATGGCTTATTTGCAAGCAGCCAGTTTCCAGCATCATATGTACAACATTGTTCCTGCAGAGTTTGGAAGTTTGCATGACGTCAGGTCTGTTTCTTCACGTGCTGCCCGCGCACGAGCCTCATCAAATATTTTACACATTCAACCGAACCCCTCGAGACATTTCTCTGTCCGGCAGCTTCCCTCTCTCTCTCCTGCAGTCAGTCCTGAACACGCAGCTGTTGCAGTAAGAATCTGCTCTGTGGCACAAACCTTCATCTTTACCTCCCCTCGTAACCGGTCATCTGGATTCTTTTGTCAGTGGAAGATAAAAAAAACTGAAGAGTTCACTTCCAAAATGCTTTAAAATCTCTGACGAGAGGGAAACATTTTGGAAACAACTCCTCAGTTTGTGTCTCTTCCACGTTGCATGTCCCCATCTTCAGTCTTAACCCAGTGTTGTTGACTCATCCGACCATGATCTAACCTGAGCCCGCTCATCAGTTCGGGGAGAAGCATGCGATGAATCTTCCCACATCTTCATGACTACATACCTGTGATGTGGATGGATGCTCATTGGCTCGTTTTCAGCGTCATAGTTCAGTCAAAGTCGTGTAACTTTTTATTTTTCTCCTTTATGAAGCACATTTCTCTATCTGTGGTGACGCTTATACGTCATCTGGCATGTGGAAACTTGCAAAATATCAGCTGTGAGTCTTTGCAGGAACATTTCCTGAGCCTCATGTTTCTGCTTATAAACCTTTGAATCAAGTCTAGAACTTCACGCAGCATTGCACCGATGCTGACGTGAAGAATCGTCTCTTCATGCCGTACATTGGTTGTTTTACGTCATGGCATGGCTCGTATGTGCATTTCTCATCTAACGCTCATTGTTGCGTATGTTTTGTTGTTGCAGCTCTCCTTTATATTCCTTCTTTCTTCTCCATCCCTGCAGCTCGCTCTCCTCCAGGTTTGGCCAAGACTCCTCTGTCGGCGCTCGGCCTGAAGCCTCATCAACAGGGCGGATCAGGTCAGTCTGAATATGAATATGAATAATCTGCATTATGTCATCTGTAGCTCACACAGTGATTGTTACTATCTGCTGCCCCCTGCTGCACACACACACACACACACCTCCAGTTCTTGCTTTGCACTCAAGTTTGTCCTCCTTTTCTCCTCTTCTTCCACACATTCCTCCTCTTCTCTCGCTCTCTTCTTCTTCCTCTTCTGCTGTCAGACTCTGACTCTAATGACGGAGATCAAGGTAAGGACACGTCAGCACTCGGCACAGTCTCCTGACCTGCACACACTTTTTCTTTTATTTGTGTGTGTCTCGTTTTCCACTTCTGCATCCCAGCTTTCCACACAACGTTTGAAACATTCACAGTTTCTCTGTCGCCCCCGGTAACTGCATCCCGTTCCCGAGACTGAGGAAGCGTTTCTGTGTGTGTGTGTGTGTGTGTGTGTGTGTTTTGATGCCTTGTCATCCTCAGACAATCGCAATTTCGGGGACTCGAGAGGGCAAACGTTCAACGCTCCTCTCTCCTCCAGCAGTCCCGTCCACGGTGCTGACGGGTGAGTCATCAAAACACAGAATCAACCAATAAAGGATCAACCTGATCAGCCACCAATAATCAAACTGCAGACAAAGATCGTCATACATCGACCGAATTGGGAAATCGAGGATACAGATGGTGAAATAAAAACTTTGTTTCTTCTGTCTGTAGGAGGAGGATTGCTTCTTCCGATGTTGCCCCAATCAGCCCCAACCCCTCCTACCCCAACAGACCTGCGTCCCCTGAGGGCTCCCAGGTCAACATCATGGGCGTCCACACCGTCCCCGGCAGCCCCAACACCCTCCACCGCACAGTGGCCACCAACACGCCTCCGAGCCCGGCCCTCCAGAGACGCCTCGGTCAAGCAAGCCCCTCACTGGCAAGACACCCACCTCCAGTTGTCCCTTCGAGCCCCCTGATAGGCCGAAACCCCAAAACGGCAGGCGTGCCGCAGAGCCCGATGATGGGGCGCCGCACGGTGCCGGGCGGCCACAGCACGCCTGACGAGCTGAGGGCCGCTTCCCGTCAGGGGAGTGCGAGCCAAACGCCCTCGACGCCCGCCTTCCCCGTCTCCCCGCAGCTGCCGGAGAAGAGGCACATGTCCAGCGGAGACGCGGAGAGGACCGACAACAAGAACCTGACGCCGGTCAGCGGTGGCAGCACGCCAAACCTGTCGGGCACGCACACGCTCCCGGACGTCTCGAAGTCCATATACGGTGAGACGCTGAAAGACGAGATGTTATTGTGGCTGGCAGAAGGTTTGCGTCCTCTGGAATAATCGCTTTCTTGTCTCTCTTCGGTCCGAACAGACGGTTACCCAGACATTAAGATGAACGTCAAGTTCGTCCAGGACACGTCCAAGTACTGGTACAAGCCGGACATCTCCAGAGAGCAAGGTGAGAGTTAAATATTTCAAACAAGCCACCGCCATGAATTTATTGATCGCAGAGTGAAAGAGAATAAAATAACTGATTGTGTATTCTCCTCTCGTCGTCTCTGCCCTTCTGTTTATCCCCTCTTCGTCCTCTCGTCCATTTTATCTAATCAACCACTCTCGTGACCCTCGTCTTGTTTTCCTCTGGTCATTCCCCTTTCTGTCTCATCCATTCCAATCTCTCCTCCTCGGTCTCCTCCTCCTCTCTCCTTCTTCCAGCCATCAATCTGTTGAAGGACAGGGAGCCCGGGGCGTTCATCATAAGGGACAGCCATTCCTTCCGCGGCGCCTACGGCCTGGCCATGAAGGTGGCGTGCCCCCCGCCGACCATCCAGCAGAACAAAAAAGGTAAAGAGGCAAACTTTTGATTTGAGGCGTCTGATTTGAAAACAGAATATCTGACGTTTGATTTGATCTTTCCCAGTTGGTGACTTGACTAACGAGCTGGTGAGACACTTCCTGATTGAGACGAGCGCCAAAGGCGTCCGGCTGAAGGGTTGTCCCAATGAGCCCTACTTTGGTGAGTTCGTGGCTCCGATTGTCTCGCAGATCTCTCAGATCCGATCCAGTTTGACTGAGCTTTGTGTGTGCAGGTTGTCTTTCCGCTCTGGTTTACCAACACTCCATGACTCCGCTGGCTCTGCCCTGTAAGCTGATGATCCCCGCCAAAGGTCAGCGTCGCCCGTCGCCTGAAGCGAAACGCTTTGCAGCATTTATAGACGAACATTAACGGTGGTAAACAGCTGTTATTCTGTCGCCCGCAGACCCGAACGAAGAGGCGCTGGAACTGGCCACGCCGACTGATCCGGTGGTTGAGCTTCTGAAGCAGGGAGCAGGTGAGCGAGACCATCATCACTTAATTATCTGCTTCAAAGCTTTAATGAATCATTCCTCTGCTCACACGTTCTCATCCTTACCTTACAGTTCAGAAAGTTCCCGAGGACGCTCATGGTAAATACCGGTTTGCTCCATCGTGCACTTTGACTGAATGTGAATGTCGTGACGCCTGAAACAAAGAGTCCATCTAGAAGCAACTTTAAAGCAACTCTGTGTAGAAACTAGTTGGCAAGTCGGCAACTTTGCTAACAACCATTGCCCAGCTCCTGTTCTGACACGACACCAGCTGTAAACCTCTTCTTCTTCTTCGCGGTGGTCCAAAACGCCTGTGACACAATGTTGCTTTAAATTAAACTTGTGCATGCACATACTGAGAGTCAGTCCATGGACTGTTGAAGGATTCCTTAATGTAACTGTGCAGTGCATGAGAAACCTTTCACCGCGACCTCCGTCACCTCCATCACCTCCATCACCTCCATCACCCTGCATGCACGTTGCTTCCTCCTGTCCACTCCTTGTTTAACACAGCCTCTCTCTCTCTCTCTCTCGCCAGCGTGCAACGTTCTGTACATCAACTCCGTGGACATGGAGTCTCTCACGGGGCCTCAGGCCATCGCCAAGGCGATCAGCCAGACGTTGGCGACCAACCCTCTGCCCGCCGCGACCACCGTCCACTTCAAAGTGTCGACGCAAGGCATCACGCTGACCGACAGTCAGAGGAAGTGAGTCGGCAGATGTCTCACATGTTATCAGGGTTTAAACTTCAGAGAATCAGAGAAAATTGTTGCTTTGGCGACCTCAAGTGGTCGTCTTGTAGAAGGCATCAAAACTTCACCAATTTGCAGATGGACAAAAGTATTCAGACGCCTGACGTTTATCCCAACAGGGACGTTGTATTCAAATATAAATACTTTAATAAGGAGTTGGCACTCTTCTTGGAAAGCTTTCCACAAGATGGGATTCATTCTGTAGGCACTGATGTTGGACGCCTGGCTTGCAATCCCAAAGATGCTCGATGGGGGTTGAGGTCAGGGCTCTGTGTGGAGCCAGTCAACACCAAACCCATCAAACCATGAGTCTTTATGGACCTTACTTTGTGTGCTGGGACACAGAATGAACATGTTCCCTCACTGGAGATAAGGGGCCCAGTCCAAACCCTGAAAAACTCACATCATCATCCCTCCTCCAACAAGAGAAGTGTGTCCGAATACTTTTGTCCACATAGTGTAAACTGTCTCAGAGATTGTTTCTATCACGCAAACAGAGAAACGCAGGAAATCTTTATATGTGAGAGGCTGGAAGCAACATAAATATATCAAAAACATGTGTGTGTGTGTGTTGCTGCAGACTTTTCTTCAGACGACACTATCCCATCAACACGGTAACCTACTGTGACACGGATCCCCAGGACAGAAAGTAAGAAAGCTCAGCTTTGAATTAACAACATGAAACTTTGTTTCGATGGTTTGATCTCGAACATGATCTCGTGTTTTCTCTGCACAGGTGGGGCAAAGAAGGAGGCGGCTCAGTGAGGTGAGTTCAAACACGATGATGACGACGATAAAGTGTTTTAATGTTGGCTGACTGAGACTGACTGCGGGCTGTCTCCTCTCCATCCCGTCAGGCTTTTCGGATTCGTCGCGAGGAAACAAGGAAGCACAACAGACAATGTCAGCCACCTGTTTGCCGAGCTGGACCCGGATCAGCCCGCCTCCGCCATCGCCAGCTTCGTCTCCAAAATGATGAAGCGGTGAAAACTCCTCAACGTCCAAACGGCAGCGGCCGTCTTGAAATCTTCCGTCATCGTTGGTGTCTTTTTTCGCCAGGACTCGATGATTTTTCTTTTTGTTTGTTTCCTGTCGGTTTCTTTCTGTTTCTCTCTCTCTCTCTCTCTCTCTCTTTGTTTCTCTCTGCCTTGCCGGTTTGCAAGAGTCTCTATTTGAAGGATTTGTTTGTGGATCCAGAGTGGAGCTAGTGGACGTGTGTGGTGTGGAGCTGTGAACGTGACAGACGTGGACGCATCGAAGGGAGAGAATTTTAATTGGCTAGAAGAAGAATCTAGCTAAAGACTAAAGGAACAATGCAAAGTTCAGTCGGGGAGCACGCGAGGACTCGTACGTACGTTTCAGGGTTTTCTGTTTCTCGTTCTTTTGTCGATTGATTTACCAAAGGTAGTTGCAACACAAGTGCAAGAATGATGTAGCTGTTAAGCCATTATTATTTCCTCTTTTCAAAAGATGAACAAACAAACAGACAAAAAAAGAAAAGAACAAAAAAGAAAAAGAAGTTTCTTCTCGAACTCGTCTTCAGGAAAAAAGTCGGCCTCGATGGCTTTTAGCAAAACAGTGTCTGAAGACCTTATGCATGTTAGCTTGATCTTTAAGCTCGGTTCTTCTACCTTCCACAAAAAAAAAAGTCGTTGTGAAATCCTTAGAGTGCTCATTTTTCTCCGGGTCTGTTGTGTGTCGGAAAGGGCTCTGCAGTGGACTGATCTTTTAAAAAAATTAAAAAAATTAAAAACTGCGCATAGCAGACCAGACTCACGACAAAGAAAAGAAAAAAAGAAAAACACGCTGAGGTCACCGCACTTCGTGTCAGTGCAGCCACGCTCGCATCACCTCCCGGTCCGAGCCTGACCTCTCTCTCTCTCTTTCAGTTCATGAGAGAGAGAGAGAGAGGAGGACTGTCCACGAGATGGCGCCACTCCTTCAGGCTTGGACCTCCCTTCCCTTCCTTCCTTTCCTTCCTTCCTCTCTTCGCCCATCACCAACTGCTTGCAGTAGTGGATCTGTTGATAGACGCTGCCACTGAAACACACTGGAAACCACCAGGGACTTGGCCCGACCTGGACCTATGCACTGTTCTTTATGCATGTTGTTGTCCTTTTAACAAAAAAAAGAAAAGAAAGATTGCACCGTCCCCCGTCCCCCTCATTAGCTACATTCAACATCACTGAAAACATTCTGCTTTGTGCTAAAAAAAAAACCTAAAAAAAACCTTTTTAGACGAGTAAACGCGGCGAGGTCGCACGACTTGTCAAAGACTGCATGAACTAGACAAACACTTTTTGTACTCTTCTCAGAGAGTCCTGAAAAAGAAGTTAGACCCATTGTTGAAGTAGTCACATGATGGTGAGATGTTTCTGTTTTTACTTCTTTTCTTTCATTTATTTTGATTCTTTTTGGTCCGTTTGAGCCGCCAGGGTTACCTTTCACTGTATCGAGGACAGTTCTCTTGTGTTTTTTTTTTTTTTTTTTAAGTTGTTTTGGTTCCACAGTGTCGTCAAAATTTACATTTAGAAACCTTTTAGGGCAAAGGAGCAAGAAAAAAAACAGAAACACACACTGTGCGCAAATGCCTGCTTGTTGAACACACGCTCAACCATTCACAATAAGCTAAGGAAAATTGATATTGATATAAATGTACATAGATATACTACTTTGAAAGGTGACATAGCGAAAAAGTATTTATTTTTGTTGCTTTGGTCCCTCATGATTACTCATATATACATATATTGTACAGTCTAGATAAAGAAGATTACCTAAAAAGGGGTTGAGAAAAAAAATATATACTTATTTTGGCTAATGATTTCAAAGTCTGACGATTTTGAAATGTGTTTGAATATATGGTGTACATTACTTTGTACATGTATATGTTTGTTTTTGGCTCGTCATGTTTCTTTTTTTTGTTTTTCATCTTTGCGTTCTCTCTGAACGAGGTTAGGGCATGAACGAGATAGAAGAAGAAGAAGAAGAAGCCAAGAGTCTGAATTTTGCATGGACAGAAGCATTTTTGAGTGCAGCAGCAGAAAAAGAAACGCACTCGCAGACGCAAAGAGAAGAAGAAAAAATACAAAGCGTCGTAGCCGGTAGATGTTAAAGGTTCAAACTTTCGAATAAAAAGGGAAGCAGCCGACCTCAAAATGCAATATGAAAACTAGCCGTATGCACCCATGACCGATTATGATTTTTGCCAAAGATTCAAACACTTTATCGATGATGCTGACTGGCTGCATGTTTCCATGTTTGTGTTTCACACTTCTTTTTTGTTTTGTTTTTTACACGTTTAGCAGCAGATTTAAGGAACACGTGGACTCGAGGCGACAGAAGCACGGACGTGTTTGCCTCCATCGCCCGCGTGGCGCCCCACAAATTGGGAAAGAAAAGTGTGTAAACGAAGCACTTATAACTCACAATACCAAAAGAGGAGTGACATAAATTCCATGTGGGTGTCAGCGCTGGAGGTAAATAAAGTTAGACGCGTCTCACCGTGATGCTAAAAAAGCTCGACAGCTGCAGCTTTGTCAGACTGCCAAAGTGTGTGTGTCTTCTCTGGCCTCTCTCTCTCTCTCGAAAAAAAAAAGATTTATTTATTCTTATTTATTCTTTTTTTTTTTTTTTGTTTTCCCGACATGTTTTTAATAAAAGAAAAAAAAAGATCAAATCTCGTTTCATCGTCGCATCATCGCAGATTTTAACGGTTACCGGAGGAATGTACGGTGGCGCTTTATTGAAAGCAACAAAAAGGTACAGTGCACTTAAGATCGACTACTAACAAAGCTTTGTGCCATTTTTAGTCATTCGGAGGAGACAAAAAAATTTAATTCTCTCTATATATATTTAAAAAAAATGAAATTTTGCATTGTACCTGTTGGCTTTGAGTCAAGAGTTGCCTTGTTTCAGTGAAAAAGAAGTGATCTCTGTGACCCCGATGTACAGATGGGACTTGTTGTATGAATGTGCTACTTACGGATGTACAGAAGGGTCTCAGATTTTGTTTGCGCTTATCATTTACATTATATTGTCATGGCTTACCTGTTCCTAAGGAGAAAAAAAAAACATTAAAGCAATACAAATCAGTTACATTCAAGCTATGTGGGTGTTCATTTGGTTTTTATGTCTGCCGGAAGCTTCACCTGCGCTTTGTTTTCCATCCATGTCAGGTGTGCTCGTTAGAAAGCTCTAATAGGTAACACCTTTGGGAAGTTGATTTAAAGAGCTGCAGGATCTCAGACCTCAGCTGCACCGGCAAAAAATCCAAACCTTCCTCTCATATGAAACAACTTTGCATAAGAAGTGAAGAGTTGGAGGCACATGTGACCGTTGGTTCACCTTCACTTCCCGCTCTGACCAACGCCGCCTTATTTCACTGTTAAAGCCACTTCCTCTTGTGATGGGGAAGAATCCTCATTTGCATTTTAACACGTCGTGTTGCTCGTTAAGCCGAGCTGCAGGTCAGAGAGTCGTTTTACATATCGCAGAAGGAGAAGTTTAGATAATGAAATAAATGTTGGCTCGTGTTTCCGTGCTGAAAATCTGCGTCTCAGTCAAAACTGCAGTTCCTCAATCGTCCACCTGAGGCTGGCTCCAGAAGTGAGTCAGTCTCCATAAGTCCCCATGTTTCACAGCAGAAATAAACATGTTTACAGCCTGGTACAAAAAACAGTTTTGGTCTCTGTAGCTAATTTCCCCGTTCATGACAACTGTACTGAGGGTGAATTTATATACAACTCACCTGTTCACATTATATTAAGGCTTAAAGTTATGCAGGATTAAGAGCGTGGACGCTTTGACAACAATTATAATTAAACCATTACAGGAGGAAGAGTTTGCAACCAGATGACACAATTAAAGATTGCAAAGCTTTAAGGAGCACCGGTCAAACTCAGGCGGGGATGGAACGCAGCCATCATTAATATGATCAGCAACACCTGTGATTTCCCTCCTATGACAAGCCTGCTGTGAAAACACACACACACACACACACACACACACACACACATCCCATCGTTCCTTTTGAGTTTTATTAGAAGAATGCATCAGTTTTTACCTGCAAAGAAGTCATGGAAATGCATTACAATTGAAATATTAATCGATCTGAGGTCGAATCTTTTTGTCTTTTTTCAGCTTCAAGCCTCCACGTGTGACTCATTTCAGTTTCTATTGTCTCTGAAAATTGCGTGTTCTTCTGATGAGCACCATCTGACGCGTCATTTATTTATTTATTTATCCAGCCCGTCGCGTCATGTTGTTTTCAGGTGGTTCCCCGTCCGAGCCACTTACTAATTTGGTAGTTAGTAACAAAATAAGTTTCGACCTCAGCCTGTAAATAAAATACCCGAGAGCTTAAACTATCACAGATTGATAACAGGTGTGTGTTGGAGTCGACAGGGCAGCTCTCCAAGTCTGTTTGTTTGTTTCCAGGTTTAAGGCCCGAGCATCGCCACGCCTGAGACGACGAACAAGAGTCAGAGGAACGAGAAGCTGGCAGCGAAGGAATAAAATCAAAACTGTGCGAGGTTCTCACGGCTTCAGACAGTGTTCAAACTCCCAAATATGCATGACACACTTCCCCCAGGACAAATTACGTACACACACACTGTCGGCATGGCACATTATGAGCTGTGAGGGAGGTACACGCTTACACCAAGTGCATCTGGGTCTCTCAAGGGTCCTGGCTTAGTTCATAGGCACTAATACATATGTATTCACCCTCAGCATGGGCAGATGTAAAGGTAACGGGCTTGCGGAGGGGGGAGGCGTGTTCGCGTTGCTGTCGGCAGCCACCGTGATCTGATTTGATTTGACAGCTTTATTTGAACAAGGAAATCCCATTGACAGCGAAAGTTTTCTTTTACAAGAGATCCCCGGAGCGCAGAATAAGTTTTGCATTTCAAAAACATGAAACAGAGAGAAAACGAAGCAAACTCAAAACACAGAATCTGTCAGGGCAATAAAAACACAGCTTAAGTTCAACCGTCGGATCAGCGGTGCGGCGGTTAGCGTCCGCCCTGATACCTGGTGGCTTGGGGTTCGACCGACGGCCAGTTCATTGAATTAAAAATGAGGACCATATGCCTCTGTGCTTTGAAATCGTCTTTGAAGGAGCAGGGCTGGGAGGTAAGCCACTGTGATGGAGAGACTTGTAGTCTAAAGGTTGGTGCCCTGAAGGTGTTTGACGCCCAAGAACGAGCAGCAAGTAAAAGAAGCATCAAACGTTTGTGGCCTGTGATCAGCCGAGGTTCAAATACACCTGACAAAGCATTTTTTCAACTAAAACACTAAAACCAGCATTTCTCCTTGAAATACTTGTCTTTGGTTTCAACAGATCTGAGCGATTAAACCTTCCAGAGTTCAATAGACATGGACAGATTTATGTTAGTCTCGAAGACGCTGGAATCCTCTTTGAATGACCAAATGAGACAACTTATTACTTATCATGTTGTCTGCATGCAAAGACGTTGATGCATCGATGACAAACAGCTGAATCTGGTTTGACCCTTGGCAGTCGTGATGAATTAACCGTAAAAAGATGTTTAAACCGTTAAAAGTTTACCACGTTGGACGCAAAGTGCAGTAAAATATTGGACAAACTGAACTTGTATGCGAGGGGTGTGAGTCGTGTATCATCTGGGAACCATGAATCAAGATCAAGATGTTTTACTTGATTGTTCTGGACCTGCAGGTGCTTCGATGAACTTCGAAGGATTCAACCTCTGGGGACCTTGAACACCTATTCCATAGGAACCGCTTTCCTTATCAGGGTTGCGGGTTGCTGGCATTGGGGCGTGAGGTTGGGTATACCGTGGACAGTTCATCACAGGGTTGAAACATTCAGAGTTTGTCTTTGGACCTTTGGGAAGTCGGAGTAGTAGCTGACCTTGAATCTTCTCGCACTGTGCCGCCCTTTCATGGAAATCCGTCCAGCAATCGCATAGATCAACTTTCATTAGAAAACACATGGAGTTACTGGCTTTGATTGAAGTTCACAGCATCAAAGATGAACTGACTTTTTCTTTAGTACAAAGGGTGAAAGAACCAAAGTTGTCATGTGAACTCCAGCTTGAATCCAAAAATCAAGCCTGAACTTTTGAACCGTGAGTACTCTCTCCTGTTCAAGTTCATGAATCATTTGGAGGGAAGTAAACTCTTTCTCGTTTTCAATCATTCAGTCGACGCACGAGCCAAAAACACGAGCATGAACCTCTTTAAGTGTGCAGTGGAAATGTGTGCAGCCTGTGAGAGGCATCTCACCCAGGTATGACCTTCCTACACGGAGACTGTGTCGCTTTGGAAAAACCTGACCCCTGCACATGCGGATGCCACTGGACTGTAAATATTCAAATAAGGGAACATTCCCACTGCGCTCTTATCAAATGGAAAAATCAACCTGCTTGTTTTGGTTTGCACTCCTACACGCTGCCCTTTTCTTTTCTTTTTTTTTACTTGACAAAGAGGCGACTGAGTCTTATTATTCTCTCACATGAGAATGATTGAGGTTTAATCTTCTGCAGCAGCAGGTGCTCATTACAAGTGACGCTGAAAGCAAACAGCCTCCAAACACCCGTGACGCGCTGATGCTGACGATGAAGAGAAATGTTATAGGAAATATTTAAGTGCTCATCGGAGATGCTCTCCTGTGTCTGCCAGTGTTGATCTTTGATTTGCCGTCAAAGCCGCAGTTTGACCGATTCACATCTCCCGAGGATTTCCTTAAGATAACAGTGCTGAGTTCGGGCTAATGAGGGGTGGAAACGCTACATTAGGCTTCTCCTCACATCCACATGTTGGTCAGAAAGAGCCCGACGATTGTTGGCTCTGAAACAGGCCAGCTGTTCTCACGCCAGAGCAGCAAAACAGGCCCCTGTTAAGACTCTCGTCGTGTCCCCGCAACAGCTCACTGACTCCCTTTTGGCTTCACGCTCGTGTGAAATCTCTCCGGAACAGCGGTCGTGCATCGCGGTGCTCATCGGCAGCTCATATCTAGACACACCGACGTACGTCTGCAGTCATTGTGAGGATTCAAATCCAATTCAGCTTTTAAAGGGTCAAGTTTTATGAGACTGAGTGGAGACTGTGAGGCATCTCAGTGAAGCATGGACTTAGATTTGGAAGGAAGGCAGGCAGGTTTCTTCCCTCCGGGATCAGGATAAGGATGAATGTTTCCTCTTGTCTCTGCCACAAAACTATATGCAGAAGTTGGATTTATTTTGTGGTTTTAACAAGGCATACTGTATTTTATGATTGGCCAAGTGATCTGCATTCTCAGGGAGAAGTTCAACATTTTGGGGAAGTAGACTTTCTTGCCCAGAGTTAGATGAGAGGATAGAAAAAGATTAACTTAGCATAAAGACTTAAAGTGTTTAAATTACACTTTTATACAGATTAAACAAGATGCAACATGTTTAGGGTACAATGGTATTCCTTTAAACTCAGGGGTCAAAAAGTTAATGATACCTGTTAAGCTTGTGAAATTGCAACAAAACCTACAATCTTGCAAGCGTCATAAAATAAAGTGTGCAAAGGAATGATGCGTCTTAGCTTAGCTTAGCATAAAGACTGAGACTAAAGACCTTCATAACGTTTGTACGAAGTAAACAATGCTGTTGATCTTCTCATCGAACTCTCGGCGAGAAAACAAGTGAAAGGGACACGGGTCAAAAAGTTACACCTGATGATACCTGCTCAGAGTGTAACCCTCGTCAAGCTGAAATGAAGCCTACAATCTTGCAGGTGTCATAAAATAAAGCGGCGTGCGTGTCGACATGGAGAGGTGGAAGAATTCAAACCATCGCAGGAACGATGCCTGACCCGGTCCAGACACAGGCCAGAGCGAGGGAGGTCACCTGCTTCAAATACAGCGCATGATGTTTGAGAGAAAACACAAACCGTCACGAGTGCAGAGACTCCCAAACTTGAGTCATGTCGAGGGCGTAAGTGTTTCTTTTTACGATGTGGCCCTTGAGGAGCCTCGGGCTTTGGGAAGGGTCTGTCCTCGGGCCAGCTTTGAAGAGCCAGGATCTCCCAGAGAGTCCACGATGTATGGAGTTACCTGCATAATTAGTTTCAGATGCTTTTATTAAAATCTTTCCCGGTGAGATTATTCATGTGACGTGTACACAAGGCGCCTTTTTGTCTTCACATCATTTTCTCGAGATCTTGTTTCTGAAACTCTTTCCCAACGCAGAGGGAAGGAAAAGAAACCTTTAGCTTGAAGATTCATCTGGCTGGAAAGTGCCTTCTGAGGGGAACACGTCCTCCCAGAGCAGGAGTGATTTCTCCTCCATGGTTGCCCAGTATCGAAAAGTTGAGTGTACCAGACAGACACACACGAGCGGTTTTAAATCTTGGATCGACGCAACACAAGTCGGTATCTTTCCAAAGTTCATAATTTCTTTGCTTTGAGTGGGTTTTTTTTTTTTTTTTTTTTCCTAAAAAGCCAGTGATAATTACCAGCATGAATGAACATGACCACCACCATTTATTTCCTGTGTTTAAGGCAGCACCGATTCCATTACACAACCATTATTTAGTCTGTGAATTCTGCCAATGGTAATAAAAATCGAGACGATCTCCTCCACGTTGGAACTTACACCCCTCGACACATTCATTCAGAGAAGACGCTGCCAGAAAACTGCAAAAAGTGTCTATCTTTCTATCTGCTCGTTAGTCTTAGAACATCATATTTCTGGACGCTGCTGCTGTGCATGTTCGCCCGGCCCGCGTACTGTATACGCCGTAAATTCCTTAATCTGTAAACTGCAGAACATACACCACCTTGTAAATCTGTCCGAGTCCGACATAGCGAGAATTCTTTCTGAGCAGTAGGAGTTGTGCATTAACAGGATATCTTGTGTATATGATACTGTACATCTTCATCTTATGGCATGTGCTCTCTTTTCTCCACATAGGCACTTTTCAAAAGTTACATTTTTCTTCTCGTTTTCTTGGATCGTGTCACTTTGAACTTGTCTGGACTGATCTGAATTAGTGTCCTATGAGGTGTGTGAGGGGGGGGTTCTGGATACAATACACTCCAAGCTCCACGTTTTCTCGTTAGGGAAGGATATTTTCTGCAGTGTACTGACTCAGCTCTGCATATGGGAAAAGTGGAGTGTCCAGCGCTTCGAAGCCAATTAAAGCTTTTTTTTTATAATAGAGAAATATTGTTCAAGGCTGGTTGTTATCCAAGTGAAACGTGGACGTAACACAGAACTCAAACGGTGATGGATATATTATAGGAGTGCATATAAAGCTCCTGATTTCTTGTACTTCAACACGTTTTTATGACCTTTACACCAGTATCAGCAGGAGTTATGTTGTTTTCTGGCCTCACCTGCGCCTTGAGCTACAGAAACCTGTAACTGACACCAATAAGATCTGATTTTTACAATAGAGAAACAAGTTACGTCTAGTGGAGAGGTAATAATATAACAGCACACATAACGCTGCGATCGTGTTACTATTTCATCACTTGCTGTTTGACTCGAGATGAAAGATTTATTGCCTTAACATCGGGATCGGACTACAACACAACGTTTGTCTTGTTTGAAGATGTCAAACTGGGTGAACGCGGTTGAGAGACGAGACTCCGCGTTGAATTCAGACCAATATTAGATCGCCTGTCTTGCAGATCTGGGGATTATGGGATCAGGGCTGTCAAACATCATGAGGTGAGGTGTCATCAAGTACATCGTCGACGCTGTCAAACGCAGCATGTTTTTAAAGTGGCACTCCCTCCAATTTAACTCATGAGATTTACCCATCATGAGGAATATTACTTAGCCTGTGATATAACGTCTAATAATGTTATATAATGTGGCTCCGGAGGGAGCGCTCCAAAGTTTGAGAAGGTAATCCAGATGGAAACATGCTTTTGAGTTGCAGGATCCAGCATTAATCCCTATTACAGACCTTTAAGTGTGTCCAGACATCACTAGCCTTCATCTCGCTGCTGTACTAATGACGAAGTAACTACGTCACCGACTGTTCTCGGTCATCCTGCATGTTCTGATGCACTTCCATCACTCTGGATTTGACGTTGTAAAAATCTTTTGTTGTCTTAGTAAAAAAAACCTGTCATGTTCTTGCTGTGCTGACTTTTTTTTTTTTTAAATCAAGTTGGATGTGCCAAAAAAACTTTGCTGATTTGGGCTGGTAGTCAGCGGTGAACAGGGCCAAATATCTTGATGCCTGTTGTGAATCCTCCCAAATTTATAGACGTGCAACAGCAAGTTGTTGGAGTATCTGTTTAACGCCATCAACTTCTAAAGATCTGTAAAAATCTGGACCACAGTCAAACCTCGAATCCTCGTTGTTTTGGGGTGTAAAGGCTTTTTGTTTATCCATTGCCCAATGAAGTCATATTTATATTTAAACGTGTGTTGCACCATCGGCACACCCTTAAAAGGTCCGATGTGTAGGATGTAATGCCATCTAGTGGTTAAGTTGCAACCAACTGAGTATCCTTCGCCTCGTCCTCCCATTCCAAGCGTGAAGGAGAAACTATGGCGAAGCTTCGTCTGTAGGTTTAAAAGGCTCGTGATCCCAATGCACAGATGAAAACAAAAATCACTTTCTGAACCTTTAACCTTAAAACTTTGCTTTAAACGTATTTTCTTTAGAGTCTAACTATAATAATTTGGAGTCTTGAAACATCAATATGAGAAATATTTCAGGATCCAAACTCATTTTCTCGGGAGGAAAACAGCGTTTCCAAAAAAAATCTCAGCACCTGGCAAAGTAATCGATGCATCACTGGCATCGGTCATCAAGCCTGTGAATCCCCCGAAGATACACGATCCAAACTGTAGCCTGGAAACACACACACACACACACACACAGGTTCGACCACTTTAAATCCCCTGTCTGCCTGGAAAACTCTGAGTTAGAGGAAGCGAAAAAGCATAATTCACCCTTCTCTCAACACCGACTGTCAGAAGTACCCTTGAGCAAAATACTCAGCCCACCACCGCACCACTGGAGCTGCTCAGCGGTCAACAGTAGAGAGACTGTGGTTCATGCCGAGCGGCTCCCAGGTGTGATGAAACTTTATGAGCCGCGTGCCTGCTCAGCAAAACTTTTCTGGATAAATAAAGGTGAGAAAAAGAAACACATCAGAGTTGGCGAGGAATCTCTCCCGAGGTGCAACAAGAAGATCCCAGAACTCAGAGGCTGTCTCGCCTCTTTTGTTCAGCACGTCAGGCTGAACTCGCCTGTTTGCCTGGAGGGGGGCTTACAGTGTGTTGTTTGGCAAAATCCCTTTTCTTACCTTACCTGACAAGGAAAAAGAACACCTAGCAGAGGCGTCTGGAGATCACGGCTGACAGCATCTTTGGCCTCTGTCCGTGAACAAAAAGGTCACGGGTTCAACCCAAACAACAGCCGGCGTGTCCCTCGGCAGCTGCTGATGTGAATTTACGCAATATCTTCTTTGGAAGGTAGAAATAAAGCAAAGAGACGAGAGGTCGAGGTTTGACTTTACATAGCTGATGTCTGTTTGTGGCCTAATAACATAAAAATCAGTAGTTCATCCTTCCATCCATTCTTCCCAATGACGTCAGGCACGTTGTGAAAGACGGCAAGCTACGATTGGTTGTGGAGCAACTTGTAAAGCATTCGTATACATCTCAGTCAAGTCATGGCAAGAATTTATGGCTCTATAATTGTCTAATCTGACACAGCAATCATCCGAACAGACCGAGATGCTGTGTCATCTGAACTCTGCATAAATCATCTTGCAAAGTTTTAGTTCTAGTTTAAACATTAGCTTCTTGGGATTTCGACATTTCATCAAATCGTATGTTGAAGCTTTGTATGAGGTCGTTTTGAGGGTTCGTTACGTAGAAACGTTTCTTTTAGCGCTGCAGTGCAGCTGAATAATCCTCCTACAAGTCTTAGGAGCAAAAGTAATTTGTTTTCTCTTTATTAACAGAGCTGCAGATTTACTGTAGCTCTTCTTTGTCATGATAAAAAGCTGCTTTGATGAATCTCGGGCTACAGTGTTATGTTGTTGGCGAGGTATTGATTCACCAACAGTCAGGGCTTTCCTCTGTCTTCATCATATTACAGTTCAACGGATCGTTGGCGACGATTCAAGAAAAGCTTGAATTATGTCTTCCTTGTTTTCGTCTGTTGGATATGTTGCCCGGACCGTGTTCCCTGCTTGGTTATGTCGTTGTTTACGATCACTTGTATGCATGCAGGTTGTTTCAAATGTAAACGCGAAGAGTTCCGGTGTAAATGCGGGAATCAGATATGGGTCACCTGAAGAAAGCTGGTATAAACAGAAGGTCAACAAAACAAACTCAGGGCTAGTCCAAGTATTTGGGATGAATTCACTGTGGGCAATTTAGTTTTTCTATTTTTAACAGAGTTGCAGAGGAATGTCTTAAATTCCCTGAAAATCCAGCGAGCGTCGTGGGAGGTGAAGGGAGGCAGAAAATCACAGGCCTCGACACAACAACTCCCCGACGACGTGAGCGCGCTGCTGTTTGTCATCCCCTGAGCCTCTTGTAGAAAGAAACCGATGATGGAGTCTTTGATGACTGTGTTGCAGTCCACACACACACACACACACACACACACACACACACACACTTTGGGAGGCCCTACTTTAAGCCAGAATGGTAACAGCAGGAGCGCATTTTTTTTCAGTTTATTCATTATTATTATTTCATCGTCTGCATAGAAAAGTTTATTGATTTGCTACATTTGATTTCAGATTATAATTTTCTGACATGCTGCATGTGCTATTTAATTCAAGTGTGTCCTGGCTTTGAGGGGAAATGGGAGATCTCTTTTTGTTAATGAAAGATCGGAGGTTTCATGTACTCAACATCTTTTTGAAGGTCTTCGAATCAACCACATTTTTACTCGAACTTGTCTCAGACTTAATCTAAGTCTGAGACAAGTAATTACCAAAGTTTTGATACAGGTCTTGGCCTCAACCCCTCAAACTTAGTCTTGTTTTTTATAGATTATTTTTTTGGCTTTTTATGCCTTTATTGATAGTACAGCTGAAGATAGACAGGAAGCAGAGAGAGGGGAAGTGACACGCAGTAAATTAGCCGTCCGATCCGATGCGGGATTCGAACCGGAGCCAGCTGCAGCGATGACTATAGCCTCCACACACGGGGCGACCGCTTAACCCACTACGCTACCGACCGCCCCAAACTTGGTCTTGTTAAAACCTTCAGTTTGTCCAATACCTGTAGAACCAATGACCCATCAAGTGTACTTTATGTTAGGTGGTAGACAAGATAAACATTAAACCCCGTCCTCGTCCCTCTGGCTCCGTCATCTCTTGTGATGTAACTCCCTCCAACGTTTCTTAGGAAAGGACAGATTACACAGTTAAAAACAGAGTCCTGAGAACTTCGTCCACTTGATAAATGTCCAGTAACGCAAACAAACAAGTCGCCTAAATTGCATCCTGTGGATTGGAGGGTTGGACCGTCAGGAACGAGGGACTAGCATAGCATAAATGCTGTCGGCGGCAGCTGTAACAGGAAGTTTACAAGAAGTTGTTGATTTCCTGACATACTTGTATCTTTAATTAAAGTTTATACTCCAGTTTGCACTCGGTTAACCTACTGCACTCTCAGTGAAACACTAATACACTGTTTTTAATTGGACATGTATGAATTGAACACTGTCCCTACAGTTTCCCTGTAATTAGTGCCAGATTACATACTGTAGGTCTTTCCAGGAAACATTCTTTCCAAAGTTATTTTTAAGGGAAATTGTTTGAATATAAAATAAAGTGCTACACATGTTTTAAATGTTTAATAATAATCTGAACGTGTAAAAGTCAAACATGCATCAAAGTGAGCCTGTGAGCTGGAACTGTCATCATGTCCGACAGGTTTTAGCGGTGTTGTTCAAGCCCTGAGAGTTTCTCCACTTGGGGACGATCCTGAAACTCTTGTGGGGCGCACAAATTCACCGTTCAAACAAAAACAGCGGCGGTGTGTTTCACCTCCGCCGTCACTCAAAGCAGCCCACTGGGTATCCTCTTCTCTCCCACACCTCCACAAACACATCTCCCTCCACATCTTTCCATCAAAACAACACGGCCGAGCCTCATCCATCATCCTGACACTCGGCGCTCTACCTTTGATTGCACAGGATGTCCTCTCCTCACGGTTTGCAGGTAATGTCAGAGGAATAATGGCTATTTACGATGTGCTTACGTACAGTGCTGTGGGACGATGTCGGAGGGGGCCCCTAGCTTTAGAGGGTTTGTAGACCTTCGGTAACTAACTCCCTTTCAAGCTGAACAAGGGCGACTTGCTTGACTTCAGAAAAGCTTTGCTATTTCAAGTTGCATGAACGCATCATGTTCTTAGTCAGGTGGTATCATCAGGCGAGGATCACCTGATGGGGAAAAAAGTCTTATCGTCACATCTCAGCGGTTCTTGACCTTGGAAAGGCTTCCCACAACAAAATCTAACATCTTGAGCGCGATGAATGCCGTCTTCCCTCTTCCTCCCGCGCTCTTTTGCAGGGTTGATATGGTGTTATGCATGTTTAAAAACTTACAACCTCCCACACAACCATCTGCTATCGCACACCGTGTGTTGGAAAGTATTTATCACGCACTCTTGCAAACAGACTCTTCTCATCCTGCAGAAGTTTTGCTCAGATAACTTTTCTTGCAGCAGATTAGGAAAGTTACAAACCGCAGTGGAGAACACAATAAAGATCACTTATGCATGCTGCTTTCCTGGAGTCGAGACGTGAAGATGAATTGGGAATCATGATGCTGCAGCATGCAGATAACACACCTCCCCTCCTCCCTCCCTTCCTCTCTCTGATCTGCTGTAAGAGGATCTGTGGGCCTGGATTTGGCATGGCAGCTGTACAAGGCACCAAGCTTCCAAGCACACCGTATCTGTTTGCTTTGGATACTAGTGTTGTTGTGAACCTCCCGCAAGAGGATAATATTTCTTTGTAATTAATAGCAGCCTGTTCTGTCTTTTGGCCGGGGGAAGGAAGCTGGTTTGCAAACACAGAGAGACGGAAATTTCACTTCCCTGCCAGCCGTGGTTGAGTTGGATCAGCTGGATGGAGAGCGTCCCTGGACCGCAAAGAAACTCAGGTTCAGGCCCCGATGGCAGCGAAGATCTGTCCTTCTGAAGTGCTCTTGTGCAAAAGACTCTTGTGCTTACTCACCTACCTGCAGAAAGAGAAACTTTTCTAGTTCCAAGTACATTTACTCAAGTATTGTACCATTTTGAGGTACTACTTACTCAAGTATCTCCTTCAGATTGCAATCTTGTCCATCAAAACTGAACTTGAGACTCTGAATTTGATTTTTTCTGACAAACTGAAGGATGAAAAGTGCGCCTTTACTCCTTAAGCTAAATAAACTCTGTTGGATTAACTAGAAATGTCGCAAAGCTGAAAACATTTCAGAGATTTGCGGTTCTCACAGGACAGTGGTACTCCAGTATGATGCATTAATGTACCCAACAGTTTATAAAGTAGGTAAAATGGGCTCAACCTTTAAGATCTCGAGCAGGAAAATGCAACATCCACCTTAATGCAGCAGGAATATTCATCGAAAACCGAGGGAAACCTCTAAAGTCAAAGATCTGCTCTGCAAAAAGATCCAACTATCCTGATCTAACAAAGTCTGAAAGGTGTGAGGTTAAATTGGCTCTTCTGCTTTATCTAATGTCAGTGGGTTCATTGACTTGGCTTGATCTCTATGTGAATTGGCATCAAGAGGAGTACAAACAGTATATGCAGCTTAATCCCTGAGAAATGCCACTGTCTAAGGCCCTAATCCTGGAAGGCTTTAAGATTCTTGCTTTCGCAAATATAATACCAGAAAAAGCTCTCCGGAGATATTAGTTTAGTTCTGCAAACGTCTCACGCACACTCGAAGGATCCAGGTGAAGATGTCACGAATCTGTGCACCGGCCCGATGTAAATCTCGCTGTGTAACCACTGTTTAGCAATCGGAGGAAACTTTAAACAGTATAGAAAGAGTAAGCCCTTCACACAATGGCCAAAACATCAACGTGCACACGACACACATCCGGCTCTGGCCAAAAACAAGAGCGTCTGTGTATGCGTGGTGAGGAAAGAGGCGCATCCCTCTGACAGATTTCCATCAACTCCCCAGTGTGATTGTAAGAGCCTCATCTCCGCCAAGAAGAGTGACTCAGGCCGCACTTATGACATGTCATTAAATCAAGACTGTAGTGTATTAAGACGTGTCAGTGACAGCTTAGTGAAAGGTTTGTTTTGCGTTGTTTCTCTTTGCAGACTATCGCAGTCGACGGATCGCGGGAGGGAAAGACAAGTTGAGAAATTCGGCCCTGAAAGTTGCAGCTGTGGAAGTGGATTATTTCAATCACACGTCCACAAAAAAACAGAAAGACACTTGTTAGTTTTCTTGCCAAGACTTAGCCGAGTAGATCGACACCAGTCTCGTGTCTGTACGGTGAATTTGTTAGCGTAGCTTAGCATTAAAGTCATCCTAAACATGAGGCCGGTCTTCTCGCCAGGCTCTCGGCGGGGGGAGAAAAAGCGAGCCTGTTCTGTCTGGAGGTAACAGAATCTGCCCGACGAGCACGTCTCAAGCTCGCTAATTAACGTGTTATATCTTGTATGTTTAATCTGTACAAAAACTGGCATCTAAAAATGAAAAGTTGCGGTTTTACAGGGATTATGTTGTCTGACTATTTCTTGGCCCGGGAGCAGGGAATAGTCTGGCAGGTTACCACGAAAGAAGAAAACAAACACGAGTCCAAATCATCGCAGAAATGATACCTGATGGTTTGTTTAGCATAAAAACTCAAATTAGACGCTCATAACACAACCTGTTGTTTTTACACTTGGTCCGTTTCCAGTCTCTAAGCTAAGTTACGCAAACTCTCTGCAGGGAAGAAACTAATCGTATTCCAAAATGCCAAATTATTGCGTGAAGTGATATTTGTTGACATTTTTCAAGTCAGATCTTCACCTCTGTTTCGTCTAGTCTTGCCCCGTTACTCGGCCCGTTCTCCATCTTTTTAAGACATCTCACCGGCTCAAAGTGTCTCTATCAAATCTCAGGAGATAAGCTCTTGAAACGCAAAACCACAGTGCGTCTCTCATTCAGCCGTCGAATATGTGCGCTCGCTCTCTCTCTCTCTCTCTGTTTGCGAGTTTCTGTCTCGAAAACGTAACACCCTCTGACTCAGTCCGGCCTGACAATGCCCTCCTGTTACCGTATCGCATGTCTTGCAAAGAGACACAGCTCTGGCAGCGGCTCACAGATCACCAAACAAGAGAACAAGAGCCTCAATGCAGCTGACTTTTGGAAGCTGCTGCGCTGCACGTATCTGATACTTGACAGATTTGGAGGGGGGGAGGCAGACCGAGACACAGAGGCAGGTAGATTTTGTGTTTCGTTGCAGGAGACTCATTCCTCATGTGCATTTCCATGATTCTCATCAGTGTGCAATCTCAGTATCTTGACGTTCAAAAATGCGTAAATGACAAGCTCAGCACATCTGATAGGAATCTGCAACACTCACGGAAACCTTTTTTTCTCTCTCTTGTCCCCGTACATGCTGGTCTCCTTGGCCTCCTCACATTGCCGTGTAATGCAAGATCCCCAAGGACACTGACGAAAGCAGGATTTCTTGAATTGTTCACATGGCTCACCTGATGTAAGCTGGTGCCAGCGTCGTTAAAAAAAAATCCCTGGATTGTACTCCCACCGCCGATTCTCCACGTACAAACACATCATTATACATAGGGCAAAAATTGTTGGAGATAATTAACCTCTGAGGGTGTAAAACCGCAGTGTACCACTGTTTATACAAGCCCACACCCACAGGAGAGTTGATATAACATTTCTGAGTTTTGAGCACTGCAAAAAAACAAAAAAACTCTGTCTTATAAAGTCATTTTTGTCTAAAACTGAGTTTATTTTCTTGAAATTATGAAAAGGCAGCCAACGCTTCAACCTGTTTCACGTAGAAATCAACTACGTGGTTGAGAAATGAGGACAGAATAAAGCAGATTGCTTCATTAAAATCGATAAAAATGAGATTTTATACAAGAACATATGGGAAACAAGTTGATGCTAACCCTTGGTTTAGGGTTAATGTTGTTTTTAAATAAGGTTAGGGTTAAATTAGCTTTCAAAACACAACAAGACTGACTCAAAATGGATTTTTTGACACGCTGAACATGCATTTGTGTAAAGAAAATAAGCAAATCTAAGGGGCTAAGTGTTTACAAGGGTATGTCAGGGCACAGATCTTGCCCCAAAGCACGCTTTTTAGTTCGAGGCACATTCTTTTCTTTGAGTCAAGCCGAAGGATATGCCCCCCTATATAATACCAAGCTATAGTCAAATAAGATTAAATTAGGGGTGTTGCTTTATGAGCATTCAAACCTGACACATTTACTACTTGATTGAAGGTTGCAGTGAGGTGTGCGAGCATTCCCTCGTCAGCATTTTCAATGAATGATTCAACTATTTCAAACCAAATTACTCTGGCTTAATCGAGACAGGAACCAACCTGATTAACCTGATTACACAGTTGCTTTATTGCGCAGAATGGAGGAGACAAAGTCCTACATTGTGGAGACTTGGCCTCTGGTTATTTCAGGTTGGGATTGGTGCAAAGATGGAGGCTGTAAGGAGGTTTATTTGTCTGTTGTGTATTGGGATTCCCATCAGTTGTTGACTTGGAAAAAGCTCCTTGGCTCCATATCCGAATAAAAACATATAGTCAGTGATGTTTGTAGATAATCGAGCTGCTCTGTTCTGCATTAACTGAAGCTTTTTTCAGCTCTTTTTTGGCAGCACTTGACCAGATTAATGAGCAGTAATCAAGACGAGACAATGCTATGGCTGCAAGGTGCAGCTTGGACAAAGATACGGGGAGCACCTTCTTTTAATAAATACCCCTCTTCCCAGTTTTTAAGTGATTTTGTTTATGCGACCAAAATGAGTTTCATCTGGTCTTTGAGATCGGGTTAGACCGATCAGCTCAGACATCCAGGGGGAGCTTGGAAGCTTGGCACCTTCCTTTGGAGGTTTTATGGGCATGTCCAACTGGTAGGACACCCTGGGGTAGACCCAGAGATCGTATATCTCATCCTGCTTGGGATCCCCCAAGTAGAGCTGGAAAACATTGCTGGGGAGAGGGATGTCTGGACTACCTTGCCTAGATTGCTGCCAACGCAACCCAGCCTTGGGTTAAGCAACAGAAAATGGATCGATGGATGAACAGAGATTGGTTTAAACCAGTTTTCAGTGGAGAAATGAAGAAAACAGCAATTCTACAGACTTCGGAGAAAGTTTAGGGAACTTTATTTCCAATTCTGAAGACTGATATACCAACGTTATTGAAAGTTCTTCCACGACGAGAAAACTTTGATGATTGCAGTTTTCAGTCAATGAGGTGCTCTTGCAATGACACGAATGCAGCACAAGCTAGGCCGATGAAGATAAACTCAATCTACGTGAAGAGAAAACTGTTGTTCATATGTAGGACAAGCGGTATGATGGGGTTACAATGTTTTTGTCTTGTGATGGACGTCCTCCAACTTACCTTGCACTCCGAATTTGTTTGGGCTGATACTTAAGTACAGCTTCAAACTATTGGTTAGGTTAGGTATGAAACCTTGTACCCAAAAATAATGAATATAGAAGGTGGAAATGCTACTCTGGGGAGCATGGTATTGAGATTATTTGGGTGTTTTTTTTAGGTGAGACACCATTTCTAATCATTAAAAAATCAAAAATAATGAGCCCCAAGACAATCCAGCAAATATCTTGGTTAAAAGTTGAAAGTCAACCAGTTCAGGTCTGTTAGAAACACCCATCTCCTCTGTCAGTAACCGTGTGTGCATGTGCATATTTATGAATACTTTTATAAATATACTTTTCATCTGTTTGTGTCTACGAGCGAGCAATCCTGAAATGAGGACGCTAACTGAAGGAAGCACTCCTCTGGCACTTCATGAGTAGACACACTGACACAAATGATGCACGAGAAGCGCGAGCGAGGACTTAGTTTAGTTCCAAGTCACACTGACCCCAAAAACCACAGCGGGACTTATTCTGGGAAAGACCCTTTTACAAAAAAACCTAACCATCAGTCATTGCGTTGTGCACCGACGCCAGTGGGAAAGCAACAAAGCGGAGGACAGCATGACCACAAGTTCAAACTGTCCAGGCCCACAACAAGAGCTGCAGCCTCGGAGCAGTAAATCTAAACGATTCCACGGGGAGCCTTCGCTCGCCAAATTCATCCATATTTTCTTGGGAGATCTACTGCATGCCATGCTGCAGACGAGTAGAAACCGCAAATTCTGAGAAAGCATTTTCGTATGAGAGAGCCAAATTCCTGTTTTCCAAGAAATGTTTTGCTAGTTTCTGACTTCGCGCTCTGCAGGTGCTACGGCGGGGTCGCTGTGCCCTGCCCTGCGTTTAGTTTAGAGTAAATCATTTGCTAAGAGGCGGTGTACAGTTTTATACTGGTCGTAAAAACACATTATATTTAAGAGCAGGCCTGTTTTTGAATGTGGAATATTGGAAACACAGGACTTCCTAAAGAGAGTTAAAGCTTGACGCCTCATGTCAGCAAACTTGTTATTTTTTTATAGATCCGAGCTACCTCCCTCTGAGAGAGAGACCACCTGACACATCGGTCTCTCGCCACAAGCCGTTCAAGTACGACTCACTTTACGAAAGACAAACGATTCGCCGACAGATTTGAATATTCAGGTTCCACAAATTCATAGAAAAAAAACACACACTTGTTCCTCGAATAGAATCGGCATGGCACAGGCGCACCAGAAGCTTTTCCAGCATCTGGATCCAATGATCTTCCTTTGTCCAATCCAGGGCCACACAGATGTGCTGACAGGGTTTTAGCCAATCTGCCATCTCACGTTCTGCTTCCTATAATCCTCCACCTCCTCCTCCTCCTCCTTCACCAAACCCCGCAGCCTGCAGCGCTCTTTAAACACCTCACTCCTGCCTGTTTTTCCTCCTCCTTACTTCACGCTATAGTTTTTTTGCATGCAGATCACAGCGTCCTGCTGATTTGCGGTTTACATTTCCCAAATGTGCGTTCGGGCCCCGATGTGTAATTTGGTGTCGGCGACGGCTGGTGTTGTGCTGTGTCATGGAAATAAAAATGCACTGTCATCATAACAAGTTTGTGAATCAGAGCCACCGCAGCCAGGCGGTTTACAGTAAAAGGCAATTTTTGGCAGAAAAAATATTGATTTGCACAAACAACTTTTTATTTAAATTCAGACGCCGTCATCGATCACCGTCACCCACTCATGTGGTACCCTTGCACTTTGCTTCCCACATACAAATGGAAATCTGACAGTGTGGCCAATGAAGCAGACGTCTTCTGGGATTTCCCCTTGATGAGTTTCTGTAGGTGGCGCTCAGCTTGATCATTGCTCATGCCTCACTCATCTATATCTTCCAAACAAACACTGCAGCTGTTGCCAGAAACATGAAATACGTCACTTTCTGCGCATCACAGGGTGATAATTCACATGAAAGTATCCGTTTGTTGTCCTCAAACAGCCATTAAGAAACGCAGTATATCTTATTTGTTTGTCATTTTCTTTGGGAAACACACATAGGTCACCATCCATGAGCTCCACCTGTGCACACCACGCAAACACAGCTTCAGTTTATCCAGCGTGGACTCCAGATCAAGTCCCTAAAGTATTCTGGGAACTGACTCTATCTCTGTGTGAGAGTATATGGGGGAGGGCGACGCATGCTGCCTCAGCACATTTCCAGCGGTTCGCTTACAGTAAGCTCTGACTGTTTCATATGGTGCACATCAGCCACACAAACTAGTCATCTGCCGATCCACATCAAGCTGCAAACAGTTGTGAGCGATAACTAAAAGCAAAAGCCGCTGTTTGTAGTGTGAGTACATCCGTTTTCTATCCATTTTCTGGGAAGGAGCCCACTAATTCTTCTGTCTGGCCCGCAGACGTGCAACCAAACAGGCTGAGATGGAAGATGTCGCCTCTTTAGCACCATGTAGATCCGCCACCGGGTCGATCCTGATCAGAAAACGTCCAAGAGGGATCATTTCACCACCAGAGCAATAATTCTTCTTGAACTCTGAATGTCACACTTGTTTTTTTTTTGTTGATTGTGCATGCATGCAACAGTCACCGTCCACAACTTATGACCATGAATTAAGCGGTTAGAAAAGAAGAAGCAGACTGGAAAACCTACATGTGCATAAAAACAGATGTGGCGCCACATCCACCTTCGTTTTTATGCCTCTTCATGCACCTTCAGTCAGTTTCACGGTCGAATAAGGTTAAATATTTTGATTACGGCGATTACATGTGACATTTTTAAGTAAGGAGCACTTGAGTTTGAGTCACTACCTGTGCAAACAAAGACTTTTTGCGGCAGTAGATAACATACAGGGTGGTTTAAACCTTTTTAAAGTCGCTTCAAAAGTTTTAAGTAAAAGGGGTCTGGGGTTAAAATAGTCAAGAACAATAAATGTTATGATAATGCATCTAATGAAGTCGTTTCTGGCCGACTTGATGCATGATTTATCACCTGACTAAGATGTTGGAGGCACAGAAAAAAGAAAAAACCCCACCTACTTCCAACCCCCCCCAAAAAATGTCTTGCAGCACAAGCTTTCAAGGTATCACTTTCACAAGGATTACTTCATTGTCTTGGCATACTTTTTCTCTCCCGACTCTCCTGTAATGCAGCACGTTAGCCCCGAGGTCCTGGGGCTGAAGAGAAATACGACACTGCCACGCTGTTTCTCATAGATTGTATCGCGGCTCCGAACCATTTTGTGCTGAGGTTGCTTCTTTTCTCCGCTTTTGATCATTTGCTCCGCTCAGACATCGCTCAAGTTGACTCCAGCTCCATTATCTCTTCCAGAACAAGTGCAGCAGCAGCAGCGTCAGTGTCTTTTGACAGATAAAGTAGGTCAGCATATGAAAGCCAAGCTGGAGACTGAAGCAGATGAACAATGGTGGAGGAAAAAGTAGGAGATGAGAGGGGCGAGAGATGGATGAGCTGGAGAAGATCGTCTGAGTATGCAGAGGAAAAGTTTCTGTCTCAGATAAAAACTCATAATTTTAATGCCAGCTTCCAAACTGCATCACTTTTTCTAAATTCCTGAAGAGTTGAAGCAGAAAGAAAAACAGAGAGGACATGGTCTTTGTCTTCTTTAAATTTCGCTCTCTTGTAAACAGAAAGACATGAAGACGATCTTTTGAGGACCTCCATCCATCCGTCTTTGAACATTTGATTGGTTGATTCCAAGTACCCCAACGGTTTATGAATTATTGAAGGTCTAATTGATCTGAACTTTGGACTACAACTCTAATCGCAGAAGAAAACACCAGCAAAGGTTAAAGATCAGAAACAGAACGGGTTTCCTGTATTGGTTTCAAAGAGAGGTCAAAGGTCAGCAACACTGGACACGAAACGTGAACTTGTGCTACCTCAACAAATGATGGAAAACCAAAACTAATGGTGCATTCAAGTGCTCCTCGACAACTTGGTGGCTGTTCTGAAATCATAGAACAATAAAACTGTATTTGTGGTACAACCTGTGACTTTTATCTTGACCAAATGACAAAAAAGTGCAACGCTTCCTGTCAAATTAATGTTATATATATGCAGAACAACATGTTCTGGAGCTTTCGGTCATATCGCATGATCTTTCTCCAGTTCCTGTTGTAGATGTTCGACTTCCCTTTGACGACATCTCGTCCTCTGAAGTTCAAAGCTCACACTTGACCTTGAAAACTGTATTTAAAGGAGCTGCTCTACGGAAAAAAAGTTGCTTGTAATGAGGTTTTCTCAGCTAAAGTTGATGCTTGCTTTTCTTGCTTTCTTATCGGTTCAGTTAAGCGACGTTCTCTGATCGATGACCACCGTAATGTAAGAGCTTGACACTCGGACACAGTTGGTTTTAGCTGCAAAAGCTACGCTGGTTTTGCCCTTTTTCCTCCAACACTTCAACATCAATCCATCACATGGCGTATTTAGTCTAGGACTGTGGACTTTGGAGGGTTCAGCTCCTGAACTGGAACATGTCGACGGGGTGTAAGCAATGTTTATTTGTAGACACAGGGCGTTCAGTTCTGTATGTGACTTTCTTGGGTTCAGTTTGTCCCGTGAACCAAATCAAATTAGTCTCATACACTCTAATTAGGTTAGTGTGTGGAAAACCTAAAGAACCTGCCCGCCTGCACAGGTGTTTCCAGTTAGCTCGGCTAATTGGACCTCTCCTCAGATTTAAAGTTGATGCGAGTCGATGTGAGGTAACTCTGTGTACCAATCACAGCGATCGAGGTGTCATTCGTCCCGACAGTGAACCGGAGCATAGCACAGTCTGTACATGCCCTTCATGGTCCAGAGAAGAGCTCCAATCAGCCACAATAAGTAAAAACACCTGCGCCATGGGTGTGCACGTTGTCAGCTGAACCATGCTACTCAGTTTATCCCCTGCAAGTGTTGTCAGCGGAGCAAACGCAAGAGGAAAAACTCGAGTTGTTTGGGAGTGTTATGGTTTCCCAGTAGCAACACTGGACGTGAGAGTGTTGGGATGGATGAAAACTGTGCGCCAGCGGTTACTTAGCCAAAGCTGAACGCACCAAACCAGGAATCCGAAGCCAAATTATGTAGTGAACCGTGGATTTTGTGTACCATTACACCCCTAACAGCTGGGGTGTTGCTACAGGAACTTCCACTTGCTAATATAGACGCCCATTAAAGCTTCCCACAGACCTGACATTGAAACCTCAGCACATATTTAGTCCTGGGCTTAATTTCAAAAGAAATCCCAAACCATTCACGTCTATCCAGGGCAGCTATATTCACCATCTGTGCATCATATGGCCCATATACACCAACTGACTCAGACCCAAACTATACAGGAAACCCAACCTTAACAGACGCAGCGACGGGGTTTACGAACCCTAGCAGCCCTTGGACCGCAGTTCCTCCATGTCTCACATCTGGAGAAAACAAAACAACTGTAGACACATTAGCATTGCCAATATGCCTCTGGGTAATAAATCATCAATTTATGAATCATAAATGTGTAGGAGAGTCTCACGACGCTCTTTGAGAGGGAGGTTTTTTCTCGTTGGAACCTGTGAAAGACAGATGTGCTGCGCAGGTTTTTCACAATGTGAATGGCGCTCTTTCTTCAAATCTGGACAGGTAGGCAGGCGCGTGTGGGCGGCGACGCCCACGCAGACGCAGAGCTGACCTTTTGACGTCATCGGACACCTGATACGGCGCAAAGGTCAAGGGCAGAAGGCAAAACAGGGGCGGGGGGGGATTTCCGATGAAGTTTCAGGGAGGAAAGAGGAAGTGAAACTCGAAGCAGCAAAAAAGGAATCAAAGCTTTGATCGGCGCGGGGTTGTTTTAAAGGTCAGTTTCAGTGCTGACTGAGGCAAACGTGAAGTTGGATTCATCCTGTTGTTGGACACTTTAAAGTGCAAAAATCAAGATGAAGGATAACAGGATGTAAACAGAGCGAGGGAGGTAAATAAAACGGAATAATCAAGAAGTTCCAACAGCCGACTCCGAGCGGATGAACATGACCAGGGTCAAAAGCATTAAATTAACTCCCCTTGGCCTCTGCAGGGACTCTGTTTACTAAAAACAAAAACATGCTGATCATCTACAGTCCTCAGACATATATTGGTATCTGCCAAAACATCAAGTGAATTATGAGCGTTTTGTACTCGGTTACACTCCATGAGAGATGGCCACTTATCTCGCTGGACACTGACCTCGCTGAGTCATAAAATAAGGTCAATCTGAGTGCGGTTTGCCCTGATCTGGACCTTTTAGTCATTGCGCAGGATCTTTGGAGAATACATTTGTTATGGTCAAGACAGCATCGCACAAATATTTAAAGCTACAGTCCTTCTGGCAAACGAGAGAAAGCCGAAGATATCTGAGGGGAATTATAAAACGTACAAGCAGGAACCCACCCTTAACTTTGAAAGCCTTAACTTTTGTTGTATAATAAGTGTATCTGGTGCCGTTACACGCTTGAAATTCACTAAAAGGTTTCTGTTCTAGACGAAGAAAGAAAGAAAATGACACATGTTAGGGTGTAGTGGGGTCTTTGTATCCATCTGGCAGCTCCACAGGGGAACAAAACCATGTTTGTGGTCAACATTAAGTATCCGACTGCATCTTCCAAGGAGGTTATGTCAAACAAGTATTTAGATTTTGATGGAGATCTCCATCTGGGATTTCTGCTTTTTTTCCAGTGAAACTGAGGCAGAGAGCAAGTCCAAGTCCCGAGCACCATATTTCTCGGGGTCAAGTCATCAAATCAGGAATTTTTAAGCGTTGGGAGCAAAGTGGAAGGATCGGCTTATTGTCTTGTGACAGATATGAAAATAGGCGGTTCAGTTTGACCACAAAGCTCATTTGGATGCGGACGAGCGCCGGGAAAGAAATATCAATCTGAGCAAGAGAGTGAATCTATATTTGTTTCATGGCTGTATTGTTATCTGGAAGCTCACATTAAGGGAGCAGCACACACACTGAGTCATAAATATGTTGTCAGGAAGCATCTCTGCACTCCATGACTGTTGAGTTTTGAAGATTTATTTGCACATTTGACATAAATCTGTGCAACGTTTATGTGTGACACTTCCCTGAGAGCTCCTCTAAATCCAGCAGGATGGGTTTGGAGCTTCACTGGCTGTCACGCAAACAAAGTTTCCTCAATCTTTTCGGTTAAAATCATGAGAATAATTCAGTCGTCGTGAGGCTGGGAGGCTAAATGGCCACTCTGCACATGAGAGAGAGACAGAGAGAGAGAGACACAAGGTCTTATTCAGGAGCGCACCGTCTCTGTATCTGGCAGATCTGGAGGCATGCCAGCACCCGCCCTGTGAAATCAGCATCGCAGCGCACGGAGTTGACAAGTGCGCCTCCCCCTCCAAACGTTGTTTGACATACCCATCGTTATAGGCTTCGCCTCTGGCAGTTTCTTTTTTAAAAGGCAAGCTCAAAGCCACAGATTATACATTTTGCTCACAAACCGTGCGGGTAAAATAACCTACAGACAGACAGAGAGAGAGCGACGGGCGGAATCAGGCTTCTCTGGAGACGAACAGCTTGCGCGTAAACGGCACCGGGCATCACTGAAAGGACAGAGAGAGAGACAGAGACGTGCTGTCTGGATATTTTATTCATTTTTTTATTGAATTCATCGCTGCAGGGAGAGAGGTGCTGACTGTCTTTGTGGATTTGCGAGCATCGGATGCGGTGACATTTGGGACTTGAGCGCGCAAAGCACCTGTGGATGCGACGCACACCCCCTGCACACAAACGCACAAACACCCGCCTGATGTTTGGACTCAGATCTCCTGCAAAGAAAGGATTCACCACAAGTTGATAACCGTTTCCAGTTTTTTTTTTCTTTTGTTCGAGTTTTTTAGCAAAGAGAAGAGAAGCGCGCCATGCTGCTGAGCGTTCCCTTCCTGCTGCTTCCCCTGCTGAGCATAACCGGCTGCGGCTCGTCGTACGTGCCGTGCCAGCCGTGCGATCAGAAGGCCCTGTCCATGTGTCCGCCGGTGCCGGTGGGCTGTCAGCTGGTGAAGGAGCCCGGCTGTGGTTGCTGCCTGACGTGCGCGCTCGAAGAGGGTCAACCGTGCGGCGTGTACACCGGGCCGTGCACGCGCGGGCTCCGGTGCCTGCCCAAGGACGGCGAGGAGAAGCCGCTGCACGCGCTCCTGCACGGCCGAGGGGTGTGCAGGAACGAGAAGCTGTACAAGCTGCAGCATCCGTCCAAAGGTAGGAGAGAGGAGAGGCTGTCAGCCAAACTCACGTTTTATTCACACTCGTTAAAACATTTAATTCACTTTGATTGGTGCAGAAATCCTGATTCAGCTGCAGAGAAATAGCAAACAGCTGGATGGAGATGTTACTCCTCCCTTGTCAATGCAGGAATTTTAATGAAGCCCTCAAGTGACACAGAGTCAGCCAGTGATGCAAATGGAAAAAAAATAAAAGATGGACACAATAAGACAATATTTCACACCCTGTCATAGAAGTTTACTCCAACATGCACGCTGTGAGTTTGTTCTCTAAAGGTGGAGGATTAGAGGTGGGTCAGCTCGCAGCCCTTCTTTAAGACGAGCCTGACACCTGTCATTATACCAAGGCACACGACTCCCGTGCGCCTTTGACCCCATGAACTCTGTCAACAATTGGTGCCGAGCGCCTATCAACCTGTCATCTGGGGCTGAGGAGGGCCCTCGCTGCGGAGCTGTAAATCAACCAGCTCGCCTCGGGGGCCACCCAGCCAACATAAAACAGGAGAGAAGATTACAGGTGGTGTTGAGCGAGGCTCCTCGCCGGCTCCCGTTCGTTTGAATGGCAGTTCAGGGACAGTCGCTGTGTCTCTTTGTGGGGAAATGTTGGCCCGTGGCCCTCGAACTCACTCCGCACGAGGTGTGAAACCATATTTCACCTCTCCTCTTTCTTTTCCCAACTTTTTTTTGGTTCCTTTGTGAGTCATCCACCTTTCTCCATCCACCACCTGTGCCTGTTCCCACACCTAACCCAGCTTTTTTTTTTTTTTGTCTCCGAGCCTCTATTCTCTCTCACCACACTGCCTCTTCTCTTCTTTCCCTGCCCTGGCTGCCGTCCCTCTTCATCTTTTCCACCCTATTCTTTACCCTATTTCACCCTTTCCGCTCTGTCTGGTGCTTCATTTTCCCGCAGATTGGACTTTTAGTGTAACTCTGGAAACATAAATAATCCCACTGGCTGCGTTAAACCTCAGCGCTCAGAGCTCGGAGAAGTGCAGCAAAGCAATCAAATACAAACTTATCAGTGTCACATTCAAATGAGCTTCCAGCTTGCGCCTCGGCCAGCACTCATTTACATCTACAGCACATTTTTTAAATGTTTATCAGATCAGGATTCCCTCTGCATCCTAGAAATTGTTCTATAACCAAAAAAATCTTCTGTTCACCCCCTCCTCCTCCTCCTTCGCCCTTTTTTCCTCCCTTTCCCACACTCTCCTCTGCTCCCTCCCACCACTCTTTGTTAGTCCCACCCTAGGTCTCTTCATCTGTCCCCCCTCCCCTCCCTTCGTCTCGGCGCTGCAGGCAGGCCCAGGCTGTGCAGTGATTCAGCAGAATGCAGGCTGAGCGTGGGTTACTGATCCCCCCATCTGTCTGCCCGTCAGCCAGCTTCTCCATTAACTCCACATCTCCTGCTGGGCTTAAAACGCACGTGCACACTGATAAATACACTTGAGAAGATGCACATCTTTAAGTGTGTGTGCATGTGTGTATTTTGCACATGTGCACTCATTCAAACCTGTAAAAAAAAAAAGCCAAAAATAGAAGTATTTAGTTGCCCTCTCGTCGAGTTCTAGTTATGTCTGCGTAACTTTATCCGGACAGGTTGATTTTCCAGATAAATCAAGGAAGGGAACTTGTCAGGAGCAAAGAAAAGGAAGGAGTTCTGTGTCAGGCATCGAGCTCTCGAGAAGGGGGAAGAAAGAAAATGAAAGACGTGATCAGTCAGCACAGGTCAGATTAGACAAGATCGAGGATTAGCAAGTGAAGACTTGATTGGACTTACACCGGCTGATCTGCTTCAGCGGAAAAAAAAGAAATGTGTCAGCAGGAAACTGGAGGATGGGAGTCATTATGTGGACGGATGACATCACTGCGATCTTCATCCTCATGAAGGCCGCCGGGGTTGGAGGGGGCTCGGGAAGGTTTTAAACGTGCCGATGACCTTGTTTCACCGTTCCCGAGTTCAGTCGCTTTGCAAACGTCAGAAATCGGAGAAACAAGTGTGTGACACAGCAGTTGGAAAAGGGGGTCAGCTCTGGCTTAGGACATGCACAAGGCTAATGCATGTTTAAAGCTATAAATGAAGTTTCAAAGTGCTTTTGGGGGAAAGAAAGAAAGAAAGAAAGAAAGCCGCTCTGGCCTCGACGCGCTCGCTGTGGTCGTATGAATAGAGGGTGGGACGAGACGAGGGAGAGGGGCGAGCGCTGAGGTTTGTGCGACTGTGTGCGACCGACTTCCCACCCCCGAGAAACTGAAGCAAGGAGCTGTATTTTTGCACAGATGAAAGATGCATGTACACGAGGGTTTCTGTGGGGGTTGGGACCCAAAATGGGCTGCGGCTGTTTCTGGTGGCTTGCCACATGACAAGTGTAATAGTATGTTTTCATGGGCCTGGGTGCCAGGGTGAGACTAAATATCTCATTTAGGTCACCGGCTATAAAAGTTTTAAAACCCCTGGTCTACATATACCCCAAACTGGCAACCTAACTTGCCATAAATGTAGGCTATGTTGTCCCGTATGTCAACACATCCAATCTGAAACTGGCCAGCAGCCACTAAGTGTGCTAAATAAGCATTCAGCTGGTGCAGTGAAATCATCATGTCGTGTCGTGACGTTACTGCCGTCCTGTGCCAAGCGAGACTTTAGCAAATGGGTCCGTCTTCCAGGTGGGAGCCGTCACGGCGCTCGTGATTTGGACCCTTCTTCTTCTTCAAACGGCCTCTTGAAAGCAGCAGAAAAATGCTTTGAAGCTCCGCTCGCACAGGACTAATATTACACCTGTGGACATTAAGTTGTTTGTAATAATTGCCAGCGTTGGTTATTTTAATCCTGCGTGTCTGTAATTTGTCACGTCACAGTGTAAATTACTGACCGTGCTGTGGTGAAGACAGCTCTCGTCTGATGACAGTAATCCTGTCTGTATCAAGACTTCTTCTTTTCTGCAGAAAATGCAGAACTTAAAGTGAGTTTTGCATTTTAGCTTTGAATCATTTCAAAAATAAAAGCACACGTTTCATTAAATTTGAGCGTTAAAGGCACGCCTCTTGAGTTTTTGACCACTAGTGGCGCTAATGAGTGGGTTTGTTTGTATCTCATGCAAAAGTACGTGCATGCACGAGCAAGTGTCTCTTATCCAACACACATTCCTGTCACATGCAGAGGAGGGGAACTCACCAATGTAAATATAACTTGCTGTTTATAAGAGTGCCAAGTACCTTTAATAAATCTTGATAATCATCTCGTCTGTCTTTGCCTATCAGACAGAGAATCTCACGGCGACGCCGTGCTGCCCGTCCCCGAGTCTGTGCCGCCGCAAACCAAGGTGCCCATATATGGAGACCACATCAGCAAACAGAAGCTGCAGGCCATGATGCAAGCCAAGCACCGCATAAAGCAGCTGGCCAGGCTGGGACCCACCAGCAACCTGGACTTCTCACCGCAGAGCCTGGACAAACTGGACCCCGAGTTTGTGAGTGAGAAAACTCATCATGCCTCTTAAGTCTTTAACGTCCAAGCTCATTTTGAACCAGGATCTTCAACGTTTCGATCGTGCAAATGCTGAAACCTGTTTGTGTTTGTAGGGTCCCTGCAGGAGAAGGCTGGATAATCTCATTCAGAGCATGAAGGACACTTCCAGGGTCTTGGCTCTCTCTCTGTACATCCCCAACTGTGACAAGAAGGGCTTCTTCAAGCGCAAACAGGTACAGATACATCTTTAAGCGCCGCCTCGAGCGTTTTCATCAAAAACAGGAAACCTTCTAACCTCCATCCCTTCCTGTCCGCTCTTTACTTGCAGTGTAAGCCGTCCCGCGGCCGTCGGAGGGGGATCTGCTGGTGCGTCGACCGGTTCGGCATCAAAATCCCCGACATCAACTACGCCGGCGGCGACCTGCAGTGCAAAGACCTCGACAGCAGCAGCAACAGCAACGAATGAGAGCGCTCGTCGTAGCCGCTGAGCCCTGATCCTGCCAATCAAGCTAGCACACTTAATGACTGCCAATCAGGAAAATATGGCACACATGCTTATATATACGGTCAGGTGTGATGGACTGCGTTGTGTTTGTTTGTCTGTTTTTAACGGGGAGCTCAACTGAAGCTTGCTTGGGTGAAAATCTGCACATGTAGGCGTTAACTCTGGCTCCCCGCTGACTGTGTACTACGCCTCACCTCTTTATATCCATAGATAATAGAGGATTATATATATATATATATATATATTTGTATATTGATAATATGTTGTGTACTTATTGCTAAATTTACTCCAAGAAATTCAGAGACAAGACATATTTTAAATGTGGCTAAAAAACAAAACCCAAATATTTTATCTCGTTTTTGTCACGATCGTCACAGAGTCAGTTCTCGTCTGAATTAGTTAATTTTTAATCGTGTGAATGACGCCCTGATGCAATAAGACGTCCGCCGTTTAATCCTCAACCTGCTGCACGGAGCAGGACGAAGGGGAGTGAGGAGGGATTATGTTATGTCATCACACGGGCAGGTGAATCAGCTGATTTCATATGTCATGTCAGCATGATAGCTATCATTGTTTGCTCAGCATAGATTAAAACAAAAAAAGGAAATCATTGGCAAGTTGACACACTTGGATGTGAGTCCACGAAGACAGCTCACTCGATCCACCTACCAGCACCTTTAAAAGCTCGCGATTAACACGTTAGAAGTTGTTTGTTTGGCCATTTTCAGGCCGGGAATAGTAACTTGTTGAAATCTCTCAAACCGCTCCAAGATATAGACACCTACGTTAAAAAATCCATGAAAATTCAACATAAGACGTAGAGAAATCGAATCAAAAGTGGCGTTCTCGTGAGTCCTGTGAATGTTTTTGCCAGTTTGAGATGATTTAAGTTTAATTGAAAATCACTTTTGTCCTGGCACCATCAGACGAGTCAAACCTGGTCGTATTTTAGGCAATCGTAAAGTTTAACACGAAATTAGGATAAACCGTCATATCGTCCTGTATGGTACTGTAAAAACGTGAGAAATTTTACACTCCACGCGCCAGACAACTGCGTCCGCTGTTTGTAAATGTATGTACAGTGTGTGTGTGTGTCCGTATGTGTGTGTGCCCTTAATAGTTCTCGACGCCGTAAAGCTTCGGTTAAATTTCTCTCTCTCTCTCTTCTCAGCCAACCCAAGCTACTGTCCGACGTGTCCCCGTGCATTTCCCTCCACACACAAATCGTATGCAAAGAGTTGATGTTTTTCCGCGCGTAGGGTCTTCACTTCCACCACGCAGGCAAATCCCGCCGGGCCTGACGTTGACTTGCTCTCAGGGTTTTTATCGGGTACTTCATCCTGCAAAAGAGCGAGGTCGCTGAGTGTGTATGTAAATTCAAGTGCCTTCTGCCCGACGCCACTTTGAATTTTTGATTTGCATGTGTCGAATGGAAGAAGAGGGGAAACAATCTGAGGCGTGGACAGATTTTTATTTTCAGTCGGTTGCTGACGAAGATCAGTCGAGCGCCGCTGATCGACAGAGGACAAGATTTTTGTTCTGTAGCTCCAAAGTTGCTTAAATCCTTTTTTGTTGTTGTTGTTGTTGTTATAATCTCAATGTTCATTTAATGACTCGTATAATCTCAGACATTCCTAATATTGTGATGTTAGGAGAGCGGTGACAGCGGCTCGTCGCCTCGCTCATGCTGATTCTAGCTCTCATGTAAACACGGTGACACTTTGAACAGAATCTCAGCTAGAAGATTAATGTGAACATTATGGTGAAATATTTATCAGGCGTGTAATTGATGTACTCGTTTTTTTTTTGTAATGACAAATCACTATTTAAATAAAGTTCATGTACTCACAGGAATGATGCACACGCGTGCACTTTTTGTCTCAAACTGTCGAGTCAGCCGTCGCGTTTATCTCGATGACCTTCACGTGGTTCTCCATGCAGGCTGTCGAAGGCGAGAACTGAACTGAAGGTGAGACGTGCTTTGAAAGGTTCAACCCGTAGAGGGCAGCGCGGCGACATCCAGACAGAAATATCTCCACAGCTTAGTGATGTATCTTAAACTCTCCATCAGCCTCACCTGTTCTTTGTGGTTTATTCTCATCCGCCAATGTGGCCAGCTGATAATTTTATTCACATAGCACCAAATCCTGACAGAAATGATCTCATGATACTTTCCATACTTTTTCTTTGAGCTAAGAAAGACTCCGTAAAGCCCCCACGTACCACCTCCACCACTACTACGTTAAAATCCAGCAGTGTAGGCCGACCCTGTTGAACTACGGATCCAGAACCAGAGCTCATTCGATAGAAAAGTGGTGCTCATTGATGCACACTTGGAGCCACATTTGCAGAGTTTTCGATCTGTTAATTTGACGATCGCACATCATGTTATAGCTCGTAACTGACGGAACGTGACGACAAGATATTTCAAGGAAATGCAAAGCTTAACTCTTAGATGTTCTTCATTCAAACTGTTGTGGATGATTCCTCTGAGTACCACGACAGAAAGGTCACCAGTCGTACTCGTGCCAAAGTTTGAGAACTAGTGCCGTAAAGCTGTCACGACTGGCAAAAGTTGATCAAAACATGGACTAAATTTTGTACTAATGCAGGCAAACTTTCTCCATAAACGTCCATGAGAGGATTTAAAACGTCTGTGCTCGTCCCAAAAAGTCGATTTCTACAAATTAAGAGACACAAGCTGGATTTATCATCATTTTAATGGCGTTATCTGTTAGTGAGTCTGCAACAAGCTACGACACAACGACACGCCTGTAAAACACCAAATAATGTTGAAGGCTTTTTTTTCATATTTCAACGCATACAGTACAAAACACTGACAGACAGAGCAACTCTGAGCTTTAAGTCACAATTAGTAAAAGCAAAAGTCACCGACACTGCAGCTGACGTCTACTGAATATCTACGAGGGGAGGAAAAGAGGGGGAGTCTTATCTTTTTAGTTTAGATTAATCTGCCGTTACATCCTACGCAGCAAGCTGGACTCTATCGTTTAATCCTGTTTGGTGGTTACGATTTCAAATGTCACCGTCATCAAGTAAACTAGAGACACATACACACAGAAAGATAATATATAGCTTACTCAGATGTTCTTTGTTCCCAAGTACTTTACAGTTTTTTTTTTTGTTTTGTTTTGTTTGTGTCACGCCACGCTAAATCTGAGCCGTGTCAGGGAGCTCCGGCTCCAGCTCCCTGAGGTACTGGCTGCAGTTGGGGTCACCCCTCACAGTGGGGGCCGATGGGATAGGTCGACCGGTGTGAGGGTTGACGCACCAGCACTCGCCCCTCTGACCATGGAGAGACATCTTGCACTGAAACACACAAAACAAGCAGATCTGTAGTTCGAACACCTGGACCACAACGTGGAGGTTTGTAACGTGCACGTCATCCAGACTGCCTGGACTCACCTGTTTGAGGTTATACTGCCCCCTCTTGTCACAGTTGGGGATGTGCAGGGCGTACAGGTCTTCCAGGGGACCTCGGTTATCTCTGAAGGGCATCTTGGATATCCTCTCCAGGATCTGGTCGAGCTCCTGCTGACACTGAGTCTTGAAGACAAACAAAAACACCGGTCATGTACACGAGCCCGTATGGGTGTGTTTAAGAGTCACCGGGTTTCTCTGTGACGGACGTGGCGGCGAGAAATGTTCTGCACAGAGAAGTCGTTTTTTGTGTGTTTTTATAATCGAAAAATCAGAAACCGGATCTGTAAAATCCATGAACAAAACACAAAACTGTTACGGGACACATCGACACACACACGATGTGTCTGCGAGCACATTTTTTACTCGCTATGCTACATAAAATCTCATATAAAACACACACACAATAAAGCCAAAGGGCTTTCCGTAATGAGCAAATGAATCCAGTAACGAATAATAACTCTTGCCAGTGACCTCAGGTTTACCTCACAATTCAACGGAGCTAAATGTCTTGTTGAGACAGTTATAAGTTTCTGGTAGAGCAATAACCTTTAAATGATTTTTATGGCGGATGGAAAATACCACGACGGCTGTTAGAAATGCCCGCGCTTCAGCCGTGAGCGCCGGCGCGGGTCAGGTGTATTTAAGGTCAGTAAATATCAGCGACCGCTTTAATCCCCTTAAAATTCTTCAGTGTTTCCCTTCGCAGCTTTTGAACGTGCACTACTTTGAGTTATGAACAGGTTGAGTTTTAATGGCAATAAAAACATTTTCAATGCAGCATTTGCAGCTGTTGTACCAGAGGGAGGCGACACCGCGCTGCTTTTCTCCCCTCAGGAGCCGTTTGAGGTTTACACAAGACACCGACACATCATGTCCTGCAGCGGCGTTCACTGCAGGACATGATGTGTCGGCGTCTTTGTTGCTGTGGCTTACTTTGGGTTGCAACCTCTGAGTCTTGTGATGATCTGATATAGTCGGTCGTATCGGGGACAGATGGAAGCCATCAAATTAAATTTCTGAGCTGAGGCGGTTCTTTCTAACTTTCTAAAACTTACACACACAGTGAGGTTAAAAAAATCCATCTATGCCGGGTCACGGGGCCCCGATCCCAGCTGACTAAGGTCGAGAGAAAGTCACCAATTAACCCGTGGGAGAATCCACACAGAGAGAGTGATGCTTATTTGGAAATATCAGAACATTTTGCTGTGTAAAATGCTTCTTTTGTGATAGAAAGCAACTAATATTTGGTTAAAGACCTTTAACGGCGAGTTAAAAAGTCATTACGAGGTGTTAATTGTCGAAGAATTCCTCTTAAAACATTTCTTCAGACTACAAGAAGCTGAAATCAAACCCGAAGCAGCAACACTGGAACAAAGTGACAAACGAATCCATCGACGGGACTGAAGTGATGGAAAACATGCCGTATGTCTTTGCTTGGTCTCACCTGTTTGGGCCGTGCAGGTTTGGCCTCCTCCACCTTGTTGGTCTTCATCTTGGTCTTCATCTCCTGCCTGTGCTGCCGTACGGCGCTCTCTTTGGGTCCCAGCCAGGTGCTGTCTTTACTGATCTTCCGGATGGGCGGGAACTCGCACACAACCTGCTCGGCCCGCGGCTCCACGGCCTCACCTGCAGACAGAAAATCCATAAAAATCAAAATGCATACCAAGATTTTTTCGATTTTATTTTTTTTTACTGCGGATCAAACAAAGTCCAAAAAAAAAAGAGAGTGCATTGCACAGGAGGAAATAATTTGGAGAGGAATTTGGTGTCTTTGACGGACATATTGGCTGCTAAAAGCATTTAACCTGTGACTTTTCAGAACGGTCTCTCTGTGCACCAAAGCCGCTCGCTGCCCTCCCTGCTGTCATTTCCGTAATGGATTGGGCTTTTTACAGGCTGGAAGTGGCCTGAAATAAGCTTCGGATTGCACAGATCATTTGTCAGAGTGACAAAGTTAGCGGTCTGCTCTGCTAAAAAGGCTTTTGTGATGCTGACCCTGCGCTCTTTTTCTTTGCTCCGCCATGAAAACTTTCACAGACAAACAGAGTCATTGTTTGAGGAGTCGTGATCAAAACAGCAAAAGCATCGATTTCTGTACTTTCCTGATCCACAAGGCAAACGTGGATCAGCTGATCTAACTCACCTGGACCCTCCACGATATAAAATCAAGTCCCATGAGCTCAACTTTTCCTTCAGCTGGCTGTCACTCACGGCTGGCACAATTCGAGACCTCCACGGCAAATACATCACATCTACTCTCTGCTTTCACTGCTGACTTTGCTAATTTCCACTCCCTATTGTTTATTTGGTTTAGTCTCACATTTTGGGGCGACTGTGTTTCTTGCGTTTGTGACAATTTTCCTCATTGTCACAATTGACATGATGTCTAAAGATAATGTTAGGGGGGAAAATAAGCTCCAAAGTGTCCAAACCACTGTTAAAGTGCTCTGAAATGCATCAGCACAATCAATGAGTCACTACAATCCTTTCCTTTCTCACAGAGCGAACCAACCACATGCAGCTCCGTTAACAAGCTTGTGGGCTGAGAAAAGTTGGCCACCGCTGAACCTCAGTCACAGTCAGGTTTCCATGGTTGCCTTTTTCCCTCGCTGGGGTGATTTAATTTCATGAGCAGATGTTAAAAGCGGTGATAAATGAACAAAATCAAAGACTTGACTACGCGCATCAGATCAAAATAACATCCAGTCGCCATGTAGCAATAGATCCGATACAGACATCGATCACCTCTGTTCGCCCGGTGCATCGAATCATCCCAGAAAAATTGTTTTTGTTCGTGCAGGGCAGGTAAAAATGAGAGAAATGGTTCAAAATGATGGTTTATAACTATCTGTAAACACATTAAAATGATTTAATAATGTGCAAGCATGAGAGTTTGAGCCAGTGGTGTTGGAAAGTCAGTGATTCTACCTTCCAGTCTGATTTATTGCATCTTTTTATGCCACTGTTTTAGTAACTAGTTACCTTTCTTTGTAAGTTTTTAAAGTAAAAAACTTTTTAAACTTTCTTTGTTAAAGATTAAACCTGTGGTCCCCAAAAAAAACGTCTAGTTGTGACATTTCGGATATCTACGAGACGTCAGCAGTTCCACCAAAGAGACGTTTCACTATGAAACATCTCAGATTGCTCCCATAAATCATCCCAATCCCTCAGTTTGATTTTATTTGAGTTGGAGTCCAGACCTCACAGATTATAGGCCCACCGAGTCAACCTACTGAAGTTTTAACAGTCTTATAATGTCCTTTAATATCATTCACAGGATGATTCATTTATCTAATGCTTCCACTGATATATGAATGCTGGACTTTTATTTGTAATGGATTATTTTTATGTGACTGTATTGATGCTTAAAGCTGCACCAAGGAACTTTTATTTTGTTGATTCTGGCGGCCCCTGTGGACAAAAGCGGTATTGTTTCCCACGCCTTGTTTTGGTCATTTCGAGGAGAATCCAACAAATCCGACTTGTCTTCTCAGTGATGGTCTTGTTTGCTCATGCAGGTCACATAGAGGTATCACTATCATATTTAGACTGTTTCATAACCAGTTAAAAACTCCTTGTAGTATGTTAAGTAAAGGATCTGAATCCTTCACAGACGAAGTGGTTCAGAGCTGAAATCAGATCCTGAATGTCACCTGACTATTGAACCAGCAACGCCAGCACATCGTTGCACAACAATAGGAAATAACGCCAGTTGTCGGATGATTTTTATCGACTTGAATTCATATTTAGTCACGTAGCAAGCTTTCCATTTGCAGTCTCCGTGGCCGTCCAGTGATTTCTCCAGGCGGTTTTCATTGAGTTTGACCGTCTCATCTCTCTGCGGAGTCTTGTTAAACATCAACCTAAAAAAAAAAAACCTTCTCTTCAAACAGATGGAGCAAACAATGTGAGAGGCCATCAGGTCCAACCCAACATGTTGTTTCTGACAACAGAGCATACTTAGAGGTTGAGGGTTGACGGGGAGGGAGTGGAAAAGGAGCGTCATTCCAAACCAGCTGATTTTTTTGTTGTTGTTACACAGGATGCAAATTCTTCAGGAAGCAACACGGTTGCATCAACTCATCGACTCTTCTTGCAGGAAATGCGTGTTTTTCACCTACGCAGGACTTCACTTGGGAAATGAGCACAGACAGTAGAGATGGTCAGTAAGTGGATCACAGTTAGCTGTAACATGCAGACTTGTGGAAAGGCGTTTGTAGGACAGAGAATAAAAGCAAGTGTGTGTGTCACTGGTGGTGATAGACTGGACTGGACTGCATTTTTTTGCACTCTGCAAGAGGTAAATTTGACATCCGGTAGTAGAATATGATTACAAAAGGCCTAGGAGAGAACGGGAGAAAGGAAATTCCAAACGAAGCAATAACAAGGTGCTGGCGCCTTTTGCCATCAGATAGATCTGGTGTTGTTGGACTTCAGTTCCCCTCTATGACGCTCCACCGAGCTCTCTCTGGCTTTTCTTTGAAGACTGAGTTTCTTCACGAAAAAAGGGGAAAAAGTCAAATGAAATCAGGTGTGTGTGTGTGTGTGTGTGTGTGCGTGTGCGCACGCCCCCCGACAAACACACGACACGCTCGGCTGTGGTGGCTTTTGTTTTGCTGTCTTACATAATCCCCACAGTATCCAAGTGCAATACCATCACTCCCTCTCTTCTGAGGAAACCTGAGATGTTCACTAAAATACACAGCCTGACTCACACACACACACACACAAACGCACAATTTACAAGCAGCGATCTCCCTCTCGAATGAACACACAAACACACAGAGGTCAGGACCCCACTTTTAGGGGGCACTAGGCCTCTGCAGTCCAAGCCGTTCCACAGCGGTGGGCTTGGGATCAGCAGTATCAACAGAGCAGCAGGCCTACTGTCCAGTCTACTGCTTGAGTTAATCCTCGCACAATGGCTCGAGAGCCTTCCTTTTCTATATCTGATCCATGTCGAATCCCCAGATGGCACGAAAGCCAGAAGTGTCATGTCTGATTGTCCAGATTGTGGTCAGACCAGCAAATGGCAGACTTGGCCCGGTCATGGAGAATGGAAAGGTTTGACAAAGGAAAGATCCGAGCACACCAGCGTTCCCTGCTCCATCCTCTTTCCGTGGATACGAATTGTCTCTTGTTTTATTGTCAAACAAACTCATGGACGTGATGTCTTTCTTAAGTCTCTCCCTGCAGTTCGATGTTGACTAGTTAGCTTATTAAAGTTAGTGGACGTCAATGGGATCATGAACACTGCGGATCAAGCATTTCATAAGATCTTGTAGCGAGGAACTGATTAAATAACACAAGTCCTTTTGAGGAAACTATTAGTGGAAATTAAGGACATTTTTAAAATAAATAACTTCAGGTGTTGTACAAGACGACAACGAAGGAGATTTGCAACACATTGCTGCACAACATGCACTGTGTTTGAAATTTAAATGGAAGTCAATGGCTGTTTCGGGAACTGTAATGAACTGATTTCTATCGTGATTATAGTGAAAATACCTTTTGAAGATTAGAAGATAAATTATGATTTCTGTCTTTTTGCAGAAGATGTTTGTTAATCGTAAATTGAGCTGCCGTTGACCTCCAGTAACATCAGCGATCATTATACCTGCACAAAAGGTATTCAAGTCCTTTTGAGGAGACTATTAGTGGAAGTTAATGATGTACAAAATGGTGTTAACATTTGCAGTTTCAGTGCAATGCAACACACAAATGAATGTGTCATTGACTTTCATTTGGACTTTAACTTAAATGGAAGTCAATGGTTGCTTCAGGAAGTGGATTGAATTTATATAATTTCTATAGCAAAATAAAAACTTTCTGAATATATAAATTATGATGTGTAGTTTCTATCTTTTTGCAGATGGTTGGTCATTATACCTGGGTGAAAGCTATTCAAACTGCACATAAAGACATTAGGACAGCATCCATCTGACTTCACCCAAACCTGAACTATCCCCTTTAAATGTCAGAGCATCAAATTCTGTAAAAAAAAAACACACATCTTTCTCTCTCAATGTGGCTTTTAACACAGCTCTGAGGTGTGAAAAAGGTCACGTGCCACTTAAGAAGTTGATGAAAGGCGCTGCGAAGAAGTTGCTGCAGTCCATCATCCATTGCGAGGGCCTAGTGGGACTGTTTTCCTAGAAACACAAACTCAGCAAAGTGCAGATATGTTTACCTTCCAGGCTTTCTGGCCTCCAACAGTCATCTAAAAGCAGGCATTGGACAGGCTCTGGCACGTACGTACACACAGCGGTATCCAAGGCCAGGCATCTTGCTCGCTACCAGCACCGCTGGGTGAACTCTGCGGCGAATGTACAGGACTTAAAGTAGGACATGAAGTGAGACAAGCTGGAACACATCGAACTTGTGGGGCATCACAAGCAGCTACCACTAATAATTATTCTCAACTACTGTGGTAGAAATATGAAAGATGTGAGTGGACCAAAGACTAGCCACTGTTTTATTACAATGGTGATGTGTCAGCCACTTGGATGAAAAGGAGGATGGGTTAGGGTTGTGGTTGCATCGTGTTCACCAGAAGACAATAAAGTCAGCAACAAAAACATGAGAATGAGATCCACAATTTCACTCCATCGCCACACCTTTTATTGGAAATGAAAAGGCAATAAGGAGGAGGGGCTCAGCAATATCATTTTTTAACTTTACCAACTCAACTTCTAATCAATCCGACTCTTAAACCACTGTATAAAATAAGAATTCAGAGACTGCGTCTCTCTCCTGATGCTATGTTTAGTCTTCCCTGCTCTGTCTTTCTCTGTTTGTGTGTGTTGCTGGGTGTGGTTTACCCTCTCACCTGCTTAATGACCACACCTGCATCCCAGCATCCTATCAACCTGCACCAAATAAAAGATCTGCTCAACCACCCGGACTCCACCAGATTGTTTAGTCTCCGTTGTGGTAACTATGATACGGCAGGCTCAGTGTTTTTGTCAAATCTGCTTTGTGAATCTTTGATCTGTCTGCACAGAAACTCTGCCAGCAATTCCTCTGCTACATCCAGCTGTCATCACCTCACCCTTTTTTGGATTTGTTAGCCACCATCAGCCCTGCACCGCATCGCCTCCACTCAGAAGCCATCCATGCACCTCTATCTCATGACTGGTTTGCGAAACTCTTCTGGTCTCTATTGCTGTGTTAATACTTTTGTTATGTTGGACCGTACTGGACTCAAAATGCAAACACAAACCAGAGTCCAATTTTGCAAGTATTAACATTCCTATCCATAATGTGAGCAGCTAATAAACAACACTTTAAGCATCTGCTCTGAAAGCCTAATGAGGTACAGCGCACATCTTTGTCAACCCTTCACTAACCAGTGCTAAAGCCAATTAAAGTTAAGGGTTTTTCTTTACTGCCCCATCGTGGAGCAGTAAAACTCTCAACCGGAACAACTTCTGGATGGATTACCACGTAATTTTGTACCCACATTCATGGTCCCTTTGGTGATCCCCAAAACTTTTCTCCAACTCCGCCATGAGGTTTTGCAATGAAATATGTCAACAACTATTGAATGCATTGCTGTGACATTTGGTACAGCCATTCATGTTGCCCAGAGGATGAATCCTAATAACTTTGATCATCACCAGAACGTTGTGATATCTTAACAAATACTCAATATTTGTTCAGACATTCATTGGCGATCCCCCAAAAGTGGGCGTGAGAACGAGCAACAAGCCTCTGAAGAAAGTCTAGAGGACTGTTTACCTCCACCCACACCTCCCTCATCTCCATTGTTAGAGGGGATGAGGGAAAAATGTATGAATTAGGCTGCAACCATATGCTGTTGGAAATGTAAACAAAGGTTTTGCAGACTGATAACACGTCGACCCATTTGATTGCATAAACATAGGTAGATTAAAAAGAACATATCGCCATGTTAAACTATTAAAACAAGTTCAGAAGCTGTCCCTCTCCCCTGCAACGCTCTGCGTCCCCTACCGCTCCAGTGTCAGTAGCATTTCAGACAGTGTTTGTATTGTCTTAAATCACCCTTGACAAAGGAGGGTGGGAAGTTATTCTGGATCTCAATAGGCACGAGGAGATTCTTGGCACGGGTACACGTGAAGTTGACGCCTTGGGGGGAGATGGCACAAATGCCCCTGTTTTTAGAGTAACCCAGGGTGGGGATTATCTCAGAGCTATTTCAGTCCTGCAGGCTCTGTGTGAATGCCCCCACAGGTACACAGGAATGCCCCTAACGATGTGGGTCCAGCGACCAGATGGCACAAGAGTATTCCACCATTTTTCCTCACCACAACAACTTTTCCGAACTCCCCAAACTGACTCTGGACATGCAGAATTAACACCAAAACAATGGGTTGTTTTAAGGATTACCATTTTATAATAGAGCAATGAGGCACCACTGCATTCACATCACGTCTAATTCATGTGACATTCAAGCAACCAGCTCTGTTCAGGCTCTGTTAATCAACTTGTTCCCTCTCGAAGGTCATATATGGTGTGATCCCAGTCAAAACAACCAAGCGCCCGTCCAATCTGATTAAAGGAACCTTTATTTGGGTCCAGGTTTCTGTGGGAACAGAATATCAAGTGATACTGTGCATAAACAGAGAGGGTAGGGGGAAAGTTGTGAGTGTTAGTCTTGAATAGGGAGACATTTCAGCTGCGGACGTTTCAGCTCAAAATGAATGAAACATGGACTCTTTTTGTTATTAGTAAAAGTCTTAGATTGAAATAAAAATATACTTTTTTGAGATTTGATCAACATTCTATTATTAAAATCTTAAAATTACCAATTTTAATCAGTTCTTGGGTTCAGGTCTGACCCTTATTTACCGAACACTTCAATTCTTCTAAGAGGGAGTATCTCGTTTCGTCCCATTTTTCGCCACATCACAGAAGAGATTTAATTTGTTTTATTAATCATCATGGTCTCAAAAGTGCCAGCAATCATCCCTGGCTCATCACCATCCAATTTCCATCTTACTAAATCCGTCCCAGGACACTCTATCCACCATGAGAGCTTGTAGATTACAGCGTGCGAATGTCTCATGGAGAGTTGGGTTCAGTGGGAACTAACATGTTGCCCTTCGTTTGGTCTGGATGCAAAGGCAAAACTCGACTTTGAGTGGCATCAAATTTTCCGTGTCGTGTAACACACGCAGGCAATCGCTCATGCAGCGCACGCACAAACACAGATGAGAGACACTCAAGGAAAAGTGGTGAAAGTTGGTGCAGTTTACGATCAAACAACCGATGATGTAACCTTCAAGTTACCACACTGAGTAATCCTTGAAATATTGTACAAATTCATCTTTTGAAGTCATCTTTTATGCAGAAATACCAAAAATCTGCTGGTCCACGTGTCTCAGATGTGAAAATTTGATGCTTTTCTTCGTCATGATTGGAATATCTTTGAGTTTTAGACCACTGATTGGACAAAATAAGACACTTGAAGATGTAAAATTGGACTGTGGGACACTATTATCTTACATTTTATAGACAAATTCATGAATTGACAATGACAAGAATTAGTACTTGCAGCCCTACTTATAACAGAGTAGTAGGGGCAGCAGTAGCTCAGTCTATAGGGACTTGGGGAGTGACGACTGGTAGTTGGAGCAGTGCATGTTCACCACTGCCAAGGTACCGAACCCCTGACTGCTCCCAGGGTGCCATCGCTCGTCCATCGCTCCACACTGGCATGCCTACGAGCCCTTTGTGTCTCATTTCTTTGCATTTTCAGTCAAACAACTCGCTTTTGAGGTCGCAAATTTGAACGTGAGTCTATCGTAAGTGAATATCCAGTGTGGGGGCCTCCGAGTCTAATAAACTTCCTGCTGAGCTACACAAGACATTACTGCATGTTCAAATTGCTCTGCGCACTCTGGGGAGTTTGTTTCAAAGAGATTTATGAAGCAATATCTGTTTCTTACTTACTGAATTACTAATACGCTGTAATTAGACGCTTTTTTATCATTTAAAACGGTGAACAAAAAAATCGCCTGTGGTCAAAACCAGAGAGGAAAATAAGCCCGAGCAGCGCCAGGACATCTGATCCGATCAGTTTCATTAAAAACATACAAAACAGTTCAATGCTCCACATTCTGCAGACTTTGCTTTAGCTCACAGATCTTTATTTTTAGGTGTTTTTATAGGTATTTGAACAAAAAAGCAATATTCGTTTTTCATCATGAGATATTTTGAGTTGGACTTCTCTCCTCACCGTTTGTAATCTACATTTCCCTCCTCGTTCCCCCCCTTCTCTGTGATCATTGCAGGGTTGAAGTGAATATTGGCTCTGACCTTTGACCTCTTTGTTACTTGTTTGCAGTGCTGATCCAGGACTTTAGAGGGATTGTACTGCTGCTATCTTTGCAAGTTGACCTCCTGATGAATTCTTGAAATGCTCTGAAACCTCCACGAACAAGAACGCTCGATGTTAAAGTGATCAGGATCTAAATCAGGAAGCTTTCTGAATCCTTAGCTGTGTTGATTTTAGTCAGCTTCGTGTCGGTTTGCGGTTTGGATTTCGAGCTGTGGACACAAATCAAACCAAATTATCCTGATTTTGAAATGTAACATAATCCAATGAGACTGCACCGCGTCCAGTAACGAGGCTTAGGATGTGTTATTTGTGTCGGTGCCATTTCATTTGAATAAAATAAGCAAGAAAAACAGGATGCCAGGATGTTGAGGCTTATAAACATCCAAATAAAGCAGCTGCAATATTTCATCCTTTTTGATTCGTTGCCCAGAGTGTCAAATCCGCTCAACTTAATACAACCACTGAATTATTGTATTAAAATCAGCCTTTCTTTTCTGTAATTTACAGATTAATTCCTGGAACAAAGGCGACGCGGTGGAACATTAAAAGTTTGCTCTCTCGATCTTCCAACAGCCCCCATGAGCTGATTTCTATCATGGATTTCATTACTTGCTCTTGTTGCTGTGTATATAAGACTTTATGACAGGAAATCAAGTCTGTGTCGACTCAAACGGGGCCAAACAAAAGCAGGAGACTGACAGTAAGTGTGTGTTACACTAACAGTGGGTTTATTAGGTTATATCACAACAACTGAACGTGAGAAGCGGACAGGCAGGTAAAGCCTGTTCAGCCTCGCTTCCTCTTGATAAAAAATATTTTCCTTTTCATCTTTGACCTTGAGAGAGCTGCACACTTCGCTCAGACCACTCGCTGTAACGCCCTCCACCTCGTTTCTTTGTCAGAAATCGCTCTCCCATCTGCCGCGGCGAGGCTTTTATCCAAGGCGACTCTGCTATTCAGAGCCAAATTTCTAAGCTTTTACTGTTTTCTTGGATGCAATCGAACTCAATCTCAGAGCTTTCAACGTGCAAGGCGAAGCGGAGCCTGACCCAAAGCAGCAGGAGGAGGAGGAGGAGGAAAAAATCAGTGACATCTAACATATTGCATTTTTGCAAACAAGTCTTTACACGATGTCTCTTGTTTTGCTCTTATATAACTCTGTCATTGTTTGACTCTTTGCTGCGTAAGGTTGCATAAACGTGGGATTGAGTCATTAACGGCTGATCGCATGATGCATTTGTGACCTTTTGGAGAATCCTCGCAGAGATCAGGGTTATTCCTCTGAGCGCTGTCTCCGGTAGTTTCTCTACGTTCCAGGAGTTCGGCGCCAAAATAAACAGTCTGGAGGTAAACTCTGACAACGCACAGATTTTGGAAATGAGTAGAAATCACACCAGGCTCCACTGGACACTCACTGGCTATATGTGTGTGTGTGCAAGTTTCAGAATCAGTCAATTAATGTGGCTGTTTACTTTTCTTCTTCACTGTGACCTGTCCCTGTCCAAACACAACCCCACATGAGCGGTGCTGGCTGCAGGCCACACGGAGCTTCAATGCAATCCTCCTGCGCCGTGCATCCGAGCTCATTTTTCCAGGTAGACAGCCGGGTTAATGTAGCCACTGCCAGCAGCGGTTTACAGTTACTTCTGGTCAAAGCCTAAAGTCCACTTTTCCAATCAATGCCACATTCCTCATGCTGTTTCTCTCTGTTTCTTTCTCTCCACTCCCCTGTGGAAATGTCAACATCAATACTATGATGTTTTCTGTGTCCATCCCGCTGAGTAGCTACAACTTCTGGGAATTTTGGAAGCCACTACCTTGTTCTCTGTTAGTGTTTTAAAGGCAGATTTTGGGGTATGGTGGGGGTATTGGAAAAGGCTGTAGGGCCAGCTGTTTGGAGCATAGCTGAGGTTAACTTGGGCAGAGTGACTGTTCCTTTTGTTTCTCTCTCTCTCTCTCCGCATGCAGCCCGGGATGATTCACAACACTTTAAACAGATCTATGCAATGCAGGAAAACCCCATGCAACAAGCATAAAATAGGTCAATACTGCAGCGGGAGTTCAGAAATTGCACATCTTGAATGCATAATTAAGGACATGCACCAATATGGATTTAACAAAGTGCTGCTGGGACAAACTTCCAGATTATTTCTAATCTGTGGGTGAATCCTGCTGACCGAGGGGCAAATAATGCTCCAATAAATGTAAATAAATGATGCAGCGCAGACATCAGAGGTTAGATATATGCAATATTACAGAAATATGTGACAAATGCATCCACTAAAGTGCAAAATGCTCACTAGAACTTGACAGATTTGGGCTCAGCCTTCGTGACAATGCAATATTTCAACACTATCCCTCATGCTGCAGTCTAGACAGTGTCATTAAAAATTGATAGAAGAAAACCAGGTTTCCAGTAAACTGACTGACCGCTGGTTTGCTCCCGCTGCTCCTGGCTCTGAGTGGTCGTTTCGGTGTCCACTTTGCGCCGGCACTGCCCCTGGCCCTGCACCAGTTGCTCCAGGGGAAGCTCCGAGTCGGGCGTCGGGTAGCATCGCAAACCGGTGGAGCACCTCGGAGTGTACACGCCGCACATCTCGCCCTCTTGCCGGGCGCACACGGGGCAGCACCCGCAGCCCGGTTCGCGCACTATCTCCGCGCAAGCCTCGGTGAGCTTTGGGCACAGCGCCTGGCGCTCCGCGGTGCAGCCCGGGCAGCGGAACACCATCTCGGCCAGGGAAGCGCCTGCGAGAGACGCGGAGAGGATCAGCAAGCTGCAGCATGCGTACGACAGCATTGTTATAGGCATGAGGTTTTTGGTCATTATCATGGGGCGATGGAAGGCAATCCCAAGTGGGAAAAAAAGGGGAAGAAATGTGCATGCGAACAGGTGAAGCCGGGGGCTGGGAGATCTGCTGGGTCCTACAAATTCCCAGGTTTGCTCTTTGGGGCCACATGTGGTGTTAATTTGGTGAAGACACACAGCTCAGATGCTTTAGATGTGCAGAAATATCAACAGCAAATTACACATTCTACTCAGATGTTTAATTCCATATTTTATCCCGAACATAGCCAAGAATAAGAGTCTTAAAAAGTTGAAGTGACTCGGTTGGATTCATTTTTTGAAGTTCTGGGAATACAGCTGTCTAATTGGATGATATTACAAGCCCCTCTAGTTAGAACAGCTGTTATTTTGATATAAAAAAAATATAATCCCATTTGCACAAATCACCAAATCATGTCAGATCAGATCATGTCAGAGCATTCGTACAAAGATTGTGCATCATTTATTAAAGAAAATGCGTTTTTACAAACTGCTCCTGCTCCTTTAACACAGTGTTTATTGGAAAAGCGTCATCACCCACAGATAAAACACAACCTATTGATCCCACACACTCCCTCGCCTCACCTCTGACCTCTTTACTTCATACATAAATTGATTCTAAAACCAAATTCATGAAAGTAGATTTAGCAGATGTGAAAACAAGGCAGTAAATTATAACCCCCCCCCCAGCCTGGCTGGAAGATTAATATACATACTGTGGTGTGTTTGTTTCAATCAGCACAGTCTGCCCCAAACTCCCAGAATGCATAAATAAATAAACAAACAAACAAAAGGACTATGTGCGGAGCATTCCCTACATGGAAAGACCTCCCCACCGTGGCAGACATGTCCATTGACACTCAATTAAAACTCACCAGCTGCTACTGACTTATATGCCGGTGTACAGTAATGCTACTGTGCACATATACGGCAATGTTTCCTATCGATCGGTGAGGCCAAGCCTTGAGGTGTCGTGCTTGCCCACCGAACAGGCTCCTATTAACCCTGTCCAGGGCGGCAGACTAATCGGTGTTTATCCAAGGGCCCAGAAATAGAAGTGGCATGTGTAACCTTACTCCGCAGATATAAATGCAGATTATTTTGTTTTGTGGGTGCCCCCTGATTTAATGTTATTTGGCCCTATTCACATTCGGCATCCTAGCTCGCCGTGGGGGTGTGGGGAGGGAGAAAGGGCACATTTGAAGCTGTCTTGTATCTCAGGGGGTGTGAGTGAGGAGGATGCCCAGAGGGCTGTTTGCACATAGAACCTCATATGTCATTTTATGAAACCGTGGATGGAAAAGCAGCGGGATGGCCACTAGCTAATAGGCCTAACAGGCCACAGTATCTGCCCATGTGTGCAAAGTAATCCCCACCAAGGTCACTTACTTAAATTCCTCCCCCATGGAACTGTTTAAGCAAACACAAACTCTGGATAAACTCCACATTGATAGAGGAAGGTATGGGATCAGCGATGGGGCTGAGGACATACACAGTACATGTGCCTCAGCGAGTACACAGAGAGAGGTTTGTATGCGAGAGGTCATCTTCATTACAGTACAGCGAGTCCCCAAAACTCTGCACGGCCTCTTGACCACATCAACACTTTATTTCATGCCACTAATTAATCATGCACTGAAATACAGTAAAAATATGGATTTTTAATGTTAGTAATGTGTCTGTCACCTCCCATGAAGGCGCCATCGCCTGTTTGTGAACAGTTTAATCACAAGGTGGCTCGAAACTCCTCTTTACACAAGATTATCTGCTCATAAACACAAAACAGAGGTTTGTTAAAGGGTCACTGTGTAGAACTTGAGCAGTGTAGTCGCTGATTGCAGCCCCCTCATGTCAAGCCAAGTTCATGAAAGGACCTTAACGAGTCCATGTAGAGCTAGTGTTTGTGCAGTTTGTCCATTCTGGGCTACTGTAGCAAGGATTTAAAGGGACAGTGTGCTGGCTTCAACATGGAGGACTCCATGGGAGAGGACCCCCGGCGTCTCATTCTAAGCTTATTTTCAGGTGTAGTTATGAATATCATGTTACGTTTCTGTCAATAGAGCCTCATAAATGTTACACACTGGACCTTTAAGTGCCCCATAAATGTGTAATATATGTGACGTAAGGCCGAAGCTGAATCAACAGACGCCCAAATATCCAACTGGAAACATAAAAAACTCGATATTCTGCCTCCGTCCAACAGAAGGAGCCAAATATTTGAATCCTCATCGATCCAGCGGTGACATAAACCACTAACTAGGTAATTAACTGTGCATTTTGTCCGGCCGTACACACAGCAGCCTTTAAACGTCACTCCATCTTTTCTTTGTGTTGTCTCGCAATAATTATAATAATCCTAAAGAAAACAAGAGTCCTAGGTTATAGCTTTGGCTCTGCACAAGTTTCTTATCGACTCCCTGAAGACATCCCTGTGTTCATTTTTCAGTCTTTGATAATGAATGAGTGCTCTGTTTAGTGTTTGGCTTTGAGTTCACTTAATTAGGGCTCCCTTTGCTTGGACTACTGATTAGATAAGTAGAGGCAACGAGGAGGACGGTTGGAAAAGTCATTTATCATCTGATTAATCTGCCTTTGTGTTAAAAATAAAGCATGCAGGTCATGCTAAACAGCTGGACTGCATGTTTGTATCCTCAATTAAAATGATGCTGAATTGTTTTTTTTCCATAAATGCTGCAGGAGTGTTGGTTTGCAGCGTCCTCTCTCATGAATACTGCATGAGAAAGTGTGAATACGGGTAAGAAAACTCGCTTTCATGCAACTGGTGCAACGTGCATCGTCTAACAGAATGGAAATGTTTACCAAATTACAGTACATAAATCCTTATATGGAAATGTTTTCAAATGGAAAAATGGAAAAATGCTTGTGTGTGTGTGTGTGTGTGTTTGTTTGCTGCCTAGCAACAAGTGATGCATGTGCAAATTAGGGAAAGTTCTTGCTTTATTTGGTCATGCAAATCTTTTTGAAGTATCTGTTATGGAGCCACAGCGTTACGTACTCCCCCAATGAAACAAAATAAAAGAGCCGCCTCTCCTAATGTGTTGTTGGGTTACTGCGTGGGTCCACAGTGTGAGAGTTCGACTTCAGCCCGGTTAGATGCTGATGTCAGCATTACACTATACACTGACATTACTGTTTTTTTTTTTCCTGCAACAAAGTCGATACCTTCCCAGCAAGAGCATCTTATAGGTCACACAGTTGTCTCTCTGCTGTGTAGCTCACGTGAAACATGAAATATGAAACAGCTTTGTTCAGAAAGCCGTGCAAAGTGAGCATAAATAACACTCACACTCTTTGGACAACCAACTACCCAGGTCTGGTTTTTATTGGTGCCATGACTCGGATATGGTTTGCCCAACATCTGCCAACGGGCAGATGTGGTGTGAGGACTCAGGTTGGTAAATTTGACAGCTGGCATTTATTAAAAACCTCAGCCACCACGAAGCCTGTGCCTTACTGCTCTGGTCTTTAAAAGTTAGGGGAGCACAAAAAGTTCTAGTTTCGGCCTCCACAGTGAAGATTTGAAACGCTGTGTGTGGATCAAACATATTTGATCAAAACATGACATGTTAAACACGCCTGCACGGTGCAGCTGCTTGCTTATCGAAGGTATGACTGGTTGGATGGATTCACAGGCTTTGCAGGGTGTAGTTAGGACTTCATTTTTCACATGTACTCATGTTGTCATGTGTGCATGTGTTGTGAAGGATGGGATCCTTGCTAGAGTGTGCCTCCCAGTGGCTATCTGCAGTAATACCATCGTCCTATAATGAAAAAGTAGCACTTAAGGTTGAAATTTAATGTAATTATCACAATGTAAAGCAGTTCTGTTGAGTAAGGAGGGGAAAGAACACACAATAAAGGATTAAATAAAGAGTTTAGGGCAGCTGGTTTCTCCTTTTTGTGTCTTCCAAACAGAGGATAAAAGGCAACACTAATACTTTTATTATTAATTTTTATATTAGCCTTCATGCAAACATGCATAAAAAAGACAGATTAGAAGCATGGAAAGTCGATATATTTGAAGAAGACTGAGAAGTGGCAGCTTGAAGGCACAGCAAAATACAATTAATACAAGATTGATTGACATATATTGTTAGAGGGAAACAGTTTGTTAAAGTATAGAACTTTTTCAGTTATTGTTTTACTTGTATTATTATTTTTAATAATTTAATAACTGTCCACTGTCCACTACCCCGTCATAAGGAACATCAACTCACTCTCACAATTCAAGTCTGCACTTAAAACCCACCTGTTTATAATCGCCTTTTCCATCTGATTCAGTTGCATTGTCCTATTTAAACCTGTTTTTAATGTTGTATTCTTGTAATTAGATACTTTTATGGTTCTTATTGTTTCTGTTATTTGCTGTCTACGTTTTTTATTGTAAGGTGTCCTTGGGTGACAGAAAGTGCCTATGAAATAAAATGTATTATTATTATTATTTTTATTAAACAGTTTTTTCATCTTTTGATTGTTTTGTTGTATAGTACACTCATATATTATCTGCTATTGCTGTAGTCATTGGTATTTATATGCTTTCTATATGTGAAAAACCTCATAAAGTATTGTTTATTTTTTTTATTTATTTTTTTTGAGGAGAGTATTGCGCTTTTTCTTTTATTTTTGCGTGCCGTCCTTTCTGGCACTTATACATTATCTGCTATGGCTGTAGTCATTGGTATTTGTATGCTTTCTATATGTGAAAAACCTCATAAAGTTTTGTTTATTTATGAATTTTTTGAATTTTTTTGAGGAGAGTATTGCGCTTTTTTATGAATTTTTTGAATTTTTTTGAGGAGAGTATTGCGCTTTTTTTATATATATATTTTTTGAGTGCTGTCCTTTCTGGCAGCACTTATACATTATCTGCTATGGCCATGGTCATTGGTATTTATATGCTTTCTATATGTGAAAAAACAAATAAAGTTTTGTTTATTTTTGATTTTTTTGATTTTTTTTTGAGGAGAGTATTGCGCTTTTTCTTTTATTTTTGCGTGCCGTCCTTCCTGGCACTTATACATTATCTGCTATGGCCATGGTCATTGGTATTTGTATGCTTTCTATATGTGAAAAACCTTATAAAGTTTTGTTTATTTATGAATTTTTTTAATTTTTTTTAGGAGAGTATTGCGCTTTTTTTTAATATATATATTTTTGAGCGCTGTCCTTTTTGGCACTTATACATTATTTGCTATGGCCATGGTCATTGGTATTTGTATGCTTTCTATATGTGAAAAACCTAATAAAGTATTGTTTTTTTTTTTGTTTTGTTTTTTTGAGGAGAGTATTGCGCTTTTTCTTTTATTTCTGCGTGCCGTCCTTTCTGGCCCGCCTGCGCCTCCGTAGCAGCAGCAGCAGCTGGTCATGTGACCACGGAGTGTCAACATCGCTGCAGCTTCGCGGCGTGAAAACAACAAAGTAAACAACAATAAAAACCCCGGACACGTGGTTTGAGGGTCTCGAACATGCTGTAGCTCGGCGCTCCGCTCCTCAGACTGTGTGTCAGCTGCCTGTCAGCGCAGGTCAGAGTTTGTTTACTGATTTAATTCAGCTTAGCTGTTAGCCGCTAACATTAGCACGAAGCTAAAACGGTCTTTAACGGTTTTTAACGGTCTTTAACGGTTGTTTCAGGATGGCCGCCGTGTCTCACTGCGGACAGTCCTCTCTTGTGCACAGCCTGGCCACCCTGCTCCGGAATGACGGTACGTTACTCGTTACTCGTTACTCGTTACTTCAACCTGTTACGTTACAAACACACACACAGACACACACACACTGAGATTCACTGACATGAAGCAGAACATGAATAAAAATAAAATATTTCCAACATTATTTACAGTTTTCTCTCAGGTAAAGTCACATTTTTACATCTTTAAAGGTCCAGTCTGTCAGATTCAGAACCAGAACCAGGTTTTTCTCGGTGTAGAATAAACATTTAATCAAAAATGTTTAATTAAAAAATATTCGTGCAGCCTTCAGGAGTAATTTCAGTATCTTGCCTGATGACACTTCGGCTGCAGACCGGAGCTGCATAAACATAAACAATATAAATATAAAGTCAGGTTTATTTGTATTGCTCTTTACAAAAGGCCAAAGTGCTTTACGACAAAGCCATAAAATAATACATAACATAAATACAATTCAAAGTGCTGCAGGATATTAAAAGCCTTCCAGACAGAAGGAGTACGCCTGAGAAATGAATCAGAGTCAGAACGAAACGCCGATCTAAAAGCTTCGGTTTGAAAAGGCTGAGATCAGCAGTGGTGCAGATGTCAGGGAGCAGCGACGGCAAAACAACGATCGCCCCGCTGTTTAAATCTCGACCTCGGGACCCGAGGAGCGCAAGTAAGAGGGGGGGCTCCGGGGCAGCAGATGGGAAGAGAGGCGAGAGGTTTTGGTTCTGATGGACCGCAGAGTTTGTGTTGTGGGGTGGGAGGGATCAGCCACGATCTTTCCTGCACGCCGAAGAGTCCTGGAGCGACGACAGATGCCGTCTCTGCAGACCGGGTGACACGCTGCAGTCTGCAGGAGTATTTATTGGAAATATAGTTCGAATTACTGTGTTTTCCAACCAAACTCTGATCTAGATATTTAGTTTTTTATGTGAATGTCACAGCCACACCTTTAATGATATTCATGTTTGGTTCACAGAGCTGGACGAAATCTTTCCGCTTGTCCTCGGCGATGTAAATAAATCTTTCCAGACAGAAATCCAGAAGTTTAGTCTGTTTGAACATCTGGAATGTTCACAATGAACTGTTCTAAGAGTTCTCTCCATGTGTCGATGGACCTCCAGGTGACGTGGTGCTGGACGGCAGCAGCACGCTCACCTTGCCGGCGGCCAGCTTGCAGCAGCTCACGCGGCTGTTCGAGCAGTACCTGCTGTCCAGGAGTCAGCAGCACGGCTTCCTCGCGCTGCCCTCCCACCCCGCCGACACGTCCTCCCTGCTGCAGCTGCAGTTCCTGTTCGACGTCCTGCAGAAGACGGTCTCACTCAAGGTGAGCACCACCCACTGCTTCTCCGCCTCAGAGTCGTGTCAGCTGTTTGGGCTTTTATGACGTGTTTGCGTGTCTGGTTTTTATCAACTCAGCTCATCAACCCGCCCGGAGCGAGGCTTCAGTCTGTGGTGAAAATCTTCCCCTTCAAGTCTCTGAAATGTTTGGAGGTAACGTATGATCTCTGACATCCCTCTTCCTCATTCTCCAACATGAATCTTAAAAAAAACGTCTGTTTCCGTCTCTCCAGCTCAAGCGAATCCCTCCACATTGTCTGGAGGGACTTCGAGGCGTTTACTCTCAGCTGGAGGTCTTCACGTGTTCAAAGAGCGTCAGCTCCCTGGAGGTACTCTCCGCCTGCAGCGTGTATTTGTCAGGAAGCGTCACTGAGTGCGTGTACGGTATGTCGAAGTGATATATGTGTGTGTTTAACTGTTTCAGGAGCTGCTTTCGCTGTGTGGAGGCGACCTGAGCTCTGCACTGCCTTGGCTGGAGCTGCACACCCTCAACTTTAGCTACAACTCCATCGTCTGCCTTGACCAGTCACTAGTGAGACACACACACACACACACACATCGTTACTGACTTAAATCTTCGCCTCACTTCAACCTTCTGTTTCTTTCAGAGTTTACTGAACGTCCTGAAGTCTTTAGACTTAAGCCATAACAAGATCCAGGAGTGTGCTGAATTTCTAAAGGTTTATTTATCGTCGTTAAAGTTTCAAAAAATATATAATTTGCTGTTTTTCTGCGTGTAACGACGCCTTGTTCTGCGTTTTGTCTGCGTCTTCCTCAGCCCTTGAGCGAGCTGGAGCACTTGAATCTGGGCTACAACTGCCTGCAGAGGGCGCCAACGCTGGGTCTGAGCGCCAGGGCCAAGCTGCTCACGCTCAACCTCAGGAACAACGAACTGGAGACGATAAACGGTAACACAGACCGACATCGTCACCTCTCCTGACATCCTGTTTTTGTCATTGTCTGGATGTTATGCAGTTTCCTGTGTGCAGATCAAGTAAGCTGCATTTGTGTGCGTACATTCTTGACGTCGCGTCTCCAGGTGTCGAGCAGTTGTCGTCGCTCCAGCACTTAGACCTGGCCTACAACCTCCTGCTGGAGCACTCGCAGCTGGCTCCTCTGTCCCTGCTGCACTGTCTGAGCACAGTAAGGAAACACACGCACACACACATTCTCGAGCACATAATGTGAGAGCGGCGTGCTGTAAAATGTAACTTCGTCTTTCTCAGCTGAACCTGGAAGGAAACCCGCTGTTCTTCCAGAAGAGCCACCGCAACTGCACCGTCCGACACCTCTCCCCGAAAGCTGCAAACCTTAGAGTGAGTGCAAGTTATAGCCGGACATCTTCTTTACAAGCATAAGAAAAACACAGAAATGAAGAAAAACTTTCCAAAGTCGGCTGCGATCTTAAAATATCCTGTTGGACTTCCAGCAGCTGTTGACTCATCTGCTGTGTATGCAACACATCTCTGCACGTACACGCTTCAGAAACAGCTTCCTGCGTGAACCCAGATTCCCACTAGCCTGTGGTCTTCTGTCAGCCTGTGGCCCGAGTTACAATGTGAAAAATGTGCCGTGTCATGTTTTGTTTTCTCTCCGTGTAACCACTGTTTCCTTTTTTTTGTTTCTTTCCAGCTTAAACTCGATGGCACCCCGCTGTCCTCGTCTGAGTTATCCGTAAGTTTCTCCATCATCGTCATGTAACAGCAAATTCAATCAACCGCTAGAGACGCACGAGCTCCCCCCTTCTTAACACAACACCAGCTCCTTTTGTCTTTGTGATGCCGAGACTCAGCTTTGCAATTGTAGAAGTAAATTCAATCAGCCACTACAGACGTACAACCCCGCTCCTTCCTAAGACAAGATACCAGGTCCTTTTGTCTTTGTGATGTAATAGTAAATTTAATCAACAGACGAAAGGGTGTGGAAACACTTCGCGGAGGGTTCGTCTCCTGCAGCAGACAGAGAGGTGTGAGAGGAGTGGCCCTCAGGTATAAATATCTAGGTGCTCCCATGCTCTGGGGCTTCATCTTTGACCGCTCGCGTGTTGAACTGACCTTTTCTTTGCAAAGGTTGAACTGACCTTTTCTTTGCAAAGAAAATAAAACCTTGTCGGCCGACAGAAGTCTCAGCAGAGAACAGTCATTGCAGTGTTTAACTCATCTGATTCTCTGCAGGTTCTGCCAAAGCCAGGCCAGCTCAACATCCAGGTCCAGACTTTACCTCCGGTTGCCACACAATCAGAGCGCAGTAACCAGGAGGTGTCGAGCGGCGTCGGGGAGCTCAGTGACAGCATGTCGGTTGCTGAAGTTGGAGTGTCACACTTCCGGAAGAAGAAGTCCAGAGTAAGATCGCTGCTGAATCTTCTACGTTCTTCGTCATTAAGTTTTTAAAACACGTTAAACTCACAAATCTTTTACTGTTTGTTGATCTGTTGAAATCTTTGCAGAGTAAGGTGAAAGTGCGGCGGGCGAGCATATCCGAGCCGAGCGATACAGATCACGAGCCCAGGCTGCTTTCCTCCTCACAGCGTGAGTTTGTAGTTTTATCTCCTACTTTAATCAACTTTGATATAAAAATCTAAAACATTTCTTCTCTTCCAGCCATCGTCCTTCCCCACCAGCAGGAGATCGAGCGCATGTCCAGCTTCAGAGAGCAGCTGGGCGAGGATTGGCTGAGGTACCAGCATCACCTCGATGAAGCTTCCCCCTCAACGATCGCCACCGTCGTCGCCAACCAGCCCGCTCCTCACCGCCAACCCCTCCTCAACGGCCTGAACGCCCCATGTCCGTCCACCAGCCCCGATCATCAGCCGTCTCCCACGGAGATCCTCCCACCACCGCTGCTGTCATCCGAGCTCAGGTTGGAGGCATCCAACGTGGATGCAGAACTGGACACGGAGTCCACGCTTCAGTGGCCCGGTCACAGCTCTCAGCAGACGGAGTCCACCTTGGAGGACAACGTGGTGGACGGGCAGGCAGCGAGCCAAGGAAGTGTGAGCTCCAAGAGGTCACCTAGAGGAGGGAGCGTGGACACCAAGGAGGAGGAAGAAGAGGAGGAGGATCTGGGAGGTTAGAGTCGTTCAATGTGTAGCATCAAAACAACAAACAGACAAACATCTAATCTTCTTTCTGCTTCTCGTTAGTGGACCTGTGCCTCCCTCTAATCGTGGGCGTCTTATCCGACAAAGAGGAAGACGACGAGGGACACGGGGAGAAGAGGACGAGCAGGAGGGAGGTGTTCCTGCGCGTCAAACAGAGCCTCCTGCTGGAGCTGGACATGCAGACAGGCCGGGAGAGGTGTCGCCTGGAGCTCAGCAGCCTCGCTCTGGTGGAGACCACGGAGGCTGCGTGGAGTCGAGGGGTGAGAGGGCGGAGACGGAGAAAGAGGTGGAGGCATGGGTGGAGATGTTTCCACCTGATCTGAGTTTGCTTTCTCTCTTTATCACAGGAGACAGACGAGATGCTTCCAGCTGTGGAGCTCCAGTTCGACTACATCAGCCAGGAGAAACGAAGGAGGTGCTACGTCGTGCTCGACGACGAGCCACAGCAGGCTGTGCAGGTTAACACACACACACACACACACACACACACACACACACGTCTGACTCCTTCAGTTGTATCTCGTTAGAAATCAGATTTTCAATGAATGAGAACAACACCGACTCACTGACTTCTTGGACCTCTTCGTACAAGTCGAGTCATGCTCCCAGGCTGCCCTCTGCTGTTTACGTCAGCAGCCAGCAGCACACTCTGTACCATGTTTACTACCCAGCTAATGACTTCGGTCGTGTTGTGCAACATGGACTCGGTGCCAGATATCATTTTAGGACAGAAAGCCAGCTCCGATTCCAGTATGTGACTGTTGTTTTTTCACATTTGTGGTGAGCACACTTACGAATTACATTTTATAAACAGACCCATAGCCGAAGTAACGAGTACAAAACCCCAACAAACACGTCGAAGACGGATTGTCCTGGTGTTTACAGAACCGCTCACACTTTATGTCAGTGCCAGCTGTAATGACACATCCAGCTCTTTCCTCTGCCAGACGGAGCTATTTTCTCCTGATCAAAACATGGAATCAGTCGGGAGAAGATGAAGCCTTTGTATCAGATGATCTGTTGACAGCTGGAAAGTCGACTTTGGCCGACTTTTCTCAGTTCATCAGCTTGTTTTCTTGTGGACAAAATGCCCCCGAATGCCCCCGTGTTGTTCACTTTTATCGGCGCTCACAGACTTTTTCCGCTCTCCAGGCTCTGACCGACGTGCTGTCGAACGTGGCGGCGGAAAACCAGCGCCGCGACGCCGAGCTCCGCCACGGCTGCGTTCGCCTGCAGTGCCTCCGCTGCAGGTCAGAGTTCACGCAGAGCGAGGAGGAGGAGGAGGAGCAGCCCGGGGGGAGATCGAGGAGGAGGAGGAGGAGGAGGAGGAGAGGGGCTGCGATGCTGCCAGAAGGTGTGGACGGGCGGGACGAAGAGGAGCTGATGGAGGGTGATGATGATGAAGGTGAGAGGGATGAAAGATGAGTTTAACACATTCCAGCTCCTCCTGGAGGATCCCGAGGCGTTCCCAGGTTAGATGGGGTGTGTAGTCCCTGCAGCAGGTTCTGGGTCTCCTCCCAGGTGGACTTCAAAAGAAGGCAGCTTAGGGACAAGGGTCACTACCCAAAAGCTCATGACCACAGACTGGAAAGTCGAGAGCCGTACAGCGGCCGGTCCATCTCACGCTTCATTTTCTTGAACTCCTTCGCTCTGGGCGGCATCTAGCCCGAGAGACAAGGCCTCAGAATCGGAGGTGTTGACTCTCACACTCAGCTGCAAGGTCACGGTCTGAAGAAGCCAACAGAACCACATCATCTGCAGAAAAGCAGGGATGCACTTGCCAATCCTTTTCTCTTTTTAAACACTTTTTGTGTTTGTTTCAGTTTGTTTCAAATTCTTGAAAGCCGCCTGCAGTTCTTCAAGTTCCTTTCTTTGTTTTCATCTTGTATGTTTATCGGGTGGGGTCAGCGCCTGTTAATCAACATTTAAACTGTAATTTCTCAACTAATTTACATCTGCAGACGCTGGCAGGATGCTAAGAACACCCTAAAAGTTGAAAGGAACAAGAGGAACTAAGCAACAAACACGATACACAAATAAGGGTTAAAACAACTGGCCAGATGTTTGAAGGCAAACAGAAAAATGCCAGCTCATAGGTGAACAGTTGCCTAAGCAACGTGATGTTTGGCTTTGGTTTATATTTGAATCGATCATCCTTAAAGATGTCAAAGAATCCCACACACACACACACACCACAGCCTTGACTGATTCATCCCTCAAACTGAGTCACGCACAGTCTCAGATGAGTCATGCTCGGCCTGACACACACTTAGACCACCCTAAAAAAAAAAAAAATGAAGCACTACATGCTTTTTAATATTTCTTCACTTTGTTGTTGGAACAGAAAAGATAAGACTACAGAAGGTCAGGCGCTTCACCTGCCACGTCGTCACGTTCGTGCAGCGAAATGTTTACGCTTTGACGTCAGGGCAGTCCGCGTGACTCCTCCTCGGCTCCCAGGCTCCCATTAGCAGTCTGCTTATTTTCCCAAAACAAAATTTCTGTTTCAGACGGGCTCGAGCGAAGCGTCCCAGAGGGTTATCTCCACTTCTTTACTGCCAAGCGGCCCCGCTCCGCCGAGTTCCCACCTCTATAATCAGCTGCAGACAGATAGTACCCTTTGCGCTCCAGCAGCCGCCACCTCGCAGCGTTCTTTTGTCCAAACCTGACATTAAGACCTGCTCCAGCACGCACAGGCCGCGCGCCGCCTTTTGTTCAACAGATGTTTTGGGGATTTCTTGGAAGCGTGCTCCGTTGTTAGTGTGCTTAGTCTTCCTGCTCTGTCGAAACTTCAGACAATAGATACCTTTTTTTGATTCGCACGTGTCTGGACTTAGACGCTTGTTTGCCTGCGAAATACATGCCCCGCAGACACACAAAGTCTCTTCCTCATATGAAACTTGTTAGGAATGAAGGCGTGCATGTTCTCTGGACACTTTCTTACATTTTCGGTTATTTGGACGTCAGGATTATTTAATTGTCCTGTCAGGAGCTTGAGTAGATACAGATGATGTAGTTTGTTTTGTTTTAGTCGCACACACACACACACACACAGAGGGAAAAGATAAACTAGCTACACTTGTACCACACTCTACTCTCTGAACGACAAAACCCAGAGTTACATAGTTCCTATACATCATGATTAAAGACTCATTGCAGCAGCTGGTTCAGGCCATGAGGGGGAGCAGCTCCTGTAGATGTTCTCACCATCACCACCGTGTAGATATAAACTCCTGTATGTTTCATGTTTTGATTTCAGGAAGGAGTAATATCTGTCCAGAGTGTGGGAGTGATCATGTGGTCCAGCTCGCCGGCCAATCGACCCCCTACTGCAGCACGCCCATCCGTCAGTCATCGCGGCCGGACAGCGAGGACGATCGTCTCAACCGGACTCAGAGCGCCCGGAGCATCAGCAAGGTTCTTTCTGGACAGTGAAAGACTCTCTGTGTCTGTCTGCTTTCTTTGTTTCTGTCCTTTACTCCTCCATGTTTCATCCCAACAGGATGATTACACGGACGCCAGCATCAGCAGCAGTCCAATCCTTGATGCTGCCACCACCACAGAAGATCCCTCCTTCATCACCGCCCGGGGAAGCTCCTTCTTCATCGGGGATGGTCCGGGCGACACGACCAGCTTCTCCTACAAGACGGAGTGCCAGAGTAAAGAGGAGCTGGCCGGGAGCTACCACTACACCGCGATAGGTGCTACGCCACCGGAGGTCCAAGCCAGACCTGCAGGAAGATCCAGCTCCAACGGTGAGACGTACATCCATCACTCTGTGATACTTTGGGCTGGTAAGATCATAAATCAGGTAGAAACTCGGCCAGTGATTGATGCGTTTATACGTTTAGTGCAGTGGCTCCAAACTGGTCCAGCCTCAGGGTCCTTCAGACATCTGGTCAGAGCAGCTTCACCCCAATCACTCAGTTTCAAATCAGGACAGAAATCTGAGAGAGAGAGATGCAATTAAGGCTTAAAAGCAACATTTTCAAATAAATATAAAAAGATAGGAGTAGAAGTTCAGACTCATTTGTGCTATTTCAGCTATTTTTACAGCATGATGTCTGAGTAGGTGATTTTACAGCTGCAGAGAAGCTGAAAAGTGGGGAATAACTTCAAAATAAAAGCACTACTCACTAACATCATGACCTTAGCAACCAGGAAGCGCTGGTTTGATGTATAAATAGTGAAAAACAGTTCCTCAGAGACTGAAATGATTCTTCTGGATTGTCCCGAAGCCGAAGACATTTCACACACAGCGACATAAAACAGAGATGAAACGGTTAACGGCCTCGATAACGCAGACGAATCCTGTCAGCCGTGCACTTTTTACATCCAAAAATAAAGACTGCGTATTGGAGGACGGCCCGAACGGCAGTAAAAAAATATAAATATCTTATTACTTGATTCGAATTCAAGAGTTCATCCGATCACTGTAAAACACATGGACTGCGGCGTGCGGTGTAAACTGTTTACGTCGGTTTCGTTGCCGCTCCTGGAGATATATGGGAGTCTTAATTGAAAGCGAGCGGAGATGGGAAGCGTTTGGATACTGTGTGGCGCAGAAAACCCTTCGCCCTGTATCTCTGTGACAGCATCCGATTTTATTATTATTTCTCTCTCTCTCCCACATACGTCTGCTGTTTTTAGACGAACCACATGTGCGACGAGACAGATTGGAATCATTACTGAAAGTGATGGGAGAGGAATGAAAGCCTGAGAGAGAGGGAGGGAGGGCTGAGTCGTAATAACAGCTCTCTGTATCTTTCTTCTTTTTTTTTTTCTTGTAATACTGGAGCTGCAGCGCCAATACCATGTAATCTGTCCTTCTGAAACCGCAGCCTCACAGCGGACACGGCTCACACTCGTCCTAAAACAGACACTGAATATAGTGTCTCTTTTTCTGGTGACACAGTGCGCCCATTGTTGTGGAGAGCAGGCCTTATTTTTTCCACTTTCTGAAGACGTGCTTTGTCTGTAAAGACAAATCAACCTGTGTGTGTGTGTGTGTGTGTACCTTTCACCTCGCCAAAGAGTATTGCCTGAAGGTTCAAAGGCGTCTTTTTAATCTGATCTCTGTTTGCGCTCTCTTCAGATGACAGACAGGTTTGTTTTGGCCTCCGCAGGTCTGAGGCCTGTCATTTCTGAGGAGCTGTAACTATTCATCAACGTGCAAATAACCCCAGTTCCTGCTCTTCGCTGGATTTATTGCTCTTAAACGTCTTTCTGCATGAGGGCTGCTGGCTAATGCTTCGATATGCTGCAGTAAAATCTGGCTCGGGTTTCATGAAAAGCAAGAAATGCGTAACCTAAGACGTCACGTTGCTGCCAGGAAACTCCTTAATGCACGATATCATTCGAGGGATTAAATCAAACGTTTGTTCTCTTTTGTGTCTGCAGATGATTTGGACTTGCTGTCAGAGGATTACGAGGCGGTGGACCATCGGCTGCAGCTCTTCCTGGATGTGGAGGTCTTCGAGGAGGAAGAGGAGCTTCACTCTTTCCTCAAGGTATGAAAGAGTGTCTCTGCACGCCGCAACACATTCACGAGGAACCACAAGAGACAGCCTGGCGCATTAACCCCCAATAAAACCACGGATTAAACGAGATACAACTTGTCACCCAAACTCTGGCTGTGTGGGTGTAGCTGGATTTGCTTTGGCCGACAGCGCTGGCAACACAAGCAAACAAGTCCATAACTGTCATCACATTTTGTTTTAAGGGTCCAGTGTGTCAGATTTAGGAGGCTGAACGTCAGAAATATTCAGAAATATGTTCTTATTGGTGTTCAATCACCTGAAGAATGAGCCCCGTTAATCCACAGCCACCAAATCCTCGCGTGATAAACGGTTGTTGTGACATCATGCTGTCCGACTCCGCCCCCGCCTTTTTTGAACCGGCGAGCACAAAAACACAAAATCAGGAATGTGGAATAACCAAAAAGTTTTGAAACTTTGGCAGAAAGTCGTGTGTTCATGTAGGACTCGATTGTTAAAATAAGTTTTGAGGCTCTTTAAAAATTTACTGCAGCTTTAATATCGAGGCAGGAAACTTTATTGTTGCCAGATTGACATGGGGCTGTTTTTTTTTTTTTTTTTTTGCTTTTGTTATTGTTTCTTTTGTGTTTGCGGTTTTTAAAATGTTCTGTCATATTTCTCCCTGATGGCCAAAAAGATTCCAGCTTAATGGGTGATGACAACTTTAAGACTGACAACACTTCAGCTGCGGTTTCATCTCCGTCAGCCAAGATGAACACAGTCAATAAATCTCCCAGGAGCGCGTTCGAACCCCCCGATCTTCTTCATCTTCTTCATCTGCCGGAGGTTCTTTGACCCGCCCACCTCCCCTGCTGTCACTCAGCGTTCCCAGAGACCTTTTTAATATGCAGTGCACCCAGGGAGCTCTTCAAGTCAGCGGGGGCTGTCCGACTTCTCTCTGTCAGACACCTGGACGAGGAGCAAAGACAGCTGGAGACAGGAGGTCCCGCTCCATTCATCTTCGTTCTGTTTATTTGCACAGTGACGCCGGCTTCGCTTTTACCTCTGGTGAAATTAAGCAAGAGCTCGGCCTGGAAGTTTGAGCCGGTGCCGGCTGAGAATGTGCTGGTGTTAATCTCCCAGTATTTAATTTACAGCCCTTTGACACTTGTTATTATTCTGCAGGCTTTTTGTCATGTGTGTGTTTCTTTTTGTTTTTCTGCTTTCAGATGTCGGCTGTCAAATCCGGGCAGCCTGAGGAGGTTCCCTCTCTGCTGGTGGTGTCGAAGCAGCGAATCTACTTCTTGGAAATTACATCAGAAAGCCAGTGAGTACAAGAACTTCCCTCTGAGGACACTGTGTAATATGCAGTAAAAAACAAAACAAAAACGATCAAATGTGCTAAAATTTATCGCAGTAAATTGGCTTTACAGTCCCTACATTACGTCTTCTATCCAGCACTCGAAACTAAAGACATCTCAGACACTTTTCAGATCCTCTTGGCTTCACTTTACTCCTAAAAAAGCAACAAACTTACTCAGACCAGCAGGGAAAAGGTGAATGACCGAGACTTTGAGGGGTTAAGACTAGACCCGTACCAAGGTATTGTGAGACTGAGGCAAGACTAAGTCCAAGACCAGACAGTGTACAGCCCGATTACAGAGCTAATATTCACCAAAACTCTGTGGGTGAAGCATGGTTGCTACATTGAGTCACCTCGTTAGGCGTTGCCTTGAAGTATTTACAAACCGCTGTGTGATCTCTGAAGAATTGGTGGACGTCTCCTCCCAGAGAGTTAACAAATAAGACCAGTAATTAAGTGACATCCCAGCAGTTTTGAACTAAAATCCAGAGACGGAGGCCTTTTAAAAAAAGAAAGAGATGTCACTGCGGACAATGAAAACTTTTGGTTTTGAAGTCTGGGACAGTTAAAGCAAGATTCAGGACACAGATTCCTCCTGTCTGTGTTTTAGAAACGTGACTTCTCTCTGTGTGTGACGAAGAGCAGGTGGATCTGGAAAGAAACAAACAGTTTCCTGAGTGAGAGAGTACAAAGTCGGAGAGACGCATTCCAGTTTATCAAGAGTAATCGAATCCTGATGCCGTGGACGGCGATTCAAAAGAGGGCGCCACACTGCAGTTAACAATTAGGACTTCTGACGCTGGTGTGTGCGCCTCCACACCCTCCGTCTTTCAGGATGTGTATTATTATATTGCATAACCTGCCCAGGTTTCTGGGTCACATCTTGAGAACACATTGACCTCGCCGTGTCTGCCGTGTCTTTTCTCCCTCAGCTGTTGTTTCTCCTCCTCTCCTCCGTCAGGAAGATGAAGCTCCGATGGGACGATGCGACTCCTCCTGCTCTGTGCATAAACTGTTATTCTGACCTCTCATCTGCAACCTTTAAAAGTGACTTTAGCACGAGTATCTGGGTAAACTCTGGGTTTAACAAACACGTTTTTAAAGTGTACTTCTGGCACCGAAACCCTCAGAGTGTCAGAGATCAAGTAAACCGTCTGATCCGTCTCTGTGACATTTTCTGATGCCTTCAAAACGTTGTTTCCTCCCAGCAGAGGCCAGCTCTCCGATTGGCTCCAGAAGCGGGACAGCCACCCAATCATGGAGCTCAGCTACCTGGAGGTGGGGCTAGGCTCGCAGACCATCCACATGGAGTTTGACGGAGGCGTGGCCTACACCCTCCTCGTGAGGGATAGTTTACGCTGCAAACGCTTCTTTGGCCTCTTGACAGGTAAAAAAAAAACAAAAGAAAAGGGAACGCTGCCAAATAGAAGCAAAGTGGAAAAGTGGTTTGTGATTTAACGTATGGAAAAACACATAAAGGCTTTATTTTCTGAATACAGTGGGAGAGGAACTCAGTGACCCCGCTCTCTCTCTCTCTCTCTGAGCTTTACCGGTTCCACTGGTTTCTCTCCTCGGGGCGCTCTGATGGAAGAAGCCTCAAAACAAACTCATTTATATTTAAAAAAAAACAAAATATGCCGTTGAATCCCCGAGGCAGGCATTAGAACAACATGTTCCCCACACAAGCATCGTGCCACACACTCCCCTCACACACTAATACTATACCATATGTGCGCTATGTGACGCAAACATCCCCCTCCACCTCCACCTTCCACCTCCACCTCCAGCATTGAGCACATCCTGCCCAGACCGACTTTGTCTGCAAGCGGGCTGAGAGAAAAAACCTTTTATTAGACGAGGGGCTCCCGCTCTGAGCCTGGAATGTCTGGAAAAATATGGAAAATTAATCTTGACAATAGCCAGCCTGGAGAAAACAGGAAGACGTCAGCACATATGAAGTATTCCTGCTCGGTTTCAGGACACGTTTGTAATAAAGAAATGTGATATATGGAGGTCTTTTCACGTAGTTGCTGTTTTTGGAAGCACATGCAGGTACACGGTATTCTATTATTCAAGTTTGATCTATTTTTAAATAGTTTGATCACCTGAAAGGCTTTTTTGGGGCACGTGGCGCCATCCTGCATTGACTTCAAACCCACAGGGAGTTTAACCCGTCAGACTTTGTTTACTTGCTCAGATTTGGTCAGTTTCCTGGTTTATGTTCTTCTAAATAAGCTTCTACATGCGTAATATGCTACGTACTTCATTTCTTTCGCTTTTCTCTGTTTGCACGGGGTATTTTATTTTGAAAATCCACCGGATTCTCTCTGCTGTTCCTGCGTCTGGCTTCCTGTGTGAATTGACGGAGGCTTCTGGGACTCTTCTGAACCGAAACCGCCGTGGAGCCGGTGAGGTTTGAAACGTCGACCAGAACAGCCGCACTTGTCCGGTGGAAGTTGGGGATAAGAAACATCGGCACGCTTCAGAGAAAAGCTTAAACGACCTCCAGTTACGTTTCTGGAGCTACATATATCATAGTCCCAATATTTATTTGTGATATTGTTCCAACAGGAAGCAGCAGTCCATTTCAAATCAGCGTCTGCCTCCTTTAACCCAGAGGAATGTTGGAACCACGTGAAGTCACACACCGACTTACCGACATCAAATGACATCTCAGATGCATTTTCCAGCTCATACTTTGTCTTTTTTCCTCCTCTGTCCCCTGAGAGTTTCTCTCTCTCTCTCTCTGTCTAATTTCATAAACAGTTCATTTAGTGCGTTGTTGTCTTCGTGGCTGAAAATGATTCCAGATTGCTTTCAGGAAGACGGCGGACATCGTCCAAGTTGGAGCAGACAGACGAGTGAATAATGGTTTGTTGTAACCTTCCAGGTGCGTCGCATGAAATCGGATGTTTCTGTTACCTACACGTTCATGTTTATGTTCCCTTCCTGTGGAGATAACAAAAGTTGCTGTCATGGCTGTTTTCCTGATGCCAGATTAATCCCCCCCACCGCCCAGAAAGACAGCTGTTGTAATGTTCTGTCAGAAGAAGCACGGAAAAAGCTTAACCCTAACAAACCTCTGTCGTCCAAGCTGGCTCCCATCATGTGGACAAAGTCGAAAAACCACAACTGGAATGACGAAGGGCTCGCTGGCTGGAAGAGAAAGAGAGAAAGAGAGAGAGAGAGGATGTGGTTTTAACTGGGACCGTTTTCTGGAGGAAACAAACCGAGTCTGATACAACTTTATTGAAACATGAGAGATAACACGAGAGCTCTGGAAGCCAAAGGAGACAGAGAGAAAGTCTGGTTCTGATCTCCTGATTTTGGTTGGCTGGTTGTTTTTCTCTCACATGGAAGAATTTGTCAGTTTACATTGTCGAACTCAAAGTGTGTTAGAGCAGACTTGTTGGAAGTGACGGATGCCTCGGAGGACTCGGTTTGAGTGGTCGCACACACCTTTTTAGATTTAGCTACATATCAAACAGTTCATGTGAAAATCATCAGGGGGGGCATCGGTGCCAGAAGAGTCTGGCAGCGCAACAAGAGGAAGCAGGGATGTTGACGCAGAGCAGAGCACGGGCCGAAGCAGCTCCAGCTTTGGTTCTTCACACGCTCGGCCCGTCGCCTTTGCTTACTCCTCGATCGCGTTCTTGGATGGCACCTCGCTGAAGCTGTCCGCGCTGACGAGTTATTTGGATGTTTTGCGTCGTCTGACACTCGCTGTTTCTCCTCAACGCGTGGAAATGTTCCCGGCAAACAACGTGCGAGGCTTTGACTCGAGTCCAACGCAGATGACAGAACATCAGGGCAGTTAAAGATTCAGCAGCCGAGGAAGGGTGCAAAGGTGGCGTTTGTCCAAACAGTGTGTGTCTATACTAAATAATCCAGCGATGAACTCTTAATAAGAACAAGTGACCCCTGTCACAGGCTGCATGTTCACTCATGTTCTCAGCCCACATTAAACCTCTGAGCTCGGACCAAACTGTCTGCGCTGAGAGAAAGTTTCCAGTCTTGTTGACTTACTCTTTGATCAGACGTTTCCAGTGTTTTGTTAAGACGAAGAAAAACTGACGCGCTCGTCGTTTTTATTTTATCAAACAAGAAAAATGTTCTGGAGTCGGAGAGTTTTAGTGGCATCGAGCCAAAAATGGCCTCAAACAAGCCGCCCACCTGTCAATGAAAGCGTCCACGCTCTTAATCCTGCATAACTTTAATAAAATCTGAACAGGTTCCTCTAACGTCCACTTGAGGCTGGCTCCAGAAGTGAGTCAATCTCCATAAGTCCCCATGTTTCACAGCAGAAATAAACATGTTTACAGCCTGGTACAAAAAACAGTTTTGGTCTCTGTAGCTAATTTCCCCGTTCATGACAACTGTACTGAGGGTGAATTTATATACAACTCACCTGTTCACATTATATTAAGGCTTAAAGTTATGCAGGACTAAGAGCGTGGACGCTGTTTTCATGTCTCGTATCTCTAATGTCCGGTGTGTTCTGTCGTCTCACCTTCCTGCGCTCCACCCTTCCTCGCTGATCTCTTTAAATCCCTTTTGAAGTTCGTCCATTCAGCCTCGGCCGTGAAGCCACACCGCGGATACATTCTCTGCCCGGCTTTGTTGTCACACTCAATGACGCGCCTACAACTCGTGGATGTGAGCGTGACCCAGCGCATTGTGTTCCCGGCGCTTTCTCACCCAGCGACACTATGGAGCTGAAACCGTACCCCTGCAACCAGAGCAGACCTTTTGGCTTTCTTATCGGAGTCACAATGGCAAAACAAGAAGCCTCAGATTGAGTTTGGCTTTTGTGTGTGGAGCTGCCTTGTGTTATTATACGAGCGTGACACTTCCAGGCTGTGTCCTTTGTGTGTGTTGTTGTTCATAAGCATCATTTTCCAAATGAAACTCGGAGGTGAAATCATCAGGTACATTCACATCATCTTAATCCACCTTCCTTTTTATCTTTGGTAGTTGGATTTTGCAGTTAAAGTGTATTTTTATTATTAAAATAATAAAATAACCATCACAACTTCTCCAAAAAAACAAATTTACATCTTCATTTTGTTCAACCAAAAGTCCAAAAACTCAAATATGTGATTCACATTGATATAAAACCAACCGGTACTCTCATTTAAGAAGCTGCAAACGTCAGATTATTAATTATTATCAAGATTGTTGGGAAAGTGCAAAGACTAAAGCGACTGGACGATCTATTAATTATGTCTTCTGAAAGACTAAAGCGACTGGACGATCTATTAATTATGTCTTCTGTGATATTTTTAGTTAGAGGAAGTGTTTTTAGCATCATTTTCTGAATGAATCTGAAGATATTTCAGTTTTTATTATTAAAAATAACCATCACAAATTCGTCAAATTTCTCATTTTGTCCAAAAACTCAAATACGTGTGACGTAAAGCTGAGAAAACCGAGCAGTTCTTTGATTTGAGGAGCTGCAGACGTCAAATGTTTATTGAAAAATGTGATAATTATCCAGATTTTGTCTTGTGTTCGCTGGAGGAGCCTCCTGAAGAAGTCCGGTCCTGGTCGACCTCACAGCTCTTTGTCGTTTCTCCAGGAATCGTTCGTGAGATGGCGCACAAGTCCGACAGCAAGCTGAAGTCCATCTCCACCACGAGACTCGGCCCTCAGCACCACCTCTGGTACGGCTCCACACAGTGTGTGTGTGTGTGTGTGTGTGTGTGTGTGTGTGTGTGTGCGCTGCACATTTCTGACACATCTTTTGTTGATTACAATCAGCTTTTTTAGACTCCCTTTTTTTTTTGTAACGCTGCACCGCTAAATTAGCTGCTAAACCGCATCCTAATTTGTAACATGTGTTCTGCTGCAAATCCTCAAGCATGCATGTCGCGTCGCGTCACCTCCGGTAGTTCCTGCGCTCGCTTTCTGTATGTTTTTCTCCACGAAACACGACATAGTAGCTCAGACTGACACTGTAAAAGTAAAAATACATATGAGGAGAAAGCATGTCGAGGTCCAGACCCTCGCTCATAAGTCAAATTTGTCCTGAGGCAGCGTCCAAGACCCGTGACGCCCGACCTGCATCCCCGCAACACGGCGCCCGCACTGCAGCAGCCGGTTCGTGTGTGATAGGAGGGTTTTCCGTGTGTGGTAACACTCTTCTCCTCTTGTTCTGTCAGGCCTCTGGTGTGTGAAGACATCCAGGCGGACATGGAGGACGGTCAGCTGCAGTTCTTCTACATCCTGGCTTTTGTGCTGCAAGGTGACGCATCCAATCACAGCTCAGTTATGCATATATCGAGGTTATGTGTCATGACCTGTGTAGATATAATGAATCATATGTCTTCATCCTCTGGGTATAAATCTGTGCTCAGCTCCTTCAAGTCTGGAGAAAAAAAGTTGGATCATAAACATTCAGCAGGAAGAAAGCCAAGAGCTAACGCCACAATAAAAGCCCTCATAATATTCCTTCAACCCTAAAAAGAAAAAGAAGTGCCAGGAAAAAATGCTAAATGGTGAAAAAAAAAAAAGAAAATTTGATATTTCCTTCAAGATAAAACCAGATAATGGCAGGAAGAGGAATATTTGGACCGGAGGACGACGTTTGTGGGCAGCAGTCTGTCAAACATCCACGCTAACAACCCTTCCCCTGAAAGCGAAGGCATGCTGACTGACGGGCGGGCGGGCGGCGGGGTCGGTATGCATGCGGTCCGTGCGTGTGCTGCAGGATGTGTCGGCGTTTACAGCCAACGTAGCTGCAGGCTACGCACAGCTGTGCACATCATCTGTGGAATGTCAAGTGCTGCGATTCGAGCGTGTCTAGATCTGCCTTTGCTCTCCGCTCGCTCCTCTGAAGACGGAGCTCTCTGACATGAAGTGCAACGCCAGGACTTGTTGTTGAGGCGCTTTGTAAAGCCCGTGACCTCTGACTGTTACCTAAGTACAAAAACAGAGGCTGAAATCGACACTCAGACACGTATGAAGAGATAAAACTGGGTTCAGTGACACACACTGAGTTCATCTTTGACTTGTGTCTTTCTTTCAGGGGACATCTGGACGCCCCTGACAGTCCTGGCGACCCGGGAAACCCTGTACCTGCTCAGAGAGGATCACCAGTGGAGGAAAAGCTCCGACAGCCTGACGGTGAACGACAACGAAGAACCGAGCAGCGGCGGCGTCGTCGTGTTAGAGACTCTGCCCATCAGCTGCGTCAGCTCGGTCCACCTGTGGCCTCCCGATCAGTGCAGGGTGGACATCAAGCTGTACGATGAGGTGAGTACGTCCTCATGTCCATCGTCTCTCTCAGCTGTGAGCTCCTGAATCAAACCAATAAAATCAGGTATTTACAGAGTTTGGTGTTGATTCCTGCCACATGTTGCACTTCTCAAAGCTGACCGATGCCTCACACGACCGCACAGTTTGTTTTAATCCAGAGCGAGGTCGGTTTATTGTAAAAATCCTCAACATGTTTCTAATGATGCCGTATCAGTTCTGATACATGCAAACACTCAGCAGCAGCAGCCTGTTTGCGGCGCGTAGCATGTGGACGTCAGGTCGAATTTTCCTCCTGATTAACTCGCTTTAATCCCCGTGCTTTTCGTCACGTTGTGTTTTTCCCCCCGCAGACTGTGAAACAGGAGAAGACGTGGTGTGTGCGCTCGGAGAGCGCCGAGCTCCTCCAGGGTCTGCTGGCCTGGGTCAGAGCACAGTGGGAGGCCATGTTCGGAGTGAAGCTGCACACAAGCCTGCAAGACAAAGCGGCGTAATGAAAAGAGTTACAGACTGTGTGTGTGTGTGTGTTGGGACTGGGAAATGTTTATCGAGCGAGTTTGTCTTTATTTTCTCCGCACACAGTCTGGTCCCATTACGCTCGCTGCTTTCATCGCTGTGAAGCCAAGAACTCTGAGACGATTGCACTCATTCATGTGGCATACACGCCTGTGAAAAGTTAGTTTCCCCTCCGGATACCAAACTCTTCTACAGCCGGGACGGAGCGTGCCTTGTTTCTTTTCTGCAGCACCTTAATGCACGATGATCTGTGGAGCGTGAAGTCGAGGAGACGACGACGACCACCACCACCACCACCACCACCCGCCTCGCTCCTCGTCCTAGGGTGCACTGAGTTGTGCCATCACGCGCTCAACACGAGGTCGGAGGTCACCTCGTACCTCTTTTCGCCCCCCTCCTCCAATTAGTGTCACATGACGCTCTGTCTCTGTGTCATGTGGTCGTGAAAGGAGAGCAGACATCCCGCGAAAAAACTCGGGAACAGATGTTTGATTTTGTTTATTCGTAGCCTCGTGTTTACGCTCTGATCTAAATCTTTATGTTTGTTCGTCGTGTTTGAGATGTAATGTAAACGCTGCACTGTTAATTTAGATTAACAATTCTAACTTAATTTATTGTTTGTTATGAGTTAGTGCAAAAAAAAGTCTTTTATTTTTATATAAATACGAGGATAAAACATCTGATGTATGATGTGTGGAATTAAATGTAAAATGTTCACATGTTCTTTTGGTGGTTTCTTCCTCAGAAACTGAATTATTACGCATTAAAGTCTCCGAAATGAGCAAAAATCTGTCTGAAATTCTTGATACGAGGAAAGATTTCATTTGTTCCTGTTGCAAAGTGTCAGTGTCAGTGTCAAATATCAGAAAATCCTAAAATGAGCACCTGCTTTCTACAAAACCCTCCAAAAAAAAAAGCTTAAATAACAAATTGACGCCACGGTCTGTCACATAAAACATGTCTGAGTCGAATCCAAACCACAGAAAGCTCCGGCTTCACCTGAAATGACGAAAAATGTGGTTAAAGTTTCTCGGCGACGACGTGACGATTCTCCTCGGTCTTTGTCTTCTGATTGATGTGCGTCTGCCCGATAATGTTGTAATTACAGTTTGGGGTTACCTGAAATATTCCACCTGAAGAGACATGCCACAGATGAGTCGCAGTCGCTCTGGCAGCCACGTGCGAAGCTGATGGCGCCAAGCGATGCCCGCGGTTCTAAAAACTGATCATGGTGACTCGAGAATTATTAGCTCGCCTTCTGATTAATCACTACATAGTTTCTGGCTCCGGTTAAAAGCAGCAGCAGTGCAGGAATGCTAAAAATCTGCAGAAGAACAAGAAGCAGTCATGGCTGTTTGATTATTGGATCGAGCAGTGTGGCCTTTCCATTCTTTCTTTTTGGCAGCTTGGCGCCAAACTGCCACCCCCGCCTCTATAAAGCGAAGCTGTGCAAAGGTATGTTAACCAATTTCACAGTGCAAATATTTCTTTAGCCACCGGTGCTGTACATGTGCTGTGCACATGCTCGGTTGGAGAGATCACCTCCAATCGACAAAAGACCTCGGAGCTCGAGCCGCTTCCTTAAAGATCAGGTGCAGGTGCAGGAAACGTCTTTCACCTTCGGAGCCTCTAAAAGCTGCAACAAACTCAGAGTTTCTGTATGACAAGGCTTTCATATTAAGAAGTCACGCACAGCAGCTGCGGCTCTTTCGTTCAGGGGGTTTTAGGGATTTTTTTGAGCACGTAAGTCAGCGATAAATATATTAAAGGCTTGAAATGAAGTCAGAAAACACCACACACGCTGCTGGGAAGGAGCAGGGTTGGTTTGTTGGATGCATTACAGTAAGTTGTGTCTAAAAGGAATGCATGTCCGCTGTTTTCTCATTGTTCTTCTCCCTTGTGTGTTAATTGTTCAGGAATTTAAAAAATGGTCAAATTAATGAGCCCAGAAACTTCAAAAATCCATGAGTCATAAACCAACTCGTGAATTCATGTCGCGTGGGAGGAAATGAGCAATCGAGCCTGATACTAAAACATCGACCACAGCATGTGTACGTCCGCTGAAATCAAAAGTGCTGCACTGCAGCGAGTCCTGCCCTCGTTCAAGCAGTTAATATATTCACAGCAGGGGGGTCGGAAGGAATTTCAAGCCCCAAGAGAGACTCACCCCCGACCCTAACCACCAGATTGTATAATCCTGGAGACATTTCTCTGGCCCCTGTCCAGCTATGTGACACCTTCAGTGGTGCCAGGTGCCGGCAGAACCAAAAAAAAAACCAAGAATCCATGGCTGGAAATGAAAAGTGAACACTTCCCCCGTGATTTAAAGAGATTCGTTGTCTTTAAGTGAGGATGAAAAGGTGCAGGTGAATGGGTTCATGCCTCCAACCAGAGGCAGGGAGGATAGTTAGTGTAAAGGGGGCAGCTGGGATGCAGCCACGGCGATTTGGGCCCGGGCTCAGATCATCTGGCCCCGATTCGACTTCCCACAGCCTCCTCCAAAACATTTCAGGGTCCTCTGGTAAATCAGGAGCACTACAGCTGCGCCGTGCATGACAGCGAGAAATCTGTTGTTTTGCTGAACGGTCGAGTCAACTAAATTCTTGGATGGTGGGCCTCCTTCATCTGAAAGCTGCAGTCACGCAGTGCTCCGTCAGGCCCGGTGAGCTGCCAAACTGAGGTTCAGGGGATAACACGGGGTCCTCAGCACACGGAGGACTGATCTGCTGACCTGTGTGGTTGCACTCAGTCACAGAGAGCTGCTGGAGAAGGTCGGCTGCAGCTTTAACCAAAGAAAAGAGCATTGTGAGCATTCACCAGGTGGATCTGATGACAGATGTTGTCAGGTTACACAATGGGAGGTGTTGATCCAGCATTAGAGACTAGAAGTCAAGAAAACACACGTAGCCTCAGAGGATGCATCCTCCTGGATCCTCTCTCAGATATTTGCACATTATTTTACTCTCCCGCATAGCAACCGGAGTCTGCTCAAACATGATTGGATGATACTACTCGAGCTCCAAATGCTTCAAGTACTTAAATCCAGACAGTGTAAACATGGAGCTGGTTGCTCCACGCTCTTAATCCTGCATAACTTTAAGCCTTAATATAATGTGAACAGGTGAGTTGTATATAAATTCACCCTCAGTACAGTTGTCATGAACGGGGAAATTAGCTACAGAGACCAAAACTGTTTTTTGTACCAGGCTGTAAACATGTTTATTTCTGCTGTGAAACATGGGGACTTATGGAGACTGACTCACTTCTGGAGCCAGTGGTGCAACCGGTCCAGCCTTTTTGCAGAAGAAAAGATTATTTTTGGCTTGTTGGGACATAAAAATCTGTTTAAACTGATGTTTTATTGTTTATTTTATGTCTTTCTTTTAGACCGTCGTGGTTCTTGTTTATTTATTCAGTTTATTGGCTGCAGAGAGGCGACGACTCAGCTCTTAATGAACTGCTAACTTGTTCATTTCTATGAAACTTAAAACATGTAAACATGTTTATTTCTGCTGTGAAACATGGGGACTTATGGAGAGCCAGCCTCAAGTGGACGTTAGAGGAACTGCAGTTTTTTAATCGTTTGTGGCAGCCCTAGTTGCCGGCAAAGACGTGGATCATTGTTGGACCATCTACCGTAATGTGTGGCGTCCCCCAGGGTTCAGTCCTGGGGCCACACACACTCTCTTTTGAGACACGGGGAAATTAGCTACAGAGACCAAAACTGTTTTTGTACCAGGCTGTAAACATGTTTATTTCTGCTGTGAAACATGGGGACTTATGGAGACTGACTCACTTCTGGAGCCAGCCTCAAGTGGACGTTAGAGGAACTGCAGCCGTGCAGATTCATCAGTTTGTAAAAGTGTTTGTTAAAGTTTGTGCTTTGATATTTTCAGATATTTCTGCAGAGCTGTGTGTGTGTGTGTGTGTGTGTGTGTGTGTGTGTGTGTGACACTTTGCTTTTATTCCATGTGAGACTCATAAACCATGACTGTGCTGTAATGACAGACTTTTATTGGGCCTCGTGGTTTTTTTATCTCCTGAACTTTAACTGTGACACTTCATCATAAAAAATAAAAAAACGCATAATAGGATCCCAAAGTGTTTTTTGTCGCGACGGGGCTGAACGGTAGTCCGCTTCAGCTCCAGCTTCAGGGTCTCAGGTTTCAGGCAAAGGGGCCTCCTCTTCTTGAATGGGGCCGAGTTTACGTGGAGGAGGTGCGGGTGCAGGAGGAGGAGGAGGAGGAGGAGGAGAAGGAGCCAGCAGGATCCGAGAGACCTTTCTTTGTCCTCTTGTTTGTTCGGGACCCCGACACATGGGGTCAGCGCCGGCTGAATGGGTTCAGACTGAAGGACTTGCCTCGGACCAGGACGCACGCGGACGCCGATGAGAGCGCGCGCTAATTAGGAAAACCTGTGTGCGAGCAATTAAGCGCGTGGAGGAAGGAGAAGACGCCGCGCGCGGATTGGAGCGCTGAAGGTGGGCGAGAAAAAAAAGTTTGTGGAGACAGATCAGAGTTTAATCTGCTGCATTTAAACCCTCCGAGCTGGGTCCCGGGCTGCAGGGAGTTGTAGTTTTACAAGAAGGGCTCTGGGCTAAATTTGGAAAGAGTTCCACGTAACGAGTTTGAGATCTGTGAGACCAGGCGCGCGGTGAGTGGCTCCTCAATGCAAAGAAATGTCTGATGAAAAATGTCTATTTTTATCCCCAGCAGCTGCCACATGGCCACACACACTTTTACGCATTGCACTGATTTTCCTTTGTGCTGTTTAAAAAAAAACTAATGTTGGTTTTCAAGTTTCCAGGCTCATCGTGTCTGTGCGTCTCTGAAATGAAATGATGGCTTCATCTTCTTTCTTGTTTCTTTTTTTGTTTCCCCGCTGAAGCTTGGCAGCACTTTGTTTTCCTCCAGGAATGCCACAATTTCCAAAACAGTTGGAGTCTGACTCAGCAAAGCGTGTTCAGCAGCTCTGCTCAAACAGAAGAGAAGCAGAAACTCTTTCCACCCTCTCTGGTGTCTTTCACCAAGTCCCAAACTCTGCAGACTGAGCTGCTGCTCTCTGCCTGTGTGCCCTCTGTCTGCTCCCTGAACCCTAAAAAATCCAGCTTTTCTGCTTTTGGTTAAGCAGGAATGTTAACTCGCCTTCGCTTTTGTCCGGCTCCTTTGCCCAAAAAACTCTCCAACCCCCTTTCCATCTCCTCCTGGAAGCCGAGAGTGATTCCTGAAGCAGAAAAGCCATTAAATCAGTTGAGCTGGGTTGAGCCCGCACGAGCAAATAAAGCTACTGTTTAAAAAGTCTGTCTTTGGTTAGCTGTCGGGAGGATGGCACTGCAGAAAAATGTTTGCGTCTGCTCGCCAAGCTGAATGGATTGTTTGGTGAGGATGGCTTTTTAACAGCCTGTTAACAAGAGTACATTTTGTCTGTCTACTGTTCATCTCCGGAGACATTTCATGAGCTCGTACTCCCCTTTGGAGCGGTAACACCTGCTGCACACACTTAGGAATCAGATCTACAGTTTGACCCACTGATGTCTGAGATTAGTCACTTTTTTTTCTTGTTTTTTAGGCTCTCCTCCACAAGTCTGAAAAGATTTAGGAGGCAGGAATAGCTCTCAGCTAGACAGGAACATACCACCCAGGATGTGATGTTTGAGTCGTTTCATGCATTGTGCATGAGGAGAACTTGCAAATTAGCTTTATTTTAATCCACTTTATAGTGGATTAATGTGCACGGTGGGCTTCAGACTGTAAGGAAACATCAAAGAATGATGCAAAATTGTAGTTTGACTGCAGCAGCATGAGGTAAAACACAGGTTCTAACCTCTAATCTTGGAAAGGTTAACTAATATCCAATCAGTGTAAAGTTTCCAGGTGCATATGTGTGCACAAGTTTGTTTAAATGTTGATATAATGGCACAGTCAGAGGTTGAACGCCTCCAGAGGTCACATTTAAAACGTCTCGTTCTGGCAGCTCAGCCTGTTGTGAAGCGTTTTTTGATTGCGCCCGATATTAGATTCCCATTAGTGGTTTTTAAGGCTGCCGTGGATTCATGATTCTCCGAAGATGCTTTTGGTCAGCGCGCAGGTCGTGTCCTCAGAGCGCTGCTCTAAGCCAGAGAGGCCTGAATATCGGATCACACAAAGAGTTTCGGTGGTGGAAACCGAACACGGTGGTAACTGGGGCACATGATGTTTAAAGGGACAATGAACACCGACCGAGTTTTCAGCTGTGAGAGCAGAAACACCTTTGTCATCCAGGTTTGTAATTGTCTGTCGGGGTAAAACAGATGTCACCTCACAGCTGTGTTTGTCTCTGCCCCAGACTTTATGTCAAGGTCACAAAGTTGTCTGTCTTTTCCCACCAAGAACCAACATGCAGAGATAATGAGATGATGTTCCTGTGGTCGGTGAATCTCTTCTTTCTTTCTTTCTTTCTTCTTTTCGAGTGATTCGGTTCCAGATTTTATGATGGAAAATTTTCAGACTCTGTTTTTTTTTTTTTTTTTTTTTTTGAGAAGCCCATAATTCCACTTGGCTCCAGCCGAGACAGGCCAAACGTCTGACATGTTTTCTTAGCGTTGGTGTAGCTGATGAGTCTGAACTTTAACATGGAAAGGTTCTGGATTTGGTGGAACTTGTGGTCAGGCTTGGGCACGTCAGCCGCCCTGTTCCTGTTCCTGAGCATCTAAAGGTGTCTGTTTTAGGGAAAATGATTTTTATTTTTTATTTTTGCAAAGGAATGGATGAGTAACCTGGCAACATGATGGCTCAGCATAGTGCACTAATCTGAGGAGACATGCCTACAGATGCTTGTAATGGCTAAAGCCTTGTCCTGAAGCAATGAGTCATGAAATGGTGGATATTTTCTTTGCTACACCCTGTTTTCTGAAAGTGTGGAGAAGGTACGTCTGCAGAGTCCTGAAGGTTCTCGAGGACTTGATGTGTCAGGACTCAAACAAACCGGCTCTGATGGAGCCAGCTGTGCAGAAAGAAACCTCATCCTATCTTCAGGAGTCATCAAACTACTGTTCAAAGTGTGATTTCTGCCTCCAAACGTCGAGCGTCTCTTTGAATTCTCAGTGATCTCCTTTTTTTTTTTTTGTAATGGCTAATTCATGTCCTGGCTGTGTTCTGCGCTCACGTTGTGGTTTTTAAAGAATTTAAAGGGATCATTTCTGGCAGCGTGGCAGGAAATAAATTCCTCACCCCATTCACTGCTTGAGTATCACAATCCCTGCAGCCCCAAAGCCGCAGCAGGTCTCCTCGCAGCGAGCTGCGACTTGCCAGCCGGCACTTTGATGTTTTGATTAAGCGGCTCAAACTTGGAACGGCGGCGACCTGTAAGAATGCAGGTCTACCCCCCAAAAAGTGCTACCAGGACTAATGTGCTCCGACCGACGGGAACGCCTCAGTTTGTTGTGCAGTTTATGCATGGATACCTGAGAGGTCTGCGTCTGATTAGAAGCAAACATGTGGCTGTGTTTATGTCTCTGCCCCGCGGTCGAGGTTCACCTAAAATACTCTTTGCATTCTTTTAATCATGGCGTGGATGTGTAAACCTGGTAGTTCGATGCGTGTGTACAACTCATGTTAATCCGATGAGGAATGCTCGGAGGCTTTAAAGGTCACTGGCTGTTTAGTTTCATCGGTTGTTCATCCAGATTAATCGTCTGGTCCATAAAGGTCCATCACGGCCTCACATGGTCCAAGAAACTTTGAGTTTAATGTCACAGGAATCTGAGAGAACCAGCAAATATGTGAAACGCTGCTTTTTCTTTGAAATAGTTGCTTTAATAGCAAACGTTGGCTGCCTGATATAAAAATAAATACTGCTTTGTAGCTTTCTTTTCTGGTTGTCAGTCTGTGGAAGTAAAAGAAGTTTTTTGTTTTGTTTTTCTTCTCTGTAGAGCTGTAACCTCAAGAAAAGACAAAACAATGGAAAACTGTGCAAAGGACCATGTGTTTGCAATGCAGCGGTGGGTCCCTGAATTAGAAAAAGGGGAAAAACAAGTATTGAAGTGTCTGTCTCGTTTCTTTTTTCCATCCAGAGCTCGTTTAGCTCCCCGGTCACCTTGGCACCATGAGTTGGAGCTTCCTGACTCGTCTGCTGGATGAGATCTCCAATCACTCCACCTTCGTGGGGAAGATATGGCTGACTGTGCTCATCATCTTCCGCATCGTGCTGACAGCCGTCGGCGGCGAAACCATCTACTACGATGAACAGAGTAAATTCGTGTGCAACACGCAACAACCCGGATGCGAGAACGTGTGCTACGACGCGTTTGCGCCGCTCTCGCATGTTCGATTCTGGATCTTCCAGGTGAGCTGCAGGTCAGATTGATGATTTAAACAACGTCATGTCTCTGGATGGCCACGTTTGAGCTCAATGTTCTCTGTCCAGGTGATCCTGATCACTACCCCGACCATCATGTACCTGGGCTTCGCCATGCACAAGATCGCCCGCATGGAAGACAGCGAGTACCGGCCCGCCCGGAACCAGAAGAAGAGGATGCCGATCGTCAGCCGTGGGGCAGTTCGTGACTACGAAGAGGCAGAGGACAACGGGGAGGAAGACCCCATGATCGCTGAAGAGATCGAACAAGACAAGCCGGACAAAGCAGACAAAGGTGAGGTGGCGACACAAAGACTTCCTTTTGGTGTTGACTGAATCAGATTCTGACCTGTGTCTCTGTTTTCAAGTCTCAGAGAAGAAACACGATGGTCGTCGGCGGATTCTGCGTGACGGTTTGATGAAAGTCTACGTGTGCCAGCTGCTTTGGCGCTCTTCCTTCGAGGTCGCCTTCCTCTTTGGCCAGTACATCCTCTACGGCTTTGAGGTGATCCCGTCTTACATCTGCACCCGCTCGCCGTGCCCGCACACCGTGGACTGCTTTGTGTCCCGCCCCACCGAGAAGACCATCTTCCTGCTGGTGATGTACGTCGTGTCCTTCCTCTGCCTGCTCCTCACTGTCTTCGAAATCATCCACTTGGGGATCGGCGGGATCCGCGACACCTTCCGCAAACGCGCCACCCTAAACTCACGTGCACCCCGCCCAACCACCGCACGCGCCATGCCCACAGCGCCACCGGGGTACCACGCCACCATGAAGAAGGAGAAACTGAAAGGAGATCTGAGGGACTCACCGCTGGGCGACTCCGGGCGGGAGAGCTTTGGGGACGAGGGTCCATCGTCCAGGGAGCTGGAGCGGTTGAGGAGGCACCTGAAGCTGGCCCAGCAGCACCTGGACCTGGCCTACCAAGCAGATGAAGGAAGCCCTTCAAGAAGCAGCAGCCCAGAGGTCAACACGGCGGCGCAGACTGCTGCCGAGCAGAACCGCCTCAACTTTGCCCAGGAGAAGCAGGGAGAGGCGAGCGAGAAAGGTAACGAAGACACTGGTTAAAACTTTTTACAGACAAGAAAAAAGCCAAAGATTTGCTAGTTCAGGCTTCTCAAAAGTAAAGATTTGCCCTTTTGTGTGTTTATACGACTGAAAATGAAAGATCATTTGAAATTTGAGCTGTCGACTGAACATAACAAGCACTTTGAAGAAATTAGAATAACCATTAGTTGCAGCCCCGAAGCCTTTGCGCTGGATCTGTTGGCAAAACATCTGGAATCTGTCTGTAATTTTCTGAACTTAGGGCTACAATTTAAGGTTAACCAGCTAAAATGGATTAAATCAGCCTGTGAACTTTGTTGGGAGATGGTGATTTCACAGAGCTCCAACGTTAAAAAATGCTCCAACCAACAGTCCAAAGATTTGAGATAAAGCAGCAAAGCTTGATTAAATAAACGATTCATCAGTCGTCGATTTGATTTTTCTGTCGATCAACTCATTGTTTCATTTCCTGGCGACTACCTCAGATTTTATTCATGACCTATTTCTGTTGCATGAGGCTCAAGTCGAGCTGAGCATCATGTTACCAATGGAAAAATCCAGGTTTGAAGCGAACATACGTGTTGAATATTCCTCTGTTTTGCCTCCTTTCCTCTCTTAGGAATACATGCCTGAGTGTGCTTCCTGCCTCAAACGTCTGCCCTTCCATTCCTACTGGCCTTAAACACATGGGGGAAGCACATATGGGAGTGCAGTCAGACCACTGAGGGATAGCAGAGCGAGAGAGAGAGAGAGAGTGTGTGTGTCTATGGGTGTGTGTGTGTGTGTGTGTGTGTGTGTGTGTGTGTGTGTGTCTATGGATATGTGTGTGTGAGAGAAATATGCCTTTCAGTATTAGAGGTCAGTCTGAAAGAGAGAGAAAGAGAGAGAGAGAGAGAGAGAGAGAGAGAGAGAAAATGCTGACCAAGCTGTGTTGTGACAAATGGTTCATCTCCACGAAACTTGAAAGCCTGCTCCATCTCGAGTTTCTACTTGCCGAGCCGAGTCCAAACCTCGGCTGTGCCTTCGGCTAAAAAACCCAGTCTACACCCTGTTCTTTCGTCGCCCACTCTGTGTTTTTGTGGCTCGTTCCGTTTCAGACCTTGCAAGGATTATCGAAAGCTTTATAAACTCCCCTGGCCGAGTGTACTCCTGTTGTGTTGCTCACAAAAGAGAAGGCTCTCTGTTTATAAGATGTCGCCGAATGTTAACGTCTCACTTTGTTGGCCTCAAACAACACAGCCTTGGGTTATGTCATTTCTGGAGCGTGTGCAGCAGTGTTGGTTTTTGTCTTTTTTTTTTCTTTTTTTTTCATGAGGGCGGCTTTAACGTGTGCTAGATAAATCATGTTTCATGTTTAATTTAAACAGATTATTGGTGTTTGTTAGCCAGAAGTCACACCATTTCCAATATTTGGCAGAATTTTGAAGCCTGTATATTTACTCCTAATCGGCCAAAAATGTTTACCTGGGAAATGCTTGAATTCTTTGACAGGAAATGTTCCAAGAAATTTCCAATAATCATATTTTTTTTTTGTACAATCAGTTCAAAACACACCAGTACCTATTGTTGCAGTACAAGATCACCTTTTTTGTCCAGAGGAATCATCGTGAAGGCTCCACGTTGATGAATTGCGTTCAAAAAGTTCAAAAGAAAAATAATACCACTTTTATTTTTGGGGGTTGCTAAACAGCTGGAAACATCTGTCTTCTGGGCTGCAATAAAATTCCATCCTTGTCTTTTTTGAAATTTACATTCTTTTTCGGTGAGACATATTTTTCCATCCTTGACATGCACCACTACCCCTCCGTCGTGCTGAAACATGGATGCTTTCATGCGTCCGGGGGGAAAAAAGAAACACACACACACACACACACACACACACACACACACACACACACACACACACACACAACCCAGCCGAGGAAAGGATGACAGTTGGCTGCTGACACACACACAGCCCGGTGCCATGTAAACATGTATAATCTTCAAATCCATCGCAAGACTTTTGATCAATAGCTTTCCGAGTTCATACTTCTTTCATAGCCTGTCAGTCGGTTTTATGATCTTTGGCTGAATAATGAAACTACAGACCGCCAAAAAGCTCTTTGATGCTGTATTTTTGTAATCATCTCACTTCCAATTTTGCTACTTATTGCAAGGTACGACATTCCATTTTGAATATGGTACTTCTTCAACGGTTTATACTTTTGTTTTGTTTCTATTGCAAGTTTTGTAGTTTTTGTAACTTTAGAGATTATTTTGTCTTCAGAGTAAATAAATATATTTGAACGGTATGTTTTGGTCTCGGCATTCGACTCTTTTTTTTTTTCTGTGCCGTTTGTTTTTTCGTCTGTCAAAGCGTCTGTTCATGTTACTCAGTCAGTTAATTAACAAAAATATGAATCAGGAATTTGAACACTTTAAAAACTGACGTGGGATAAGAGTGTGAAACACACACCAGTTTCCTGTTTAAATCTGGTTTATTATCACACAATGCTGTTTCAGTAAACAACAGGAGAAGTCAGACTGTGTGTGAAGGTGTTGATGTGAAACAATGCAGTGTAAAAGTTGGCTTACATCGCCCTCTACAGGTGAGGAACAATACCAAGGAAAGCCGTGTGCAGTGCTGGTTTAATTGGAGATAATGGCTAAAAATATGCAGATAAATGGTGAGTTTTAAAGGGTTGTTTGACCCCAATTATACCAACACATTTTCTAACTTTTACCCCAAGTGGTGTCATGAAAGGTTTTGGTTTTATGTGCTCAGTGTTTGAGAAATCCACCCTCACACCTTGGGTTCACATGACGTGAACTGATGCTCTTCTAAGCATTTAAACATTTCAGGTAGAAATCTCAAAACTTCAGCACATCAAACCAAAGGTCAGCTGTTCAGATACAAGTACACTCTTCAGGTATGATGTTGGGCAAGGTCTCGTACTTGAACGAGTACCCGCCGTCGGACGTCGTGGTGATCCTCAGGGACTTCATGGACCCTGGGACTGGAGCGCAACACTGTGTGATCCCCAGCATGGAGGTGGTTCGATCCCATGCTGAGCAGTTCCCGTGGCAGTAGTAGAAAGTCAGCACCTTTGGATGGACAATCCAGTTGTCCCAGCCCAGCTCCTCGAAGCTGATTTCGATCTCTGCCCGGTGGCAGTCGCTGTGTTGGGGTCTCTCCTGGGAAGGCCGCTGGAGAAGGTCGATGGCAGAAGGAGACCAGGGAATGGTTACCGGTGCCCGGCGGTGTGAACGGACAGGATCACGAGGTTCAGCATGGAGGTGGAGAAAGGGCGTTTTGTCTGACTCGTTGGCATGGCATTTACAGGCCGGACAGCGGACCTGAAGCAGGAAAGGTCCCTCAGCCACGGAGGCCAGGAGGTGTTGACCCATCTGGTAGGTGGTCCAACCATCTGAGCTCACGGTGGACGGATCCTCTGCGACATGAAGGAGCTGCTGAGCTGAAGTGAGAATGAACAGCTGGGCGGAGGAGTTTGCTGTGGCTCCTTCCCCCATGTAGAACCAAAAGTGGGCAGATGTGACGAGGTTCTCGTGGTTGTTCATGGAGGGCTCGAAGTAATATGTGAAGTGGCTGCTGCTGGTTTCTCCAGGAGCTGAGTCAGAGCTGGCACAGTCCGAGTCTGCCAAAGCAAGATTGGAGAGTCAGTTTGTTGCTTTTTTAACCTTTTATTGGAGCCGCTGTGGCTTCGTGACTCAAAATCAACACATAGGCTGCGCTAATTTTTAACTGAGCTTTACAAACAAGTGAAGACGTCATCAGAATCATTTAAAAAAGGGACTTAACGCCCCTTTAAATTGTTGTTTTTGCTGACCTCTAGTGGATTAACTTCAGGCCTTGCTGCAGTGAGGTACAGCTGTACTCGAGGACACTGACATCACTTAAAGGTGCAACAAAACACACCCAATCACAAGTAAACAGAGCTTTATAGTGTGGTGTTAACTACACATAACTAGACCTGTCTACAGGGTCTCTAAGTAATGGTCTTTTCCACTGTTTCCATGAGCTACTGCTCGATTTTACTCAATGATTTGGCTTTATTTGTTTCCCATCTGCAGCATGCACACAGTGATAAACAAACATGAAACAAATCTTTGCAGAAAGTTTCTGAAATGCTGAAGAAATATCTCTGAATCTCCTCACCAGCACTGGGGAACAGAATAATCTGAATTTCTTGGTTCAGGTTGGTTTGATGGTTGACCCACGATGTCCTGCTCATCCTGGGGGCCCTCCGGGTTGCACGCCTCGATTCCTCCGGCTGAGCCGTGTCCGGTGCTGTGGTCGGAGGAGGCTCCTCCAGCCCGAGACCCTCCAGTACTCGCTCCTTGAACCAGGACAACACCGCTTCCCGGGGGAGCTCCTCTTCCCCTCTGCAGGCTTGGGTCAGAATGTAGATCCACAAAGGGACCAGGATGAAGGGAGCAGAAGACACCATGACACAAGTTTTCTATGAAGATCGATAGCTCCAGAACTCCAGACTCTCCTCTGCAACTTTCCTTATTCTCACACATATTTGTTTGGCTGTGCAGCTATCTGAGTCTGACTGGAGTCTGTGTTGCCAACGCCCAAATGGGAAGATAGCAAAGAGTGACCTTGACGGTCGTGATGTTGCATTATCTGTTTCACACAGTGTCGAGGGAATGTCTGAATATTTTATTTTCTTGATTTTGAGTTCTGCAGAGTTGCTTTTGGACTTGAACCCTCGAACAAGGATGAAGAAGCGAGCCACTGGCACACGCTGTACATGTGCATTATTGATGTACGTTGAGTTTAGTGTTGGCTTGGAGAGGTTTTCACTCTACATAAAATAACTACATACTGATGAGGTCGAAGTGTTAATTAGTATCCTGCAGCCGTATCGACACACCTGCTTTCCCACCAAACAACAAGCCTTTGTCGACTGTACAGTGAACTTTATCTGAGCGGCCTTGAAGCCTTGAAAGCGCCTCGGAGAAATATATTTTCATAAGAACATTTTATCAGCTGTTTTTTTTTTAGCAGGCCGAAGAGCAGCTGATCGCAGAGGGCTGACATCTGTTGCACAGAGTTGTTGGACTAATTCTGCATTGAGTTCGAAAAGATGTTTCACTGTAAAGAGTGTAACAATCCTGCAGTGCTGGCTTGTATCAGAGCTGCAGGGCTCAGTATTGTTATACGTTACCATGGAAACGTGGGTCTTAGTTTATTGCCTCGGGGACAGGGAGGGTAAGACGATGGAGTATGCTTAGTTGTCATGGAGAAAAAATTTACATGAGAAGTGCGGGTCCTCTGATGTTTTATTACTTTTCAAACCTCTTTGTTGTCGTTTTCCAAAGTTTTACTCTTTAAAATAACAAAAATATTTGATGAAACTGCAACAAATATCGATACATTTACACTTTTTAGACAGTTCTTGACATTTAAAGTGAGCCTGGTTGGCTGAACAGCGGCCACAAGTGGCGGTTACAGCATGATGGCACTTTAAACTTCTTTTTATGGAGCTCGTAAAATGAATAATACCTCAGTTAAAATGAGACGCTCTTCTTGCATTGTGCAGACTGGCTCGGTGTCGATGCTTTCTGAACCAGACTGAGCGATTATTAGTGACACCTGTGCAGGAGATGTCTCTCTGTGAGGTTTATCTGTTGTTGTACGTTTGTTATCAAAAGTTAAGTTAAAGATTTAAATGTTTATTTGTGACACACTGGTCTAACAGAGGCTTAGAGTCAGCAAACTGCCTCGGTAAATGTCAGGTTAGTTGGTTAACAGCAGCCACTTCAACATGAAACAGTCAGGCAAACTCAGTGACACTAATCCAGGTTATTACTTTATTAGTATCATTGGAAACACCTGTGTTGACCCTATTTCATGTCATAAATGATGATTGTTTGTCTGGACATGCCCTGTGATGACCCCGCTTTATGCTCAGTGTCAGCTGGGATCAGCCTCCTGCGACCCTGATCAGGATAAGCGGCTGTGGAAAACAGATGAATCGGATGATGCTGATCATCTTGCATGTTTGGAAGTGAGTATGAACGCTCCATATTTACCAGAAGAGGGCGGTAAAATACTCCAGACAAGTCTGCCAGCTGCTTGGTTAAACAAACCAGTCATTAAATTCAATCCTCTGAAATTGTATTAATCACATTTCTAACCCTCGTAGAGTAGAAAAACTGCATCAGTTCAATGTGAATTAAAGTAAATGTCTCAAAACAAACCATAAATTCCAGTTATATATTACCTAACATAAAATATTTTCTATTTCCAAACTGTAAAGCAATTTCAGGCGTTTTCCTGCACTGGCACAAAATCTACTTTCTGTTTGCTGTTTATTTTCCAGCTTCATTACCAAAGAGAAGAAAATGTACGGTGAAGCAAAGGAACGCTGGTGATTAAAATCTCTTTATCTCCTGCAGGTATACGTGGCAGTGTTTATCTCTGCGAGTCTGAGGGTGTCGGGTCGTACCGAGCGGTTTGTCACTCACAAACTGTTCAGTACATTAAGTTCTGAGGAAGTTTAATGTGTGTGTACTTTCGGGAAATCAGAGTTTCTGTTGGCTTTGAGGTTATTACAGAAATATTTTATGTGAGTTTGGTTTGTTGATCTCACCTGTAACTTTTCACCTTCACCTGCAGGTTTCCTCTCCTTCATTATCACACAGACACACAGAAACAAATAATCAACTGAACCAATTAAAGAATGAATGGACACAAAACAAATGAATGAAAAGGAGAAGTTGTGTTATTACTTCCAGTTTAGTGGCACTTACAACATGATGAGGTTCCAGCTGTGAACTGTGTTTACAGCCCATAATCAATGTCTGAACCTTCACTGACGCAGAGGAAGACAAAAAGTTTTGTCTGTGCTTGAAGGACAACTCATAGTTATCTTTTGAAATACTGACAGATGATTTTTTAATTTGCTTTGACGTGAATAAAATAAAGAAAAGTCAAAGCATGACTTCTTATATGTGGACGCTGTTGTTGTTGGTCATTTCCACCTGGACAGGTGACGTGTCGGGTGGACGTACACGTCCAGAAGGACGAGTGTCTCGCACAGTTAGTGTCCAGTCCTGTCTGCAGTTGCATGAATTACAAAGTCCTGTCTTTATTCTTAGACTTTCTTTTTATAGAAACTCCAACTGTCTCACGCACAAACACACACACACACACATTTCAGTTGATAAGATTATCTAAAGGACTGTGTGTGTGCGTGTGTGTGTGCGTGTGTGTGTGTGTGTGTGTGTGTATAGGTCATACATGGCCGCCCAAGAAATGTGACCTATCCGTGGTGGTGCAGCTGTCACTCCCAACCTGAGAGGGAGTCGGGGGTGAAGCAGTGAGACAGAAAACATGAGTTGATTTAGTCTTAGAAGACTAAAAAGGTTAAAAGAGTGTTTCTAAAAGGTTCCTGTGTACTTATAGTGAAACACTGAGGCAGGAGGCCTGAGTGCTTTGACATTTCACAGAGGGGACCTCACCGCTCTTAAACCTATTGGAAGGGACCATGGCGGTGGCTGCTAATGCTACATGATCTCAGCTGGACTTACACCTTACAGCCGGTGCTCAGTAAAGGACACGTAGAGACGCGGGGCTTTACCAAATGATTTGAGATGAAATATTTGGCTCCATGGATCCTGTTACCTTCACTTGGACTCTGCGGGGACGTCCAAAGGGATTCCTGTCGGCTTTAATGGCAAAAGTGAGGTGAGTTTGGGGTAAAGTCTATTTTAAGAAAGTGTTTGGATCAGCTCGTCTGAAGCCTGACATATCATTACCTTTACTGACTGTTTGATTAGTCTTAAAATGATTTAACTGATTGCTTGTTGTTGCATTGCAAAGTCGCCCTTCTTATTCACAAACGACGAGGAAAAGGTCGTCTGAGTAAAAGTCCTTTTGTTGGTCCATTAACTACCATCCTGCATATTCATATATATAGATCACAGTGCAGTAGTTGGGTCTTGACATGCAGCATAAAGGGTTGAAGTGTCAGGATATGCCACCTTCACTCCATGTTATGTCACATTCTGACTACTGGAGAATACCGTTAAGTACCAAAGCTGCTTCCTCTGTATGTTAGATGTTAGATCCGTTAAGTACCAAAGCTGCTTCCTCTGTATGTTAGATGTTAGATGTGTACTATTGGCACCAAAATGTCAAACAAAATTACAGAAACTAAACTAAGACTGGTTTTTATTTTTTTTAAAAGATTGGATTACAACTGGTCTCAGAAGTGATACCAGGGGTTCCCAAACTTTTCCCGCAACGCCCAAAACCAGTGACCCCCACTATCCGCTATATTTTTCATGTTTTGTTACTAGTATGGCTAAAATATTCTATTTCTAAAAGTTTATTTGATTTCTGAAAATCATCTTACTGCAACATGATGCACCTGGCTGATTGAACATAAATATGTTTTTTTTTTCACACATAACTTTAAGAGTTTGTTTTAAAGGTCCAGTGTGTCAGATTTAGGAGTACTTCTTTGCAGGAATCATAATACAATATCCATTCATCGTTGTGTTTTTGTTGTCTTAAAATGAGCCCTTCATTTTTCTATGGTAGCCCACAGCAGACAAACCAAACACTGATTTTAAAAGTGACCTTTTGCTTTGTGCATGAGTTTCAGAGTTTTTTCTACTTGCTTGGAAGGAGAGGTTAAAGCTTAACAGAGTATTCAGTTGTTTGCAATTTGCACCTTCACCACTAGGTGTTGCTAAATCCCACACACTGGACCTTTAAGCAAAAGCAATTACCAAAGTTTGATATCTTTCTGACTGATCTACTCTGGTTATTACAGTCCCCGTTGCCAAACACCCTCTCTGTACTCGCTGTGAGCCCAGAGATATCTGAGCTAATGGAGTCTTTCAGAAGAAGCCCTCAGTAGCTGCAGCTCATCTTGATACCCCAATCAATTAGCAGATAAAAAGTGCAGTCTGTAAAGAAGTGTGAAAGAAGTCAAGATGGCAGACGGCCTTGGATCCAGTCCCAGCTTCAGCATCCCTTCCAAGAGGCCCAAAGTCGCCAAGGACCAGGTTGTTCCAGGTGCTGAGGTTGAAGAACCAACGCCGCCAGTCTTCACCCGTAAACTCCGCAAGGCAGCAGTGGGAACAGGTTGCGATATCCGACTGAGGGTGTCGGTGGCGGGATTTCCAAAACCTTTGCTGAGCTGGTACCACAACGATGAGATCCTTCCTCCATCAGAAGCCCAGGACTCAGGAGGGCTGTGGATACGGGACTGCCGCACGTGTGACGCAGGCTTGTATGCGTGCGTGGCGACCAATGAGCTGGGAGAGGCGAGCTGCAGCGCTGTCCTGGCTATTATGGACCTCGGTGAAGGTAATACACTTTGTTTAACAGGTAGACCTGAGTCATGACATCAGGGAGTCCAAAAACTGGTGAAACACTGGACAAACAGTCTTATATCTCAGTCAGTTTTGGGTCATCCAGACAGATTGAAGACTGTTTTGATCATCAGACAGTCGCCCCGTCTTCATGTCTGCAGAGCAGCACAGGGGAAATACTTAAAATTAGCTTGTGGATGTAAATAGAGGCTCAGATTTGTTGGAGGGGAGAAGTGTCACCTGCCGTTGCTTTCTATTAGCGGCACTCAGCTGAACCCTTAGGTGTTGTTTGCTGTGTTCATCGAGCTGAGGAAGTCGGGGACAGCTGGGAAAATCATTCTTCTCAAGTCAGGAAACTCTAGACAATCGAGGCCTGAAAAAATCATCAGACCCGTCTGCAGCTGCACGCATGACTTGGTAATCGTTGATGAGCTGCATCATCCGTCTGAACGCCTGCAGCCGCTGTTTGTTCTGACAACAGCACGATGATTAAATAATAAGGTTGTCAACACGATACAGAAAGGTTAGATAACTGCAAATAGATGTCAGCTGTGAGGTTACAAGCCCGAGCTCTGTCTGTGATGTTGATTCACGATGATGATGAAGTAAACATCACAGATTAAACATTTATACGATGGCTTTGACGTTGAAGTGACGCTATGTGGAGCGAGTTTCACCTTCACAGTTCGTGTGAAGTTATTTTTTAATGCATGTTAGCCGAGGTAAACATTGTAAGTTTACACCGACTAACTCACAAACATATTAACTCTGTCTATTTCTGCCGGAGCAGCTCTGTAACACAGTTCTCGCTTAGGGCGGTCGTTCTGTCAGCATAAATTCACACTGCAAAGCATGCGAGACAAAAATGATCTCCAGCACGTCACAAACACCAACAGATTTAGTGCAAAGTTACAAAATAAACTAAAGAAAAGCTGCGGAGCGCTGTGAGAGTTGCATGGATATGCTTTTAGGAATCGTCCTCAAGGACACTTCAGCGTGATGGATTTGAACAGATCTCACCAGTTTATCTTGTCACCTCTGCCCTGCAGAGATAAGGGTAGCATTTGTCAGTGAAGCTTCTGTGGCTTGTCTGAGTAAACTCTCCTCCTCCATGCTCCAGTAACTAACTAGGATGAGCACATCCCAGAGCTCTGCATGTCAAATATAGGTTTACAGGGAGGCATACTACAAAAAAAATCAACTTTAACCAGTTAATATATCGAGTTATGGCTTTCAGGATATTGTGTTGTGCACGACGATGAATAAAACGACAATTAGGCCGAGAGAAATCGAGTATCGAGTCTTTCCATGCACAAAATAATTGTGATTTTCAGGACCTGAGCATGACGACAGCATCACCTCTGCATGCTATAATAAGAATAAATACTCCTGACCGGTTTGCATCATCAGTTTGAGTGACAGCGAGTCCCGTGTGTACGATACAGAACAAAGTTTTCAGTGATATCATTGCCGGTTAGATTGGAGCAGAGTCTCGTCGTTGCCTCGGCCTGTGGAGAAAGTCGAAGCTCGCATGTCACCAGCTCTCACACTATGAGCTGGCACGCACCGGCCCAGCTGGCATTTCACTCAGCACCTCTCTGTCTCGCTGTCCTGGTTTTGATCTTCACCCCTTCGGTCGAGTCTAGTTTCTGACCTCTGTTCCTCATTACAGTCTCTCATACTTTTGTCTCCCTGCTAGCTCTAACACTACAGGACGGCACAGATCGCGTCACCGTCTCGGTTAAATCAGTTTTAATCCGCCTCCTCGTCTATTTTCTGAGCTGGAGATTTGACACTACAAAAATGAAGTGTTGACACCTCACTTGGTCTTGACTGCTGTGTGACCTGACTCACTTGGACTTGTCGACTTAACTCAAAGCCAAAAACCTTCATGTTTAAAAGGAATAATCAAAGAAAATAAGACAGCGAGAGGCCTTGCATAGATTTTTTAAATCTCAGGCAACTATTTCATTTCAATTGTCAACATTTAGACCATAGAAAACAACCTAAAACACCCCTCTTTGTATTTTTGAACACTCTTTGACGTGGCTCTATTGTTTTTCACCTCTGCGTCCTTGTTTCATCCATTTTCTGGGTCCTGGCTGTCTTACCATCTCTCTGACCTCTGCCTCCCTCTTACATCTCCCTCTCTCTCTCTCTCCTTGTGGTTATTTATGGCCTGGTATGTGCCGTGCCGACCGGAGGGCTCGTGCTCGAGTGATGTGTGGATGCCGCCGGCCCCCTTCTCCGATTGCACCAGCAGACATCACAGATAATTATAGCATCACCACGGTCAAGACGCGGCGCTGTCACACTCAATCACGGTTCAGCGGTGATGAAAGAGGCGGAGGAGGGCGGCACAGTGGATTGTGTGTTTGTGTGGTGTGTGTTTGCACACGTGTGTGTGTGTGTGTTACTTTTAGTGGCTGTTCTGGCTGCTTTTGAGCATCTGCAGACAGACAGTCAGGTCTGTCACTTTAAGATATCACCCCGAGAGATCAGACCAACCAGAAACCAGAGTAGTGCTGTGTCACAAGTCTAGACTACTTTATTGACGTCACCCTCTGGCATGGAGCGTTTTATTAACATACTGTCAGGCACCTAAAGGCCGGATAAGCAGTTTGATGGAGGCTCTGACAGAGCAGCACATCGGTCACCGGCTTTATTTAAAGCTCCTTTTATAACAGAAGATCATTGTTGTGCTGTGACGTAAGAAATCCCAGACGTGACTTGCACTTACTCATGAGATAACATTTGAAAAGGTCTGCTTTGACGCTGCGGTTTCCAACCTGGTGGTGGTGGAGACCCGAAAGGCCACGAGAGATAAATCTGTAGCTGAGCAGAAAAATATACTCCTGCTTGTAGACATCCTGTGATGAGGGTTTGCATGTGAGAAGAACAGCTCTAAGGCAATCGAATCATGGCAAATCTGAGATGATTTGAAGTGTTGAACGTCCAGGATGGATCGGTGAAGCCGGTCTAGACGTCTGTGATGGAAGCCAGGAAGGACGAGACACGGTGTAGGTCATTGGTGTTGCGCCACCCAAGCCCCTGCAGACCTCTCCTAAACCCAGATCGTACCTGAAGAATAAGAAGAAGACGAAGAAGAAGGAAGAGACAGGAGAGATCTCCACCACCAGACTGGAAAGTCCTGTCTGGGATTTCTTACGTCACAACTTCTGTTATAAAAGTCGCTGCTTCAGGTACCATCTGGGGTTTATACCACATGGTACCTGAAGAAGAAGGAAGAGATTGAAGAGGTCTGGAGTTAACCGGGTATAAGTTGGCTTGACAGGTGGTTAGAGGTGTGGTTGGCAGCTGTTTAGATGCAATCAGAGATGTAGTTTTCCAGCAGCGTATATGAATGCCAGAAGGTCTGTTACATCACCTGAAAGACATCTATAAAGTCGACTGACAGCTCAACGGAGCAGGGTCAGTCCTACTGTACAGGACAGCTCTAGAAATACTTACAAGACTGAGGTCAGCACTTGATTTTATGAGACAGTCCCAGTGGATTCCACACATGCGAAGCATACATATTCATATTTATTTAGTCGCAGCCACACTTTATTTTTAACTCATTCAACACTACAGTGTTATTTGCACCTCCAGCTCCAAGGTTCACGAGCTCTTACTGCAGCTGCAACTGGCTCATCGTCCCGTAACGTATGCGCCTATCACGCATGGTGTAATACAACATGTCGGCTTTGGACTAGAGTTTCAAAACTCCCAGTAGTCCAAGCTGAGTGACCCACAGAGGACAGCAAAGGTCGTCCGGTTCGGTGAGTTTAATCTCCTGCTATAGCTGCTGCTGCTGGTGGTGGGGGTGGCAGGCTCTCTAAAAAGGGGGTGCAGAGAGAAAGTACAGTATAACTGAAGGGGTTGTACTATGCAAGACTCGAAATAGACCGCCGGACTTGGCTGTTAGAGAGGACTGGGGGAAGACAGGGGAGAGGGTAAGGAAGGCAGACATGGCCTGAGGAAGATAGAGTTTTAAGGTGCAGCAGCCATCTTAAGACGACACATCCTCACTCGGCCGATGCAACATTTCGTGCTGCGGAGGAAGCCATTTTATATACGAGGAATGGGAGAAGAAGGCCTGCTGGAGTCAGTCTGAGTGTTTTCAGTGGCGTGTCTCAATGGAGAAGACTTGTACTCGGAGGAGACGTTCGAGTCGTTTCGTTTAAAGGACGCACAATAAAGGAAGACGTGAGAGCAATGTCGCGGAAGGAGCTGCTCGATGCACGCAAAGCTCTGAGAGGTGTTAGGGAAGGTGTGAGTGGGCCGAGAAGCAAGAAACAGAGAGGTGAGTGGAAGCTGGTACTGACACAGAATCTGTACCACGATGGGATAAAACGGGCTGCTGGGGATCTTCTTAAAAAAGGTCGAAGTGAGAGACGGATCACGCTGTTGCGGGGAATTATAAGATGCATACCCAATTATGTGGAACAGCTGTAATGGAAATGAAAACAAGGTAATACACTGGAGGCCACCGTTACTGCTGCTGTTTAATTGGATTGCAGCTTTCCTTTCAGGCACAACAATCCTGTTTGTAATTGTGCCAACATAACTGGAGATAACTCGAGTTATCTCTCATAATTTCAACTGAATCACATTTATACTACTTAATAATCACAATGATGTCTTTGCCCTGTCCTTTCTGACATGAAATCAGCATATACAAATGGGTTTTTCCAATAAATAGACCTCATATCGATGGGCAAACTACAGAAAATGTAAACAAAGGGGTCGTCCCACCCTCCCAGAGAAGATATGTGGACTACCACTGGACTGACAGCTAAATCTGAGCGTTTTCTGATGCTTTTAAACATTTTAACAAGATATTTTAATAAATAACTTAATCATATGTGCAGAATTTGTACTTTAATGGATAAATGTGCTCTGGTTTTAACCATGTCTCCTTCGTTGGGGTCCATACATAGCATGGCGTTCCCGTCATTTCTTTTCGACACCGTCCTATTGTCTTGTCTCGGCACACTGCAGCAGAGATAATCTATAGCCCCTTGATGATTTCACATTCTCTAAATGTTACATTCAAGTGGATTAAACATACAGCACGATTAATTAGATTCTGTACTCTCACTAAGCAGCTGAGGCAATATGTGCGGGGTAAAGCCGGCGCTGTTTCCCCCCGGTTGTTTGGACTGGCAGGCGGTGTGTTTGTGTTCCATCCCGCTGGTACACCGTCATTCACAGGAACCCTCTGGGATTTGGTCGGGATTAGGTGGTAGGATCAGGTTGCAGTGTGACTGTCAACATTGGCCACTGTCATTTGGGATTTCCAGACCACCTCACCATACGAACTGAGTCGACATACCACCACTCACATTCGCTTCTGAAGGGCGGCGAATAAAGAGGCATCAACTTTATGAGTTTTTCCTGCTTTGTGAGGCAGCCAACAGACTATAAACTCACGACTGAAGCAAGACACTTAACACGAGTGCTGGCCTTGTGATTGTGTTTTGTGGGTATGATGTGGATGAACATCTGTGGTTTGATGCAGAGACCAGCCATGGTGGTTTGGTTGCAGCATTTTCCTTTTTAGATTTTGTCGTTTGCGTGAAGAACACAAGACACGTTTGACCCTAAACTTTTGCTTTTAGTTAGTCTGCACTGTTGTATTCATTATTCAGTTTAGGAGAATATAAAGAATGGACAGAGCATGAGTGATGTCAGCCATAGGTTTCCATAGAGAAACTTACTGGACTGCTTCTTCCGATATAAATATCGGCAAAGACGATGATCAATGGATCTGGATCCAGCCTCTAGTGGACGACAAGAGGGACTGCAGTTTTTGTACAAGGAGGTTGCTGCTTGGTTGAAGTAGAAAAGTATATTATTGTTACAGTGAGGTACGGGTAGATGTTGGCTTCATGTCTGGCACATCCCCCAGTCCAGATCCTTTTCCATACAGCAGACCGGTTTCTGGTTTCTGGTTTCAAGTAGCCACACATGACATGACATGGACGGTCTGGTTTGATATGAAGACTTCGTCAGCCTTGGAAAAACAGGAGCTGCGTGATCACAGTGTGATGTAACAGCAGCAGAATCAGTTCTCCGTTAGCAGAGAGATTATGCCAGACCTGCTGCTGATAAAGCTGTATGCCTGGAAGGCATCCATCAAGGCTGCTCCACAGAAAGCAGCCCCTGTCACAAAATCAATGGGTTTCTGTGAAGTCTGCTTACTCTCGTGTTGTTTTAGGCTAATTAAACTATAGCATGCTCCGAATTTCACCTGTCCAGAGTCCTTCGAACGCTCGTCCGGTCGGTGTTTATGATTTCTCCATCTGTGGCGAGATCACGGGCTGATTCAACAGAAATAAATCTGACGTGTCTGATGCATGTTGGAGGTGGATCATGAGGATTGGCTGCAGGTTTAAGCAGTGCAGAGGACCACGTGACCTCCTGAACCATCACACCAAACCAGATCCAGATGAAGATTAATGACATGCACCAATAAAATCTAATTATCTTCTCTTAATGGCTGCTATTTTATGATATTCCAGCCAGAGACTCTTAGTGAGCTTACAGAAAAAACCCTCAGAGAGATGTTTCCAGGCAGCATGAAATGAAAGCCTCACCGCTGAATCTGGGCCTGGATGACGGTCATGGGCTTTATTGATCGGGGGGCGTTTGAACTGTTACTTGGGGGTGTATCCCATATCACGCATAAAGCATTGGTATTGATCGCTGCACTTTCTGCCCGGACCGAGTGCCTCTCACTGGTGATGGATGGAGGAGGAGTGCGAGGCGGGCGATGGGTGAAGTTTGTTAGAATTACAATTGCAAACTGCAATCCACCGACTCTGGGATGAGGAATTAAATTGAAATCTTTGACATAAAGAAATGTCATAGAGCTCCGGGGTCAAACAAACGTCGAAAAACGAGGAGCTAATGAGCAGAATCAAAACCGAGCTACTCCTGATTCATGGCAGGAGTAAATCTCACGTATTGATTCTGTGTTTACAAGCCCATAAACATTAACATGCCTCACTTAACAACACTAAAAAGCACATTGTTCAGCGAAGCAAGTCAGCAATCGAGGACAGAATGAAGCCGCGCTGAAATGTGCACGAGGACTGTGGGTTGTTAGTCGTTAGAGAGGGAGGTCTGCCTGTAATTATTTTTAGATTCATTTGATGACGCTGGTGTTGGGGAGCACAGATGTGTCTGAAAGAACAATTAAGAGTGTGTCAGAGTGTGTCAGAGTGTGTGTTAGAGACCGAGCGAGAGAGCTTTGAAGGAGGACGCAGACAGCTGGTGGGAAGCAGTTAGATATTCTCGTCACGTTTGCTCGACAGATCAGATCCGTGATATTCTTTCTGTCCGTCTGGCACAGAAACGATAATATCAATAATATATCAATGATGATTCAAAGAGCAAAGCTTTTACTGCTCATCAGTATTTTGATTTTACATGTAACGCAGCCCTGAGTGGTGTTTTAGCGTCTTTCAGCTCATTGTTTTGACGCAGTAAACAACAAAAGCTCTAAAACCGACGTTTCGCTACGTGCCAAGCATCAAATGGCAGATACCTTTTAGTAACGATCACGTATTTCCAATAAGAACTGGAGTAAATAAAAGCAAAGTGAATATTGGGTCAAAGAAAGGTTACCGGCTGTTTGGAGGCCAAAAATGCAATTAACATGAGTTTAACAGATGTCAGTAACTATAATGCTCTGAAGACTCAATAGTTTTAAAGCTGCTCATCAATATTTTTATTTTAACATTTATTACACAACTCTGCAGTTCCCATCAGTGTTTTAGCGTCTTTCAGCTCCTTGTTTTGACGCACAACAAACAACAAAAGCTATAAAAGCGACGTAACGCTACGTGGCAGCATGAAACGGCAGCGAATATTCGGACTTAAACTTCGGTTTAGTTGAACCCAAGAGAGCGAATATTCGGACTTAAACTTCGGTTTAGTTGAACCCAAGAGGCCGAAGATGTCAGTAACTGTCACTAGTTTACTGTAACAGTTTAAAGACTCAGTGCTGCCCATCAGTATTTTTATTTCAGTAATTAATTATTACAGTTCTGCAGTTCCCATCAGTGTTTTAGCGTCTTTCAGCTCCTTGTTTTGACGCAGTGAACTGGGTTTTCAAAGTAACTTTAACTGAACTAGAGGTGAATGTTTGGTACATTCGTCGAGTTAGATAGTTGCAACTTGTCTAAGTATTGAACGACTGCATTTACTATGAACTCTCTCAACTCTTCACAGCTCTGCACAGCGTTTTAGCGCCTTTCAGCTCCTTGTTTTGACGCAGAAGACGGCTGAGCTTAAAGCAAAGTGGATATTTGGCGCGCATTCGCCGAGCGGTAGAAGCACAACTTTAACCGATGTCTTAACTCTTCCATAATCGTTTAATTATTTCCTGCTTCTAACATTTTATCTGACTCGTATCTGGTGGTGGAGCTGAAATAATAATAATAATAATAATAGTACCACCACCTTGGCTGCTTGAGGCTGTGGCAGTCACTGCTTAAAGCTGGCAGACACGGAGAGGAGATGAATAATTGACGGCTTGTGGGTTGTGCCGAGGGCTGCTACCTTCATTGAGAGGTAGAGGGGGTTTGTATTCAGGAGGGCTGATGTATCAGTCACCCTTCCCCCTTCTCTAATGTGTAGCCATTTCACCTCCTCTCTCCTCCAGCCTCCATCTCTTCTCTTTGTTCGTTTCTTTGCCTCGATCTTGCAGGAATAAAAAGAAAATAAGTCTGCTTCCAAGCCAGTTGTTGTCTTCCTCCTCCACCTCATCCTCATCCTCTTATTCTCCACTCTCATCACCGCAATCAGGACCAACACACCCCCCTCCTCCACCTCCTCTCTCGTTCTCTGAGTGCGCTCTCGATTGAGGCAGATCGGGCAGAGGGGCTGGCGGCGGGTTGGGTTTGGGAAGAGGGGTGGGGGTTGGACAAAACCAGCTGAGAATTGCCCCTCTGAAGACAACGTCTACGTCAGAGAGGGACGCTGTTCACATCAGCGGATACACGCTCAGACACAAAGACACCTGGCTCCGGCTTATTTGCATCCTCCTCCCTCTCTCTCCTCTCTCTCTCCTTCTCCTCATCTTGCTGCCAGACTGGAGAGTAAACACACCCACGCACAAGAGGCAGCTGAATCCCGCTTTGAATTTTTTAATTTTCTTGTTGCTTGTTGATGTTGACGCCACACCCTGGGCTTCTTCAGGTTGTGAGGATGTTGTTTTTGTGAGCTCATGCCACAGGTAATCTTGCACGCTTGACAGGAACTTGAAGCGATGAAGAAAATCTGGTCCAAGAAGAGATTTCAGGTGAGTTTTTTGGATATATTTATTTAACAAAGATGTTATTGAGCTACATGCATGATTAGTAGCTTCTTTTTTTTTTACACATTTAGATGTCACGCCACACCCTTCACCTGATAATGAGATGCAAATGTGTTGATTTGTAACTGAAAATTAATATTTTAGTGATATTTTGCCGTTGAATGCATGCAGAGAAAACGCTAAAAAAGAGAACGAGAGAGCGAGAGAGGTGCTTGTTGTTTTCTGCTGATAAATTGAGGACAAATCAGGACAGCGTAACAAAGAAAGTCAGCCCAGGAAAACTCTGGTTGCCAGGTAGAAAAAGGGAGATGAAGATTTCTCGAGACCCCTCGCTCAAAAAGACACGATGACCTACAAGAATGGTCCACGTTCCTGCTGTGCCATCGTGTGCACACTCCCCCGTGAAAACATGCATCTCTGCACGCCTTGTCGGTCGTGACACTTCTGTTCTGGAATAAATAAGTGATTCTTTATAACAGGTTTCACAAATTTGGAGCAGATGAAAAGTGTGTCAGTAGGCTACACTCTGTGGAGATATGAGAATCAGGGCAGCCAGTCACAGGGGCTGCGAAGTGAGCAGAGCTGATTTCTGCTGGTCGCTTCGCCTCCTCTGAATCCTGCAACATCAAAAACCCCTTGAGACTTGTTCTTTTGCTTCCAGCAGCAGATTTGCGAGAATAATAGCTGGCGAGGATTTGGATTACATCCATAGAATTTCCAATTTGAAGTATTTGCCAAATGCAGTTTGCGGCTGAGCTTCGCTGATATGATTGCCTTGAGGCTACAACAATGGAGATCACGACAAACGATGGAAGCTTCTAGTGGAAGCCTTGTCAGACAGCAGTTAGCACCCGGCAACAGTTCATCAAACCGCCTGACAAAAACACTCACCAGTCGGTGGAGGAGGAGGAGGAGGGGGGGACGAAAACGAGAGCGAAATGAGTCACTTCACTTTGCACTTTGGCTACTTTCAGCCGGCTGCAAAGCAGTGAGTCATTGTGAAGAGCGCTCTGCTCGCTGCTGATTGACAGAGCGTCCGAGAAGCTTCAGCAGCTTCCTCCAACACGACACAGACGGCTCAACTGAGAGATAATTCAAATTCAGAACGTCAAACTTTCAGCTGCGCGACGTGGGTCAAGCTTCAACGCGAATTCTTTAACGTCTGCGCTGACGAAACGGCGTGATGCATCAAGACAAGGTGTCACTCCGCCAATATTAGGAGTCACTGATGTTACAGGCAAGGTGTGCTAAAAAATATAGTTCCCTAGAATTAATTAAATTATGCCAATCTGAAAAATCTTGTCAAAATGAATCTCATCTTACGATCTGATCATGTTGTAGCTTCTTAAAACTCTGGTCGTGGACATTCGCTGCATGTCTCTGTCGCTGCTTTCCATGGTCATGGACATTCGCTGCATGTCTCTGTCGCTGCTTTCCAATAAAAAATGTTACGAGTTATTAAAGCTTTCCGTAGTCACTCCTGAAACATGCTGCTGTCACCTTTTCCCGGTGTAAGTCGTGTTAATGAAACAGGCCTTTGGAGCTTATATTTATATATATACGTTCTTCTGTTATTATCGGGCTTTCATCTTGAGGTTACAGTGAGGTCCAAAAATGAAATCGAGCTTTTGAGTTCCCAAGGACGGGGTTGAACACACACGATGAAGTATTTCTTCCTCTGTAGGTTTTTAGTTGTAGGTGCACATAAATCTTTGTGTGAACGCTGACCTCTGTCGTGCTTCCTGTTAAATAACGCATTGTACTCTGTATCTTTGTTTCAGAGAACTGGCCATTCAACACGGACATTTGGCAGATTCACCCATGGTGTGTTGTCAGTATGAGCTTTACACCATTTCCACTCTGTTCTGTTCTTCACCATTAAAAACAAACATCCACACGTACTGCGGCCTGGTTCTCTCAGGCTTTCTGTTTCTGTTTGAGTTCTTGGCAGCTTTGATTTACTCGTCTAATAACTCTTTATATATGAAAGTTACTGCTGTAGAACATCTGTATTGCTTTAGCGTATCTATATGTTGTTTTACTGCCTGACTGCTTACAACAAAAGTGGGTTTTATTATTGAACATCCACCCACCCACACACACACACACACAGCAATATTTCTGTAATCACGCTGCATAAAATCTCTGAGTGAATAACGTCTGGCCTCGATGCTTTATGGTATAATATTTGGCCAAAGCAGAGGCTCGCTGTACTTGACTCCAAATCATATTTGCATTACAATACAATCTATACGCTGTGAAATATATTCCCTCATAATTACATTGCCGGGTCGATTTCCCTCGCCTGGCGTTCGAAGCCATTTAACTTTATTTGATACAGATGGGTGGATCTACACACACACACACATGCTGCCAGCGATGTAATGACTTAATGGTGATTGTTGATGTCACATTGGCTCTCTTATCATTAGGCAGAACCTTCTGGAATTATCTAATGAGGATCTGACTCGATGTTGAGGCGCAATGAGGTGCAACCTCTCTCTTTGTCGTCCTCTTCCTCCTCCTGCTTTTCACGAGCTCTCTCTAACCAGTAAACGTATCTGTCAGCCGGCCCGGCAGCTCGGCTGCTGGTGATTTTTTAGACTCTAAATGGGTACGAAGAGGATTGGTCGTGTGGGTGAGAGAGATGCTGGTTTCCATAGTAACGGTGCTCTCCCGTCTGCCCTCTCTTGCTGCCACTATGGAAGCGAAGTTTTCCGCTCCTGCCGAAAGCAAAGCTATGGTAAACCTGCCCGCCGTGATTCATCTCTAGCTTTTTGTTTCTCATCCCTCCCCTCCTCGACTTCATCCGCTCACCCCGCTGATGTAATGTGATCTCAGAGCCACAGAGGCGCTTTGTTTTGACCCCCCTCCCTCCCCCAGTCTGTGGTTTCACTTCTTCTTTTATTGCATTTTATTTGTCTGCACTGCACCATGTTTGTGTCTTTTTCTGTTTCGTTTGGTGACCGTATCATCCCGTTTATCACTGCACAAACAAAATATGAGTTCATGTTGTTAAATCTGAATTTTCAAAATGTTTGCTGGCATTCTGACACTCCTGGGAGAAAGGAACAAAGCGGTCAGTCTAAATAAAGAAGCTAAACTCTCCCTGCTGTTTTGTTATCAGACCCGAGCAAAGAGTGTCTTTACATCCCCTCCTCTCCCCTCCATGTATCAGTCATGTATTTTTATAAGCCACAGCTGGCTTCATGTCACGCTCGAGCTTCAACCCATTTATTTCACTCCGGGGGCTCTCCGCGGCTCTTTTCAAGGACCCATCAAACTCTGTGCTGCTAAGCAAATGTGAAATGTCATTTTCACCGGGAATGCTGCTGCTGCTGTTTTCCTCCATCTTAAAACACCTCTGTCTTTATTCTCTAGACTCTGAGACCACAGAAGATGAGACCACAGAACCTCAGATGGAAACCAAAGAAGGAGGGCCCGGGAGGCACCAAGACAAGGCTGGACGGAGAGGACCTTCAGGTAAAATCCAGTTTGCACTTCTTCGATTAACTCGTCACATCTGACGTTTCAGCTTTTTTTTTTTTATAGCTGCAATACTTGCAAAATCCAGTGAGAAGAAAAGTGTGCATTGTGCAGCTCTTTCAACTTTATTTACGAGGTGATAGTCAACATGATTCACTGCAGCGCCGACGCCGCTGCCAAAAACACACTTGTACAAAATTATGATTCAATGCGGATTGATTGCTTTAATGGAGGGATGTTATCAGCTTGGACCAAGACGTTGCGTTGGATAAAATCCGATATGGCAGAATGCATGAATCCCTCACGGTGTGATGCAACAGTGTGACACACTGCCCTAGTTTCCAGCAGGGAACCTGTCTCAGATCTGGATCTCGCTGTGTGGCTTCACAGCCTGAAAAACTTAAAGGCATAAATCATACATGATACTAGATTTTTGTCCTCGTGCTTTGCCGGTTTAATTCAATTCAGATGCGGCGCATTACGTTTAAATGAAGCAGTAAGTGGAAGGTTAGTTATTATATGAAACATGTCATTTCATCTCTGAGAACGCCAATTAATTTAAATTTGCATTTCCTGCCGGTACAGGCAAAGCTATGGTGACGTGTCTTTTATTTAAAGAGTCGTCTTGTATTCCCTTTTCCATTTGGACTAATATGACACGAGACAGACATCCTCAGACTGCAGACGACAGACAGTGTTTCTTCTCTGAGCTCCAGCTGATGATTATTTTATAGACGAATCTGTCGACTATTCTGCAATTAATAATTCAGTCCGTAAAGTGTCAGAAATGGTAAAAGGAAGAAATGTCAAGCACGATTTCCAAAAGCGTCTGTGAGTGCTTGTTTTGTTTGACTAAGGCCAATCAGACGGCTCAGAGCGGTCAAACCTCCACAGACCTCTAAACTCTAAACTCGGTTCTGTTCTGGCAGCATCTAAATCTGAGTCTGGCTAAAGTAGAGACACGAAGAAGTTCAGTTTGGTTTGAGAGAGCAGTGGTTGAGCGACGTAGACGGTGAATGAGAGCGAGGCATCGATAAAGCCGGTTACGTTCAACACACTCTGCAGCGATTCCTCATCTCATTGCGCCTCTTTCCTGATTAAATAAAGTTTCATATTGACTCCTGGTTCCAGGACAAGAAGGAGGCCAAAGAAATGTCGCATTCGCTCCCGATCTCTTAATGCAAACGTCTGAAATGTAAAATGATTTCCTTGAGTGGCAGACGTTAACCAATTACAGCCTAATGAGTCTTTTTCTGTCGGCGTTGCACAGACGACTCATTTGTTAAAGTGTTGCAGATGCATTGCTGTGCAGGGAAACCTGCATGCCCTCACTGCTCCGTTCCCAAGCAGGCAACAGGATGTCTGAATATAGACCAGAAATATTGACACCCTTCTCCTGTAGCACAAAGAAATGTTACATTCCTCGTTCGCATGTTACCCAGTGCTTGCACTTTCTGAGCGTTCGTGTTGGCGTGCTGACTACGCCTTCGTCACGTCCCTCTAGAGACGAGCAGCAAAAAAAACAAAACAGAAAGGGAATATCAAATGAGGGAGGGATGGAGGTGATGCATCATTTGTTCTGTTTTCTTCTGGAATAAGATTCAGGACTTTGTTTAGATCCAGCAGACGCGTTTGAGACAGGAAAATTACACTCTCCATTACCGCCACGGCTCTAAAAGCCCGATCTTCCTGTTCTGCCTTCAAGTCAAAGTGAAATGTGCGACTCGGTCGCCTCACAGAGAACTAAAAACAGCATTTTACGAATAGTCCCTGAAGTGTTTGATAGTTTCCCCTCTGAAAGGATTTCTCATTTCCTCTTTCAGTTTTTGACTTCATGAGGCTCTGATACAGTTTGTTTTTCCCGATTGCGGCGCTGAGTCAGTATCATTTGTGATTGCGGCAGGAGTCTGTCGTTTTATATCCTCCGCCCGACCATCGCCGTTTCAAGATGCTGACTGCTCTTTTCTTTTTGCTTCCCCAAGCAGTCCTGTCTCCGTTGCTCATCACTAAAATGTCAATCATTACCTGATTTGCGACGGGGGAGGATCTCTTTAAGTGGTGCGCGCTCCACAACGTTGGGTTTGGACTTTTGTTTCATTTCCTGTTTTCAGCCAATCAATAGACTCTTGATCCATCGTGCTCTGTTTTCTTATGCTTAATGACGCTCCTGATCTCCGTCAGTATCATTTCTACCAGCTCAGGACTCTTCCTTCTTATATTGATGAGCTTTTCAGTTAATTAGTTCATCTCTTTTTGGATTATTTATGCTTTCTTGGACATTTTATGTTTAAAAAATAAACTATTTAAGTCTAAGGATGTACAACTCACAGAAGGTTTGGCAACAAAAACAGACTTTGGTTTAATCTTCGTTTCCATAATTAATTAAAAGGTCCGACAGTAAATTAACCTTTCGATTAACATCATTAAACATTCCCTCAGTTGTCTCCTATTCAAGTCGATGATATCTTTCTCGTACCATCTGTCTGAAGACCAAAACCAAACGATGTGCGATCTAACGGACACGTACTGCCTGATACAGATATTCCTGTGTGCCACAGAGCTCTATTGTTGTCCAAAAATGATTAAAAATACATCAGTGAGTCACACCGTTGCACTGGGTAACATGTTCTTTAATTACAATGAACACAGGCGCTGTAGTTTATTTTGAGTCAGTCCCACATACACTGTTCTGCTGCTGTAAATACTCATTAGACCATCAAGCGCGTTTTAATCAACGACTTAAAGTAGTCCCTAACAAACGCACTATTTACTCCAGCTCGAGTGATGTTTGATAAAAACTACAACTTCATTATTTAGCACAAGAAAATCCGAGGGTGCATCAATCTTTACATCAATGAAGAGGAATCAATTAAGAAGCAATAGAACTTTTTGGTAGTAGTAGTTTCTCCTATGCACTTTGAATGGGAGGGTGAAGCAGGGGGATGCAATCTCACCACTAGACGGCACTAGATTTCACACACCGGACCTTTAAAGCTTTTTATTTTGAGCAGGAACCAATGGACTGAACCGACACTCTCTGTCTTTCTCCAGGTGAGGGAGGAGGGATGATGGACTATAACCCGGACGCTTCAGACCGCAGGGCCACCCTTCCCGGTGGCTACGACCCCGTAGTGGAGCGAGAGCTCCGCGCACTGGGTTCCCGCCCTCCGGGTTCCCACTTGGACCCCACAAACCCAGCAAGGCAAGCCCTCGGAGGGGCTCCCGTCGAGGGGGCTCCACCCGTGCGTCACCTGGGTGTGGAACCACTGATCCGGGCGTCTCACGCTAACCTGGCCCGGCCTGTTCAGGGGTCAGAGGAAAGTGTTTCTGTAGGCAGCGACTACTATGGGAGCATGTTCAGCCTCTACAGAGGGAGAACATTTTCTATGCCCTTATAGCACATGGCATTTTGTTTTTTAAGGATTCCACTAAAGACTGGCCACAAACTCCAAATTGCAAAGACATTAAATCCTCCATAAACCCAATAAGTTACAAACAATTCATTTTTTTTACTCTTATTTCATATATTCAGCTTTTTTCATACAGTGTTGTGACTTCCCATCTTTACTTTGACGACGCTTTCCTTTGACTCAGTGTTTGTTACTGCTGTGAGTGTGGTTTGCTTTGAATCTAACAATGATTACAGCATTAATATTTATTATAGCCATTAGAGGGGACACAATCTGCTAATATGTATTATTCAGCACCTTCTTGAAAACTGTGATTTTTAACCCCGCTGCATGTTTTCTAAAGCGGCCCCGCACTTTTTTGGATTGACACCATATCTTTATAGGTTTTTTGCTGTGGCATGCATGGGTTTGCTGTTATTAGCATGAATGTTCATGAATCGATGATCATGTGATTGGCAGGGTTTTTTTTTTAGGCATGATGTTTGTTTTTTTTGTATTTGAAGTTTAAAGCAGGGGGAATTTTTTGTAAGAGTTCATGTTGTGAATCGGTTTCAAATGATCTTCCACTTCACCGCAGTTAGATTAAGTTCTCTAGAACTGCTTATTTTATTTCTGCCATTTCATTTTACGCTGTCTGATGTGTTGCTCTCTGAAAACGAGACACAAAGAGAGCACAGACAAACAGGAACTCACTGGTGTAATAAGACAAAATTTCACAAAATGGAAATTCATCTGCTTCTTTATTATTCTTCCGACGCCTGCAGCAACTGCACTAGTGCTCTGATTTCACACCTCCATTTCCCCTCGATCCTCACCCCTCTAGGACTCAAACTGCTGATGAATCCCCCCATGCCCCTCCACCCAAAAACACCATCAGTAACCCAAACGAAGATCTGGGTCAAACCAAACCTTCATCTTCTAACTCAGACCAGGCGTTAGGTGTTAACAGTGCTGTCATGACGCCCAAAATGGCTCGTGCCGGGCCGAGGATCTTCGACAAGGTCCGTGCTTTTGAGGAGCGAAGGGCTAGCGTGGAACTGCCCGGAGGATCTGCATCACGATCTGGATTTGGACGAGCAGCTTCCTTCAACTCAGAAGGCCTCAGCAAAGAGGAGGGTCAAATGCTGCAGGGCGTAGCCCAGAAGCGAGCGGCGTTCAAGCAACGGGCCTCTTCTTTAGAGGACAAGACGAGCTACTCCCAGAGGGTCCAGAGCTACCAGAGCAAATTCACTGAAGAGCTACAGAGGATCAAGAAACTTGTGGGGAAACCAAGCTTGAGGAAGTCGTACTCCACCGAGCAGCTGTCAGAGAAAGAGAGGCTGACCACGGGGAAAGTGGAGCCCATTCCTCCCCAAGTTGTTAAAAAGCTGGAGGCACGGGAGCGAGCGGCGGAGGACGGAAAAGTCGGGGAAGGGAACAGCAGATTGCAGATTTCTCTGCAGGCCCGAGGCAAAGGTCCAAGCAACAACCCTGAGAAGGATAAGATGACACAGCCAGATTCACAGGGGAAACCAGCGGATGGCTCATCACAAGGAAGCATGGGGAAAATCTCTGTTACCATGGAGACGGCACCAGTTCACCAGTTACCAGGACAACCATTGCCAACAGCCTCAAGGACAAGCCTTACCAGGTTTGGAGACGATGATGTTTACTGATGAATTTGTGTGTTTTAAATATTATATTCTGTCTCCTGTATGTTTTTCTGTGTGATATTAGTTATTTGTAAAAAATCTGGACACAAAATTTAAATTAATTTTACACCCCTTGAATATTTATTACACTCTTGCCAGTATTACATAACAGTTTCTTGTCTTTGCGCACAGGGAAACCCAACAAAGCTCTCCGGCAGCTCAAAAATCCTCCTCCAGAGATCTGAACTCAAAGACGGACAACAAAGCAGACACTAGATCAACAAGCCCGCACGGGAAGAGAGCATCCCCAATAACCGCACCAGGCTCCCAGTATCCACCCAAACCACCCCGACTCACCCCATCGCCAACTCCTTCCATCAGCCCTCTCCTGAAAAGGAGGAGGGCGGAGGCGAGTCGGACGTCTCCGGGCTTGAAGGTGAACATCCCCATCATCCTGTTGGAGGATGAACCCATGGAGACGGAGTGTGTCGCAGACATGAGTAACGACGAGGGAACAAAGACCAGGAGGAAAGAGGGGAAGGTTCGCAAGAGCAAGAAAGGACGTCAGCCCAGATCTCCAGAGGAAGGTAGGACATATCAGTGTTTTCATCTTTTGTCCTTTAAGTTAGCTTTTTTGTTATAGAGAAGTTTGGAGCATGTTTGCGTTGACTGACGGGTCTTTGAGGCAATTCCACATCTCCCATAAGACTGTTTCGTTGGCTTTATTTCCACTTTCCTGACACCAGCAACTTTACCCAAACTGACACAGTCAAAATGTCCCTTTAGAAATCGATATTGGAGAAGTTCCATGTTTTTTTTCTGGGCTTTGCAAACCAACTTCTTTAAGCTCTTACAATTATGTGAGAGTTAGAGGTTACAAGCTTATTGTAGGGGAACCGTAGAGATGGGATCCACCTTAACTTGACGAGTCACGGAAAGATTTTTCTTGAAATACTGGATGGATTGTTTTTACTTAAATTGGATTGATTTTTTGTCTTGTAAAGTTTTTATTTGTGTGTTTGTGATAAGCTTTATAAGATTAAACTCCAACTGTTGAATTCCCTAGAGTAGGTAAACTCAGCGAGTTCATGATGTTTAAAGTCTTTGACTAATTTAAAATGATTTAAATGGAACAATTTAGCACGAAGAGCTCGCGGCTTATTGAAAAATGTTGTCTTTGCTGATTGTTCTTTGCTGAATTTTCTAGTTTTTATGGGGTCACAAGCTAAAAAGGATGGAGATAAATGGCTTCTCAGTCTTGTAGTATACCTGCTGTAAATTAAGATCCTAATATTTTGACTCTCTGGATACTTTTTGAAGCACAGTTTCACAAAATACTGGTGGTAAAGAATGATCACTGAACAGAAAAGTAGAACATGCATCTCTCATGTTGTCCACTATGAGAAATCAAACCGATACTCTGCTTCGCCCAAGAACTCGGACTCATTGATAGAACTCATTTCACACAAAGACCCCAAAAAAAGAAACTAGCCCATGACTAAATTTGCTGCTTTGACCTATTTAGAGAAAGCAGGTGACACATAAACCTGACGCTCGTTTTTCAGACGGCTCGTCCGATGACTCGTGTCTGTCTGCTGACGACGAGACAGCCGAGGGCCCGAGGTTTGAGAAGCCACCTGAGGACACGACGGCGTCCAGCGGCACCGAGGCCGTCCTGACGTGCATCATCACCGGGAGCCCGCCCCCTACAGGTACGACAGAGAACATGCTGCAAACAGCAGCTGGTTTATTTTCTTCTTTATTGTGTATTTCTGACCATTAGAACATGAAGATAGCATTTGAGAAAATACAGACACAATTATGTCACAGTTATCCGCATATACATGGATCTGCAGCAGGAGGATGCCGTCCATCAGGACTGAAACTTCACCTCCACACGTCACATTGACGTAGGACTCTATGCATTACATCAACACACAGCTTTTATTTAACATATTTTGATAAATATTCTGCACACTTCTGTGTCTCTTTTCTTTTTATAAACACATTATATATACATTTATATATTTAAATTGTAAAGGACTAAAAACATGAAGACAAATTCCTTGTATGTGAAAACCTCCTTGGCAGTCCTTCCATCCACACGGCGTCCTAAATTCAGTGTCCTTGGCAGTCCTTCCATCCACACGGCGTCCTAAATTCAGTGTTTCCACATAGAAATAAAAGGAGGGCCTTCACCATAAAGGCTTCCCCTGCCAGCATTAAAAGCAAATGAACCACTTCTTTATGTTGTTTTTTTTAATACAAATTCTGGACGGCAAGAACGTGATCTTATTGTCTGAGCACCAGGATGTTCTTAGCCGTGCAAGTCCATCCACAAAGCAACATAATTTTAAGATAATCACATGTTTTATGTTTGATTTTGTTGACTTTAATGTGGTGGCTTCTTGCAGTTTCTATGTGGGCTAATCAAATCTTGTAAAGACTCTAGGCGTTGGTGATAATCTGCGATGAGCTTTGTTCATTACACATCTTCGTCAGGTGGATGCTGCTATATCTGTTCCTCTGTGGGAGGTTTGTCATCTGTTCGATGTGTTCCTCCTCCTCAGTGACATGGAGGAAGAGCGGCGTGGAGATCCAGAGCGACGCGTTCCACGTGGTCAAAGCTGAGGCGGAGAAGCACAGTCTGGTGATAAAGCAGATGAGGCCGAGCGACGCGGGGTCATACCGCGTCACGGCTGTCAACCCGGCGGGCAGAGAGTCCTGCAGCGCCACGCTGTTCCTCCAATCAGGTGAGGCGAGGCCAGAGATGGGAGGAGGAGGAGGGACGTGAAAGCGATGCCGTTGACTCACACACACACACAAACTTTAATCCACTGCCAGCCCTCCTCCGCCTGACATTCTGTCTTAATGACTACAAAGGCCCGCTGGAGCTCGAGCATCCCGACCGGTGGTTACCGTGGCAACCCATTAATTCTTAAAGGCGCTGAGCTCCCCCGCCGGTTATGGGGATTCAAAACGCGGGCCTTCCCCGTCACACAAAGGTCCCTCGAGTCGGGGCAGGAGTAAACAAAATAAATATTCCTGTTGGAAAAGCTCTGCAGTGGGATGTGTGTGTTTATACTGCACAGAGTGTGTGTGTGTGAATGCAACCTGCACTCTGGTGTTGTCAACAAATGCGAGCGTACACTCTGGTGCTGTCTCCGCAGCAAACACGGGGGCCCTGCGTTGCCATATTAGGCCAGTGGAGTCTAAGTTGCAGGAGTATTTTTAGCCGCCCTCTTGTTCGCTCGGGTAATTGCAGTCTGCTTTATGTCCCCCAGTGCCGCAATCACAGAGGTTTTTCATCTCCACGGATTGGGGCATTGTGAGTTTGGAGTTGTCATAAATGTGGTGGGAGATTATGTGAGTCACGTTAGCTGGGAACAGAGTGGATTCTTTGAGCCGGGCACGCCAAAACAGAGCAAGAGGATGATTTATAGGCTGCAGAGGATGTCACAGCTCAGTTTGGTGAGGGAGGATGAACTGTGTTCTTCCAGCTCCTGCATCAAAAGTTTGATTCCTCCTCTGTGCAGGAGCCTACACAATATTTAACTTCACTCCACACTGTGTGAGGAATGTCAGAGAATCTGGACGTGACAGTGACGGGAAGCAGAGGATGAGGTTAGCTGGTCGACGGTGCAGCAGTTGTGTAAGAGTTGGCAGGTTTTATGTAAATACTCCCCGAGAGAGAGAGAGAGAGAGAGAGTTGTCCCCCTGGTGCACAGACGCCGCTCAGAGATGTGACGCTAGGTAGGTTATTTTATTGTCTTTGCTTTCTGATGACAATTCATCACAATATCGACCCACTCGGACACAATACTTCAGCATAAATCGTCTCTAAATCTTGTTTTATTGCTACAAGCCCATGCACTTGTGTTTTTTCAGCTTCTGCACATGTGGACAAGTCTGCAGAGTTAGTATAACAGCAGCACTTCTGCACTCGGCTGTTGTTTCCTCCTCAAAGGATGTCTCCATTCTGTTCCACTGACACATTTTTATTCATTTCCAGTCGTCGCCGAGTTTCGCTGCCTCTGTCACACGTCTGAGTTTTTAGGTTTTTACACAGAGAGTGAGACGCCGAGGACGAAAGGAAAGCGACAAGGCGGAAAGGGAAGGATAGAGGAGACTAAAGAGAGCTACTGTAGGGTGACAGTGTTTTTATATTTCTCTATCCAGCGGTGAATTAATTCAGACTTTAGTGGAAGCTGCCAGGAGTCCAGACACAGCGTCTGCTCTGCAACACCCAGGGAATAAGCGAACGATTGGGTCAGGGATTAAGGGATTAATTCATTATCTGTTCAGTTACGGTCACTTCGGAGAGGTCTCTGTGCGCTCTCTGTGTACATGTGGGTGCACGTGGCCCACTCATGTCTAACTCAGCGCTCTATGTTGCCAACTGCTCATCTTGGCAAACATAGTAATCTGCAGAAAAGCAAGCAAAGACTGTAAACATCAGAGCCCTGACAGATTGTTCCCGCCCCGCTGCCGTGTTAACCATATTTCAGAGAGATTTGCACTTAATTAGGTGAATTAAGAAGCGTGCAAATCAGAGCTGACTTCTGCCCGAACCCGACTTCAAGTGAATCTATAACTTATGTCCGGTGTCGCTCTCCATTCTCCTACAGAGCCTACCCACAGGCAGTGTGGGAAACTGGCTGGGATCTTGGAAGTCAGTAGTCCGACTCAGTCAGACGAGGAGTACCTGAGCCCCCAGGAGGAGGAGGCGATGGAGGTCGGGGACTCACCTGCTCCGAGTAAAAGTGTCCACTTCAAGGAGCCTCCGTCGTTTCAGGTAGATTTAGGACTTTAGGTGTGAGCATCCACCTGAAAAGGTGGAGGAGGCTGATAGATGGAGTATTTCTGAGCACCGTCATGATGTGATGAAGACTTAACTGATTCTTTGATTCTTTGAAGGTGGCTCCGTGTGACCAGACGGTGACTGAAGGTCAAGATGTCGTCATCTCAGCGAAGGTCAGCGGGCAGCCCAAGCCGATGGTCTACTGGTAAGTAACATCTTCACTGTTTCCCTGTCACACAGCTGAGTATAAACGACTGTGACAGCCACTTTATATCGACCCAGGTTGAAGGACAGAGTCACGGTGAAGACAGCGGGGCGCTTCGCCGTGCGCGAGACCGACGACGACGCGAGAGAACTGAGTATCAGCTCAGCCCAGAGGAGCGACGGCGGGCTCTACATCTGCAAGATCATCAACGAGATCGGATCCAAGCAAGCTGAGTGCAGGGTGGACGTCAGAGGTGAGACAGCGAGGAGTCCAGGTTAATCCTGTTGTCACAGATATATATCTATAACACATATTTTATGTTCTTTTACAGCATCTGCGGCTCACACGTCGCTGAACATCATCAGGGAGGTGACAGACGTGGCGGTGAGAGCTGGAGAGTCGGCCATGTTCGAGTGTCACGTCACAGGACCTCCAGACGTGGACGTGGACTGGCTGTCTAACGGGAAACTGATCCAGCCGGCGCTCCTCAACTGCAAAATGCACTTTGATGGCAGGAGGTGAGTTCAACTCAAACGGTAAACACGAATTTGACAAGATCATCCGTCACTTTGTCACGTGGATTCATTTGCTTTATGTTCCAGGTGCCGTCTGCTGCTGAACTCCGTACACGAGGACGATAGTGGAACGTACACCTGCAAGCTGAGCACGGCTAAAGGTGAGCTGCAAACACATGTTCATACCTGCTCCTATGAGTTCTGCAGAGGAGGTTCTAGCTGTGTTTGACTTCTGGTTGGTCGTTGCATTTGCAGAGGAGCTGACCTCAAGCGCAAACCTGAGGGTCTCCCCAACCAGGGAGCCTCTGTTCACCCGTAAGCTGGACATCCTGGAGGTCATCGAAGGTCGCACCGCCCGGTTTGACTGTAAAGTGAGCGGCTCGCCCGCTCCTCGAATCACGTGGATGCATTTCGGTAAGCGTCGCGCCTCGCATGTTGTTTTCTATCTAACGAACTCCGCCTCGTCTGATGACTTGTCACGCTGATGTTCTTTCAGAGACGAGAGTGGAGGAGAGCGATAATGTTCGCATCCTCCAGGAGGGCGGCCGTCACTCACTCGTCATCGCCCATGTCAGCAGCGACACGGAGGGCTTCTACACGGCGGTCGCTCAGAACGTCCACGGAAAGTCTGAATGCACCGCCGAGCTCTACATGCAAGAACCTCGAGCTGCCATCTCCTCTCACATGTAAGAGGAGTCATTCATGTGGAGAACGTCTCTATGAGCCGCTGTCACCGCGAAGGCTTTGAGAATAAAACTGTCAGGATAAAAGCCAGAGGAGCCTTTTTTGTTTTCAAGGGCAAAGAAAAATGCTTCAGGAGGGAGTACAGCGCACGACAAAACTCAAATAAAGCTGTCAAACTCTCGAGCGTACGCGCTCGGCCTTCTAAAATATCACTTCTCCTTCCTCCTCCAGGGCCAAGTTAGAAAAGATGCCATCCATCCCAGAGGAGCCTGAAATGCTGGAGCGCGAAGTGGAGAGGAGGACCATGCCCGACTTTGTCAAACCTCTGGCGGACGTGGAGGTGATCGAAGGCAAAGAGGTGGTGCTGAAATGCAAAGTGACGGGCCTGCCCTACCCGACCATCGGCTGGTATCACAACGGGAAGCGCATCGAGAGCAGCGAGGAGCGCAAAATGACCCAGCGTAAGCAAAGAAAACATGACAAACAGAGCCAAGATCATTTTTCCGGAGGGTAGATGGTGAATAAGAAACGTGCGTGTGTGTTCTTCAGACAGGGATGTCCACAATCTGCTCATCCGGAGCGCTTGTCACGCTCACGGGGGCGTCTACAAGGCGGTCATCTCCAACAAAGTGGGCAAGGCAGCCTGTTACGCACACCTATACGTCACAGGTACAGATGGAGGCTTCATTCTTTGAGATAACACCTCCGATGTGAGATATTTATGTGTTCATTCATTCCATAACAGACATCGTTCCCGACCCTCCTGACGGCCCTCCAGTGATCGAGGCAATCACAGGGAAAACTATCAGCCTCAGCTGGAAGAGACCGAAGAGGCTGGACTCTTCGTTTGGTAGGTTTCATATCTCATCGTCATTTTCTGTGTTTTGTTACGAATCTAAACGCCTCACGTGTCCGCAGATTGCAGCTGCTTGCTCTACGTGGTCCAGCAGCAGCCTCTGGGCTCCATCCAGTGGTCCGTCGTGGCGTCTAACCTGAGAGAGACCAACTACACCGTCACCTCCCTGTCCAAGGGAGTCCGCTACGCTTTCAGAGTCCTGGCGTCCACCGGGAAGACGTCGAGCAAGCCGTCACCGTCCACTGACCTGGTCCAGCTGCTGGACAGAGGTAACAAAGCAGAAGAAGGTTTTTTTAGACAGAGCTGCTCCCAAAAACAAAAGTGTCCTAAGGTGATGTTTCACACATTCAGGACCATATCTGAGGAAAGCACCCATCATCCTGGAAAAACCTGACGTCGTTTACATGGTGGAGAACCAACCTGCGAGCATCACCATCACGCTGAACCACGTGCATGCAGCCGTCACCTGGAAAAGGTTCGTTCCTCTATCTCTGGTGACACATTCAGGGTGTAAAGGTGTGTGTTTTCTTGCTCATTACAAACAAAGAAACACTTTTAGAAGAAGTCTCTCAGGAGCCGGAGCTCTGCTTTCTTCTCATCAGAGACAGACAAACTGGGACAGAAAAGATAGAAATAGATCCAGAGGACCAGGACTGAGAGACACCGCTGTGCAGTGGCTCATCGTACTTTGATTTAATTTAATAATTCATGTTTTGGCACCAAAGAATCTGCTACACAGCATCAAAACCCTTGATCACTGTGTTCTGGTCTGTAGCTCTTAACTGTGATGTATCGCCTCCACCTTTCCTCAGGAGGGGGGTGGTGCTGGCCAGCAGACCGGGGACGTACGAGATGAGCATGCCAGACGACGATCAACACACCCTGAAGCTCCTGCGAGTCCGAGGCACAGACGTCGGCCAGTTGGTGGTCACAGCCAGCAACCAGTTTGGCAGCGACCTCTGCACGCTTCAGCTGACCATGGCAGGTCGGTTTAGTTCAGGCGCATGATAAATATAACTTACTACTCCGCTCCTGGCAGCGGGAAACGCCAGCGAGGGGGAGTTCTTTGTAATTTAAGTGAAGGTTCAGGAGAAATGACTTCTGCTGCACGTTTTAAAGGAGCTTTCACGTCTTTTTGTGCCTATTTTTAATCGATTCTTCTGTTGCAGTGCCTCCGAAGTTTGAAACCATCATGGAGGATGTGGACGTGCACATCGGGGAGACGTCCCGGCTGGCTGTCGTGGTCGAAGGGAAACCAGACCCGGACATTCTGTGGTATAAGGTATGAAATCGATGACTTTGTAAAGGTCGTGGAATCAGAAACTAACATTAACGGTCGACTGGTCTGTTGCAGGACGACGTACTGCTCTCCGAGAGCAGCCACTTCACGTTTGTGTACGACGACCCAGAATATTCCCTCGTCGTCCTCAACGCCCAGCCCGAACACTCGGGCGTGTACACCTGCACCGCCAAGAACCTGGCCGGGCCCAACTCCTGCAAGGCCGAGCTCACGGTCCACACAGGTCTGCAGTGCAACAACAACAACACTGAGTGAAATTAAAGATCTGTGTTGATCTGTAGCGTTTAGTTCAGATTAAACCCATTTGCTGAAGCAGCACACACCACTAGAAGCTAAATCCACACCATATGGGCGGGACCACAAGGTGTCTTGAGTCTATAATATGCCACCATCTGTCACTCTGCTGGCACACATCCATCATCCAAACACACACACACACACATATAAAAATGCCGTTACTCCCCCGCAGAGCGGAAAGAAGCAGCCGAGCCGATGGAGGACGAGGGGACCATCCTGAGGAAGATGAGGCGTTTGACAGATTACTACGATAACCACAAAGAGATAGGGAGGTGAGTGCGCACGCCGACTGGCACATTGGCGTTAATAGCTGTCGGAGCGCCGAGGGGTCAGGCTGTGGGAAGGCGGGGAGTCACACCTGCTTAACAACAGCAGACAGACAGGAGAGATGAGTCACCAGCTGAGTGGAGTGAATAGCCGACAGATGATTCGCTTTGGACTGAGAACGAAATTTGACTGTGGAGACTGAAAGCTGATGAAACAATGATCATGTCTGTGTCTGTCCACTCTCCTGCTGCCTCTTAAATATGTGAACCCTAACTTCTGATTGAATTCGATTTCATAATCCTGTTTTTTCATTTTAATTCAACGGTCGCGTTGTTCCTTCTTCCTTCGCCAGATATAAGTCAGCGTTCTCTTCAAGTTAAACAGCCGACCGATGCAAACCTGTCCCGTTTCAAAGTTGAATATCGGAGTCAAACTGCTCTTTGAAGAAGCTCAGAGGATCGCTCGCCAGCTTTGAACCTCCAGCTGCGGCGATGTTCAAGTTTAACAGCTCTGAGAGCTCCTGAGTTCACATTGCAGCTGATGTTATGTCGAACAGAGAAGCAACGATTATAGATCTTGGTGGAAAAACCACCACAATAATGCATCGTCATGCCAAACTGTGAAACCGTCTGTCTCTTGCTTTGATGAACTTCCACACTCTTACGACATCTATATATATATATATATTTTATATCTGTGCTCTGTAACTTCATCCTGCAGTTTGGGAAATCAACGCACAAACTTTAGATCATGGGAATATTGTGAAGTATCTGTAAGTAGATGTTAGTAAATGAGTGGAGCTACAACATCAGCAGTACATGACCTAATGCTGAATAGATAAAACACCCCTCACTAATCTGTCATTTAAAAACACCTGTATCTAATCTAACCAGCCACATCTGAAGATTTGCTTTGCTGCCACTTCCTAAGTCGTTGAATGTTGGGTCACTGTAGACATGATACTGTAAAATAAAGATTGAAAATAATCCGTTTCGTCTCGTATGAAGTGAACAGCAGCTAAAATGTTGCCACTGTCCGATGCAGGGGCGCCTTCTCGTATGTGAAGAGGGTGACACAGAAAAAAGGAAAGGCCGAGTTCGCCGCCAAGTTCATCTCCGCGCGAGGAAAGAGGAAAGCCTCGGCCCTCCGAGAGATGGACCTGCTGTCCGAGCTGGACAACGAGAGGATCCTGTATTTCCACGACGCCTTCGAGAAGAAGAACGTGGTGGTGCTCATCACAGAGCTGTATCCTTTAAGTGTAACTTATAATAATACCGGTGCTACCTTTTCCTGCAGTCCTGTTTTTCAAATTTTATGCGTTTCACTGCTGAACAAAAGTGCACTTAAAAGCATCTCGAGGACACTAAAGATCCAAAGCATTAATCCTAATGTCTTCTGCAGTCCCCCGGAGGCATGAATGAAGTGCAGCACAGCCTTTTCTCTCTGACTCATCGCCGCCAAGTGAAATTAGCAAGAGATAGGATGTGTGGGAGTTTTTGCTCATTTATAATTCATCTCTCATGCACCTACCTCTTGGACTGTGCAGTCGAGTCACAGCTCCCTTTTGTGTTTTTTTTTTTTCCTCAACTGTTGTATGAAGATGTCACGAGGAGTTTCTGGAAAGAATGGCCAAAAAAACAACAGTCAAGGAGCTGGAGGTTTGTTCTGCTTCTGCTCACTGCACTGCGCTAACATTATGTAACATGATTTTTAAGTCCAGTCCCTCGTGTTTCTCGACAGATCCGCTGGAGTGTTCAGCAGCTTTTGGAAGGTCTTCGTTATCTACACCAAAAAAGCATCGCCCACCTTGACATTAAGGTGACTGCGCATCATGTTTATGTGATCAACACTGCTGTTTGTCTTCTACACGTACCTCACGTTGTTGTTTTCTCTATAGCCTGAAAATATTTTAATGGCGAGCCCCGGCAGTGACCTGATCCGCATTTGCGACTTCGGCAACGCCATAAAACTGGAGACTTCCGAGGAGTACTACTGCAAATACGGCACGCCGGAGTATGTCGCGCCAGAGGTTGTTAATCAAACTCCAGTCTCCACAGCAACAGACATATGGTGAGCCACCTGCTCTCCAGCGTGGGGAAGTGAACACACACTGCAGCCTTGTTAACTGCAACTCAGTAAAATATCCACTTGTCATTCATGTGTCCTGCTCTCTCCACAGGCCCGTTGGTGTCATCACTTACCTCTGGTATGTTACATAGATTTGTCACAGGGTATAACAGAACAAGCACTGACGTCTTCGCCTTGATTAATGATGTTTATTTTCTTATTTCAGCCTGACGGGTGTGTCTCCTTTCGCTGCTGAGAACGACAGAGCCACCGCCTTAAACATCCGAAACTACAACGTGGCGTTTGAGGAAAGCATGTTTTCTGACCTCTGCAAAGAAGCGAAGGGATTTGTCATCAAACTCTTGGTGGTGGATAGACTGTAAGCATCTTGACTGCTTTATTTTTTACCATAAATATGCATAAATATCTCTGTCTTTTCACCAAACATATGCTGTTATTCCCTGCCCCAGGAGGCCGAGTGCCATCGAGTGCCTTCGTCACCCTTGGTTCAAGGTGAGTTATCGTTTTCAGTGTGGCATAAGATTTGTGTTTAATCCCCAATTAAGTTTAACAGTGACTATCTTCTTTTTGTCCTGCAGTCACCAACAAACAAGATCATCAGCACAGCTATGCTGAAGCAGGTTTTATCAAGAAGGCGATGGCAGGTAAGTGGCAACACGCTGACTTAGATTAACTAGATTCTTCATGTTGATGAGTGTATTGCAAACCTGTTTCAGCCTGAAAAGTGTACTATTGACTCAGACTGAAGACTTTCAAAAAGTAGGCCATCTAAATATAGGAATAAACTTTCTCACGTTGTCCTCTATCGGCCTTTTCAGCGCTCCCTCATCAGCTACAAATCCAAGATGGTAATGCGATCGATCCCAGAGCTTTTGAGTGATTCATCCAGCCACGTCTCCATCGCTGTGGCACGGCATTTAAAAGAAAGCTCCCCGCCACCATCCTCTTCCTCCGACTCGGATGCAGATGTGGACGAGCTCCCCTTTATTCCCATGCCACTGTCCATGGTCTTCTCCGGCTCCAGGGTCTCTCTTAACGAGATCCCGGGGGACGAAGATGTCACCGCGTGGCCGAGTGTTGCTGCTGATGGGACGAGGAAAAAGAACGACATGGAGATACTGGCTAACACAAGTGTGAAAAATGAAGAAGAAACCCAGAATGAGGAGACGATGGAAAAGACAAAACGAGCCCCACTTAAAAAAGGATCAAGTGTGGAGTCGGACGACTCGCAGACAAAAGCCAGGCGGGCTACCATGAGGAGAGGCAGCTCTGCTGATTCAGCACTGCTTCTCCACATTGACCCAGAAGAGGGAAACTCCAACAACGATTTGGAAACAAGTACCAAGAGCCTGAAAAAGGCCGTTTCCATGGAGCTACCCAATCGCTGTCCGAGCCCGGGAGCGGCAAAGTTAAGCCAGGAGGATTATGCCCTAAAACTGGAGCTGATGAGACAGCGGTTGCTCAGGGGAGGAAACGTGGACAAAAAGATGAGCGGCCTTCGAGGGCCCTTATTTGAAACACTCGGCATGGAAGATGAGAGGCGGACCGGGTCTCTTGATCGCAACTTGAGGAGATCCAGAGCGGGGCCATCAACGCTCATCAGAGCAGCTTCTTCGTCTGAGAGCTCTGGGGAGGACGTGCCACAGACCAAAGTTTTTCGTAAAAGCGCCTCCTTCACTCAGGGGGATTCTGAGCCCATGCCTTTACATCGCAGGTTCGGAGCCCCTTTAGAGATCCCATCGGTGGGCAACGGCAGCGTAGACGGGAGGAAGCTCCAGGAGGCAACGTCAATGTCTGCACTTACAGAACAAACAGCACTGGAGTCTGCCTCACCTACAACAAGGACTTCCTTTATATTCCCAACACCAGGAGGATTGGACCAACAGAAAAAACAGAGCAATGTGAAAGAACGTGAGGAAAGCATGAATGAGAAGAACATGGATGTGATAACAGAGAAGAGGACCAAAACCCAGTTAGAAAAGGCAGATAAAGGAGAGTCTAGATCACCCTCTGTAATCACTCCTATAATTGTAATCGAGGAAGACAATGAAGAAGAAGAGAGGAAAGATGAGCAAACACTACAAAATAGTAAACCATCATCTGCGTATGCAAGCGGCACTCAAGCTGTTGCATCTACAGCCAAACCAAATGAAACAAAGTCCACAGATACCCCCACATTACCCGAACACGCAGCAGTATTTGCCAAAGTAGCAACTGCTAACCGATCTCCCGGCTCTGTTACCACATCATCAAACCCCGATCTTCCTAAGGTCCGCAGCCAACCTGTGCTCAGAACAGACATCAAAGATATCGACTCGGAGGAGGTCTTTGAAGCCAGGTTTAAGAAGCGGGAGTCGTCTTTGACTCGTGGCCTCCGAAAACTGACCAGAAACAAATCAGAGGAGAAGTCACCTGTGCTAAGTCGGAAAGGTGTCGAAGGGGGTGAGGAGGTTTACAGGCCGGGGGCAAGGGGGGCTCCTCTTGAAATGGTATCCAAAGGACTGCAAGAGAAGTCCAAATCTGTTCAAGATCTAAGAGAAGATGATAAGGAACCAGGGCTTGGTCTAATTGGGAGGTTTTCCTTGCGGTCCAAGAGGTCAACATCCGTTGATAAGAAGGGCGATAAACCAAAGGAGGAAAAGCAACAGAGTGTTCAGGAAACTGCTGTAAGCAAGAGGGTTTCATGGGCTATTGGCCGCAGTAAGTCCCTGGATACAAAGGAGCTGAGCAGTGCAGGGATGCCGAGGCAGCTGGAAGAGAAAGAACAAAGAAAAGCTGAGGAGTCATCGGTTTCTGCTATGAGGCGCAAGTTTGAGTCCAAAGTGGCAGGAATTTCTGCCAAGATAAGGACCCAGTCAGAGGAAAGGAAGGATAAAGATGCTGAGGGAAGTCAGAAAGAGCTGGCGCAGAAGGATTTAAATAAAGTCACTGATTCTCCCATCTTGGCAATGCGACAGAAGTTTGAGAACAAAGTGTCAGGAATATCCACAAAGAACCGCAGTCAGTCTGAGGAAAGAAAAGCGGATGCAGAAGAAAAGAGGACACCCCTGTTTACCCGCCATCGTCATTCCCAGTCTGAAGGGCGTGGACTCAAAGGAATGGGCATCCCTGAGAACCAACTAGCGAAACAGACCGGCGCTGGTGCATCCAAGGAATCAATCGAATCCGCGTCTAGTATCCATTCCGAAAAAGCCCCGGAGAGCGACAGGAGATCGCGGTGGGACAGGTGGGGATTGACGAGAAGCAAGAAAGACAAAACCCCGTCCCAGTCTGATCTGCCTTCATCCACCTCCAAAGAGGAGGGTTTGTCAAAAAGCCAACAGTTTATCCGCTCGGCGTCGGACTTCGCCCCCGTGTTCCACATCAAACTGAAAGACCACGTCTTACTGGAGGGGGAATCCATCACTCTGAGCTGCCTTCCAGCTGGAAGTCCACATCCAGAAATTACATGGATGAAAGGTATCTTCATCAGATCCCCAAAGTGCTTTGTCTGCTGCTGTTCAGTCGCTGAAACATTTTGTGTTTTCCAGATCGGAAGCCGCTGGAGGTGGACGACAGGATCAACCTGATCTCCCACCCGGACGGCCGGCAACTTCTTACGATCATGAAGTCGAGCCAGAGGGATGCTGGAGTTTACGAATGTGTAGCTACAAACCTTATAGCTACCATCACCACCTCCTGCACACTGTCCATAGCTTGTAAGTAGCTTCTTTAGTTATTCAAAGAGGAAATCGGGAAATCGTACTCATTAATGTCAAAGTACATCATGGAGCCAGTTGTCTTACCAGAGATCCAACAGCTGCTTTGCCTTTTGTACAGTAATTACCATCATAATGGGATAGTGTGAATATTATTACAGCTGAAATGAATATTGATGTCAAAAGATTAAATTCACACTAGATTAACTTAATGGATTTTTAACTTTTTCTCATATTTGTCATGTAACGAGAACAAATGATGCTTCCTGCGATTTTTAAATCATCTGCTCACATTCAAGACTCCAGTCCTACCTTCGCACAAATACAAAGGTGGAATGAGAACAACAGTGTAACAGATGCAACAGTAATAATAATGAGGCTTCAGAAGATTTATTTTTTCAGACGTCGGGCACAATCGATTGCATTTGAACTTTATTTGTTATGGCTTTGGACATGTAGTGTTACTAATCTCAGCCCCAGATGCTATTTGTCTCTGCGTGCTAATCTATCAGCGGTGCAAAAACTACTTCAGACAGTTTATCTCGCCTGAAGCATTGGCTCTGCTGTTCATGCCGGAGCACAGGGCCGAATGGGAAATACATTTTGAAATCAAGGAATGACGGTGTTTGTGTCAGGTTTGGTTTGGTGAAACGACAAAACTTTGGGTCGTTTTTGTACCATGGATTCAAGAAAATGAACATACTGAGGGAATTGCATCCCAATTCTTGAGTCTTCCCAAGGAGAAAACTGAGCTTTAAACATGAGACAAACCACTGCCAATGACATGAAGTTACACGGCTGATGCAAGGACAAAAATACAATAAATGTACAGATTAGACTTGAAATATACCTTTTATGGAGGCCTGTAGACGACAGCTGTAACCACACTTGTAAAGCCATGCACACACACACCCTTAAGGTCACATTTGTCCTCACCAGACGCTGTTATTCTCCTTTATGTGTCCCTCCATGACTGTGCTCACCCACCTAATTTGTTCTTTTTCACATCACCCGTCCTTCAGGTGTCCCAAAACGACCAGGCACCCCTGAAGTGCCCCAGACTTACAACAACACCGCCCTGGTGCTCTGGAAGCCTGCAGACACCAAGCCTCCATGTAGCTACACCCTGGAAAGAAAGACAGAAGGTAAATCATCCAAAGAACCATCCTCTGTCTTGTTTTCTTGTTTTAAATCTACATTCCCTTCGCCAGTATGATGAAACGGCCACATGAGGGAACTTAAACGTACCTCAGTGTTTGACTAACTTTGCACGGTATGTGGAGAACGCTTCCAACACCACTTAGAGAAAATGAGTCAATCCACGAGGGAATAGTGACGCTACCAAAGCTGCTTTTTTGCCATTATGTGCAATGACTCATCATTATCTCATAATATGGTGGATGAAAATAAAGTCACACATAAGACTCAGGGATTGTGAATATTTATTGGACTTCTTTTTGGTCTGATGGATTTCATTCTGGCATGTATTGCCCCGTCGTCTCGTTTAGATGTAATCTTTGCCAGGCAGTATTGATGTCGGTACACAGGAATAATGCCTCGCTGCCTGATTAACATTTTATTTCAGGTCTGTTGCCTGCATAAGAAATGAGACACTATGTTTTGGAGCCTTAACTTGTTTGCATACATACAATATTTTATACTTTGAATTATTTTCAATCCATGTGCACAAGAGATTGTCAGTTTGACAACACTGCCATCTAATGTTCAATGTGTGAACTACAACAAGTTATTTTGTCTTTAAAGGGACAAATCAGGGTTTATTCATTAACTATTAATCTAAAAATATATAAAAGCATATAGAGCTTAATTTATAACTCAATCCATGTAGGACACACTCATTTCTTTTCTCTATGTCCTGCAGGTGACTCAAAGTGGCTGATTGTAGCCACGGGAGTTGTCGACTGTTACTACAACGTCACAGATCTATCAACAGACGGCATGTTCAGGTTTCGCGTCACCTGCGTCAACAAGGCAGGACAGGGACCGTACAGCAACTGCTCTGCTGCGGTCAGCCTGGACTCAACAGGTATTCCAAACACTGTCACAGAGTTGTTGTGGTTGTGTGCTGTCGGTTATACCGTAAAAATGAAGTCCACCCTTGATATTTTAAAAAATTATGATCTGTGGTTGTATTTCCCAGGTGGAGGAGCTTCACCTTCTGTGGCCGTTGTAAAAACAGTCCCAGCTCCACCTGAACCAGCTGTCACCTCCCCGATGAACGTGCCTCCACTTAGACCAGTCCAGAACAAAGCACCCAGTATAACCACCTCCACCTCTCCAGCTTCGCCTTCTGCTGCGTTACCTCTTCCACCTACGTCACCATCTATCCCCACCCCTCCGTCCTCTCTGCCCTCCAGCCCGACGACAAACCTCCCATCATCACCCACAGGCACAACAGCCGAGGATGCTCCAAAACTCAGCTCCACTCTTTCCTCTTCACCTACAGTCAAACCACCTCCACCCTTTGTCCTCCCCAAACCACAAAGTCCAATAAACGTGGTGTCTCCCATGACTCAGACCCAACCAATATCCCCACCACCCACTCTTGTAACGCCACCATCAACACCAACCAAACCAGCAGTGGCTTCAGTGCCCACATATGTCCCCACCACTACCGTCACGGCTCGCGTGGCCCCAACTCCCATCTCCTTTTGCCCACAAGTGCTGCAGGCCTCTAGCCTGAGCCCCATCGGTGAAGGGACCAGTACCCCCACCAGAGGCACCCCATCAGGACGCTCTACGCCATCCACTGTTCTACGACAGGGGGTCCCACAGAAACCCTACACCTTCCTCGACGAGAAAGCCAGGTGAGACAGAGTGTCAGAGCGTTTAGGGACTTCAGGCAGAAGTTTTTCTGTCATAATACTGTCATATCTTCTTTGCCAGGGGTCGTTTCGGAGTTGTCCGAGAGTGCCGTGAGAACGCAACAGGCAAAATCTACATGGCGAAGATCATTCCCTACAGCCAGGAGAACAAGCAGGAAGTCCTGAAGGAGTACGAGATCCTGAAATCCCTCCACAACGAAAAGGTCATGTCACTGCATGAAGCCTACGTCACGCCGCGCTACCTGGTGCTCGTGGCAGAGTACTGCACTGGCAAAGAGCTGCTGTACACCCTCATAGACAGGTAGGACGGTTAATGATGGGTCTCTCAGATAAAGTCCCTTCAAGTGGTCAAATTTTTCAACATGTTCTCCACTTAAAGGTTCCGTTACTCCGAGGACGACGTGGTGGGTTACCTGGTCCAGATCCTCCAAGGGGTCGAGTACCTCCACAATCGGCGCGTCCTCCACCTGGACCTCAAGTCAGACAACATCATGGTGACCAACCTCAACGCTGTAAAGATCGTTGACTTTGGAAGCGCTCAGAGCTTCAACCCACTCAGCCTCAAACACCAGGACGCTGCCGCAGGAACGCTGGAGTACATGGGTGAGGACAAGAACATCAAACAACCAAGATCTGATTTGATTTGATGTCTTTGATGTGCAGATGTTGTTTATTTGTCTTTGTGGTCCAAGCTCCTGAGATGATAAAAGGTGAGGTGGTCGGTCCTCCAGCGGATATTTGGACTGTTGGAGTCGTAACCCACATCATGTAAGTGAAACATCACTTCAATAACCATTGATTTTAAATGCTGTATTTTTGCTCCTGAACCTTTTGGTTCTTCCGTGTTCCCAACCAGGCTTGGTGGTCGACTGCCCTTCGAAGATAAAGACCCTTCAAAAGTCGAATCCAAAATCCTGATGGCGAAGTTTGACCCGACCAAACTGTACCCAAACGTGTCCCAAAGTGCCTCTGCCTTTCTCAAGAAGATGTTGAGCAGTTACCCATGGTGAGGACACAAATTTGATGTTCACACCTCCTTTTATAAAGAATAAAATGTTTAATTCTGCATTATTATATTATTTCAGGGCCCGTCCGACCACACGAGACTGCTTCACACAGGCCTGGCTGCAGGACTCCTACCTTATGAAGCTGAGGAGACAGACGCTCACCTTCACCTCCGGCCGGCTCAAAGAGTTCCTGGTGGAACAACAGTGCCGTCGCACAGAGGCCGCCACCAAGCACAAGGTGATGCTGCGCACGTACCAGAGCTCGCCTCAGTCGCCGGCATCCGGGACCGCACCGCACGTTCCCAGCCCGAAGTGAGACGACAGCTTGGGGGCGGAAAAAAGCAGCGACGACAACATGAGTTTGTCGAGTTGGATCTGCCCATGGTGACGCAAAGGAACAACTTTTTGCATCTTAACTGCTGCACGGAGAATGTCAGCATGCCTTGTGAGCCAGTTAAGACGCATCGGGCGGGCAGACCAAAGAAAAGAGTCCACGTGGTATTTCGGGAGCACTGACGGGACTCCGCGAAGGAGACGCCGTGATGCGTTTGAATTCAGAAGTTCAAAACTTCTTGTGAACTGTTGATCCGCTGAGAGGACACAGGATGTTCTTTGTTTTCTTTTTGATTGTTTGCACAATTTCTCAGTCTTGAAATCGCACATTTGGGTTTTTTCGGTCTCCACTCTGCACGATCAGCCTGAAACATGTGTATCATTCAGCATTTAGCGTTTCAGGAAATTTAGTAGTAGTCATGTGAATGCATCATGATTTAAGCTGCTAATTAATTTTTTTCTTTTTGCATTTACTTTACACATTTTAAAACTCCAAAACCAAAAATATTTTTTGTTTTCATCTTGAAATCGTTTACTTTTTTCATGTTAATTTATTTGCATGTGTGTGCGCGCGCAAGCATTTTTGATTCACCTTTAAAAAAAACAAAAACAAAACATAAAAATACAGAGTGTATTTGTGATTGGTGTCACACAGTAAAAATGAACTATTTTAGAACGAGCTAGAAACTTTTTTGGTACAACTTTCTTGTTCTGTGGTTAACTGAACTCTAACTGTACACACAATGATGAAAAGCAGTCCATAAATGTAGATACACGCTGGTAGATTGCTGTGGTTTCTCAGTATTACCCATCGGTCGCGGTCAGGTTGCTCCAGATCGTGATCACCCAGTCAGTGCCTAAATCGGATTAATATCCAAAAATACCTTGTAAATGTGTCTCCATTGGTCACGAAATTTGACTGCAACATTTGGATTTTACAACAACAGATTGTCACGTACGAACAACACAGCACATGCAGTCCTTGTAATAATAGAGCGTCTTGTGTATTGATCTATCACAGTGTTCCTTTTGTATGAATTTGGACGGTTGAAGATTTGTAAATGTACCAATTTGCGGTGTTTATATGTGGACAAAGTTGAACATGTTTTTATGAGATAGTATGTAATAAACCATTGATACAATTGGGACATGTGAGTTGTTTTTCTCTCTCTGTTTTCCTTTAAATCTTGAGTACATTTTTGGGAGGTGTTTACGTGTACACAGCGCCTCGGGTTGTGTAAAACCTCATTTGTTTTGCTGAGGATTCTCAGGAAACCATGAGTGGATGGAGCCTGAAGAAGTGTGGAAACTTATTAACACAACCAACAGCCGAAGCTTTTAATTCAAACTCTGACAGAGTTTCGAGTGCAGTCTTGAACAGTTTGACTCGTCGTGCACAGGTGCACAGGTGCACAGGCCACTTCCTGTGTGCTCTCTGTCATAGTTTAATGAAACAGATGTTAATTTACATTAATGCTTTACCTATTTGTTTGTCCTACAATGCAATGCACAACAAAAATGAGCATGCTACTCACGTTTGGAAAAAGAAAAACTAAGGACAGACGCATGATGGCTGATGGATTGTTGCTGCAAAACTTATGATATTATATTAAATAATATAATATTTTAAATACTTTATATACTGCAATACATCAGATGTCATCACATTTAATAAGTCTGACTATGTGAGAGCTGCAAATCCATGCATATGATTTATGCATGTAGCTCAGTCTATAGAAAGTTTTCTTGAGTACTGGAGGGTGGCTGGTCCAGAATGTCCAGAAGTTCACCACCTTGAGCAAGGCACCGAACCCCTGCACAGCTGCTCGCAGGGCGCTGCTCTGGATGGCTGCCCATCATCCATCACTGCACCATCTCTCTCCACATTTACATGTGAACCATGTGTGTGTAATTCGGGTTAAAATGCATGTAAGACTGAGTGGAAAAAAAAAATACTCTCACAATTCAAGTCTGCACTCAAAACCCACCTGTTTAGAATCCGACTGATTCAATTGCATTGTCCTATTTTAACCTGTTTTTAAGTAATTTGATACTTTTATGGTTCTTTTTGTTTGTTTCTGTCATTTGCTGTCTACTTTTATTTATTGTAAAGGTGTCCTTGGGTACGGTGGCCGGGAACCCTCAATTCTGCAAATAAAAGAAACGCTGCAAACAAAAAGAAACAGCGCTACAAATATAAGAAACGCTGTAAACAAAAAGAAACAGCGCTGCAAATATAAGAAACGCTGTAAACAAAAAGAAACAGCGCTGCAAACAAAAAAGAAACCCCGCTGCAAATAAAAGAAACTCCGTTGTGAAGTTTCTTTTATTTGCAGCGGCGTTTTTGGGTTTAGCATTGAGGGTTCCCGGCCACCGTACTTGGGTGACAGAAAGGCGCCTATGAAATAAAATGTATTATTATTATTATTATTACTTTGATATTTAAGGCACTTAATTTATCCAAATGGTTATTTTCTCTGTTTATGTGCCATGATTTGTGATCAAAATCGTATTCTGAGACACTTTAATTGATCTTAACAGCAAACTAAGACTATAAGCAATAACTAAAATATTTAATACTGATAATAAAGTTAATATTTGTTCAAACTTTAATGATAAAGTTGCCTTAAAGACACGTCAGTCAGCCTGCTGCTGTAGTTCAGATACGGGGCTGCACTTGTGCGACGCTCCCTAACTCTCGGCAGTTTCAAGGGGACCCAAACTGGGCGTTTCTTCGCTACATGTATTTAAAAAAAAAAAAAAGTTTGATTATTGATAAAGTTAGTTAATCATTACTAATCGATTACAACAGAATAAATCACATTTAATTGATATTTAGGCTCAGGTGTCGGTCAGCGAGCTGTGAACAAACAACCGTTTGTTTTTGAAAATGAGCAGCCGTTGGTTAGCCACAGTTAGCTGGTTAGCACGGAGCTAAATTACGTCTCTTATAAATAAATTAATTATTTTTATATTTTTTAAAAACATAAACGCGCAGTAAAGACTCGTGTTGAAGTGTGAGCGGTGTAACATGTGCGCTAATTTATTTATTTTTTATTAAATATAATAAAATAAAAAGTCCGTTGGAGCTAGCCTGGTTAGCTTAGCTTAAAGTTTGGAGTAACTTTTTTTTTTTAAGGGACCGTCGTTAAATGTGTGGCCGGGCTGAGGGGCGCTGGAAGCGGACGCTCCCCCCTCACTGCGCCGCTTTAAGTGAGAGCGGGGCCGCCTTGAAACCTCCGCCACCTCCTCCTCCTCCACCTCCTCCTCCACCTCCTCCTCCTGTGTGTGTGTTTCATGTTTGTATCTTGAAAATTGCGGAGCACCATATTGAATCAAAGTTTAACCACCTCCGTGTCAAATGTTTTGTAACTTTTAAAAACTTTTTATTGTTTTTACGGCGCCTCTCTCTCGCTCTCCGACGACGACAACCCCGACTGTTACGGAGCTGCTGTAGCCGACTTGTTGCGCTTGTTTCCCGGGTTGAAGCTTTCCGCCTTCCGCCGTGTTAAAGTAGTTTTAATGCACCGAGCGAGGACACTGGACCGGACCTGGCTGTGATGGACAACCCGTCCTCCGTGATCACGCAAGTCAGCCGGGATGAGGAGGCCAGCAAAGCCGGAGGAGAGCGAGCAGAGCGGGGTGAGTTTTTAACGAGAATAAAAGTTATTTTTAAAAAGTTTCGTGCGTGAGAGTTCACGCACACATCACCCTGATCTGCGTTACCGTAACGGACACGTTTAAAATTAAAGGCGCAGTCTGCGTTACCGTAACGGACACGTTTAAAATTAAAGGCGCAGGCGAAAAAAACAAAAAGTTTTTTTAAAAAGTTTTGTTTTTTTTGTATTATGGCTGCGACAGACAAAAAAAAAGGCCTGTGTGATGAAAGTGAAAGGAAATGACGTGTTAATATTTTAATAAACACACTTTAAATCATTAATCTGATGTTTAAAACGTTTAAAATGTGACTAAAAGTTTTAAACATGTGAAGATCTGAGGAGCTGTAAATGTGTAGTAGCCTAATCTATTACATAACCCTGTCCACACACACACACATTAACAGAGCAGCATGTTTACTTTAGAGACTGTGACCCCATGAGAAGTTTGTGTCAGCTGCTTTAAATTCATTATTATGTTTCAGTTTCAGTCCTCGAGGGTCTCCTGAGCTTCAGAGCCGTCCCATGTCTCGTTAACTTGTAGTTTTTCTTTGTAGAAGTAAGCGTGAAAGGTCAGGAAAGGTTGGACAGCGTCAAAAACAAGCCGTCCACCTGTCAGTCAGAGCGTCCACGCTCTTAATCCTGCATAACTTTAAGATTTAATATAACCTGAACAGGTGAGTTGACCAAAACCTTATGGAGACTGACTCACTGATAAAAATGCTTCTCGATGAGTTAGTCAAGCTGTCGATTACAGGAATCCGTCGATGGATCGGTCCGATAAGTCGGAGCACGTGAGCGTGATTTATTTATTTTGACATTGGAGGAAGCAGCTCCGGCTCCCGGTCACCTGAAGTTTGTGTTTGGCCTGCGCTGATCAAACTCTAATCCAGGCTGAGTGTGTTTGTCACGCCTCGTGGTGTGTGTGTTGTGTTTTTTGAGCTCACACACACACACACACACGCTTCCTCCTGTAATATCTGAGAGTTTTCCACAGATCGTTTCATGCCACATGTGTCGGAGCGCTGTTAAAAAACCACAACTTAAAATCCTCAATGACACGCTCCGACTCCAGTAACAGAGAGATGAGAGGTGACTTCATGCCACAAAACTGATTAATTCTGACTTTAAGAGTCATTAAATCCATCGTGCAGGTGTTAGGAACGTGACAACAAACATCCCAAGTCAAAGAAACATGAAATTCATCTGAAAAGTTCCCCTCAAAACTTCATTTGATGTTTTTAATCCAAAATGTTTCCAGAAACCTGCGCTGAAGCAGTTTAGGTCAGCGATCAGGCCGCTGTTTTAACAATCGATTCATCGTTTTAGTGATCTGTCAAGCAGAAATGTCAATGTTTGCTCTCTCAGTGATCGAAAACAAACATCCGTAGTCGAGGAAACATGAAATTCATCTGAAAAGTTCCCCATAAAACTTAATTTTTACAAAAATTCTGATGTTTTTAATCCAAAACGTTGCCAGAAACGTGCACTAAAGTAATTTAGATGAGTAATCAGGCCGCTGTTTTGCAAAAAATGTCAACATTTGCTCTCTCAGTGATCGAAAACAAACATCCGAAGTCGAGGAAACGTGAAATTCGTCTGAAAAGTTGATTAAATCCTTGATCAGGCAGCCAAAGTATCTATATGTTACGATGAGCAGCGTCAGTAAACGAGATTTGAATGTTTGTGTGTGTGAACTTTGTTCAGCCTGCAGACGAACTCTCCTCGTGCATCATCATCGTGTCGTCGGTTCAGCTTTGACAAGACGTTCTCCTGCAGCTCTCGTCATCTTTTTATGAATTAACTCTCTCTCTGGAAGGCGTGGTGTGACAGAATACATGAACACTGAAGCTGAGGGAGCAAACGAGGACGCAGGAGATGGGAATGAGGATGGAGTGAAAAAGGAAATGAGGGATGAGGATCCTTCCTGCAGCTCAGTCACATTTTCTGCTGAATGAACCGAGAACCTGCCGTGAAACCGACTCCCGCTTAAACGCCGAAACACGCTGGCATGCGGCTTCCTCCGCCCGATACCCGTCTGTTTCCTCTTCCTGTTTTTTGGCCCAGAGGCCGGCGGAGGGTCAGCCGGCGGTTTGAATCCACAAATGCAGTAGGAGGGAATGAAAGAGGCGTGAGAGATGCACAACAGAGCCTTGTGTTTTGGTAACACGGTCACGTCCGGACAGACGGACACAGAGCGAGTACACGGCGCATTAAAGAGGCCGAAAACAAAAGTCTGAGAGATTTGGCTCGGCACAAACTTCAGCGGGGACGACTGTAGAACCAGTTTGTCTTGTCTAAAACTCCTCATACCACCTTAAAACTTCTTCCCGTAACACCATGTGGCCTTGAAAGGTGCCGTCACGGACACGAACGGCTGATTTTAAGCAGATCTGAGCTCGTTTTCATTTGTCCGGCTGCACAATCTGCCCCAAAACGCTCAAATCCAAAACGTTTCCTCCGAATATACTCGGACAAGTGTGGCATCTCTGGAAACGTTAGGATCTCTTCTTTATTTTAAAGTGCGATGGAGCGCTCTCAGAAGATTTTGGAGCTCTGATGCTTTTCTTTGTCTTGCATGATGCCTAGTTGAATATGTTTTAATTAATAAGACAAACAGAGACTTTTAAAGAAGTTCTTTGGGCTGTGGGACGTTTTATCCGACAGATGAGGCCGAGCCAGCGTGCAGGATGTTTGCATGATATAAATAAATGAGGAGAAACGAGTTTTCTACCTGTGGAGCTGCACAGGTGTACACTTCCTCCTCTGTCACACCGCGGCGATCGACACAGATAAACGCCTGAGGATAAAACCTTCATTCAGCGCGTGCCAAGTTTGTTGGTGGATCAGCCGGAAGCTTTTGTTGTTGGTGAACTCGGACACGTTAAAGCTGCCGAAGGAAACAATCACGAACTTTTAATTCATTTGATTTGACGTGGAACACAGCGTGTCGTCTGGCGTTGCATATTTCTGATTTTATAACAAGAAAAGTCCAGTCAGGAATGTTGAGTTTTATTGTTTTTAAAGGCTGTTAATGGTTAACTTTTATTTCTTTGTACGTTTGTGTTTAAAACCGACAGTTTCATCGTCGTCATCGCTGTTTTTAAGGTTAGAATTTATGCAAATGAGGCTGATTTTAAAGACATTAATGCACAAATCAAAGTGGATCAAAGCCAAACAACACACACACGACGCTACGTCAGTATCTCTGAGCGCTCACGTGACATCCACCCTCCACAGTAAACTCATAACCTCCGCGCTCGAGGTCGAAGCTGTTTGCTGCTGACGCCAGCGAGGCGGTTACGCAACAACAACCGGGAGGGTTCGTGCACATGACGCGTTAAAGTATGAGACACATTCACTGACGAGGCGTCAGGTGTGTAAAACACAGATAATCAAACTATTTCCGTGAAGGCCGTCAGCAGCTCGTGGTGTGAGCTCATCTCAGCTGCTTGATTATTAACATTTTCTGAGAATGAATTCCTCATTTAGTTCATGAAACAAACTTTTTAATGTCTGAAGTGACGTTTGCAAACATTCAGACTCTTTTTGTAAGTCACTGGAGACACATTAACCCTCAAAACGTTTAATATTTCTGCCTAATTTAACAACTTAAGCGACATTAGGGACATTAACGTGGGAAAATAAATCACAAACAACGTGTCCTTTAATAGATTTTCTGTCAAACGAATTGTTTGCGGTCTAAAATAATGAAACGATCACGAGGATCATCTTGTTGTCCTCCTCGTCCTCTGCAGGTTCGTCTCCCTCTCTGTCCTCCACCAAGCCGAGGAGCAGAGGCCTGTTCTCCAGCCTCTTCTGCTGCCTGTGCCGGGACCAGCCCGAACCGCCGCCGGTCAACAACAACGCCCCTCTGCTGGTGGAGGAGAACGGCACCGTCTCCAAGGTGTGTCCACCTTCCTCCTCTCTTTCTCTGTTGTCCAAAGTCTGTCTTTGTCTCACTTTGCCGTGGTGTGTGTGTTTCAGATCCAGGTGAAGCCGCTGCTGCCTCCGGTCAAGTCAAAAGACTCGGGAAAGCTCTGCGTGGTGATCGATCTGGACGAGACGTTAGTTCACAGCTCTTTTAAGGTAAGAAAAACAACTTTAATAACCGCAGGCAGCTCGCAGGCGAGTCTGTTTTCCAATTCCCCTCGGTGATGCAAGGATTTTTAAGATATGATTTTGGGTTCTGGAGCACATATTTGTCCCCTGTGCTCACGTTACATCATCAGATAGACATGTTTAATAGTGAAAAACTCTCTATAAGGTCGACGCTTCCACCCATCTGGTTGTTGTTGGCTCGGACTGTGACATTTCTGTCATCGCTGGGAAATGCCAAACCCAAACGAGCTGGTTCTTTAAACCCAAATAAACACAGCCGCCTGTCCGCGTACACACACTGCAGACTGTTTGTCTCTACCTGCGTCCGCCCGACAATAATACCAGTCATATTTTACACAGCCTGCAGCGCTGGTGAACTCTTCTCATGACATAAACTTTCTTCTGTCCTCCAAACAGCCCGTGAACAACGCAGACTTCATCATTCCCGTGGAGATCGACGGAACAGTGCACCAGGTAACGGCGCTAACCTCCTAACCGAACAGGCAGAGCTCTCGGGGGGACAAGACCGCGGGCCTGGGCCTGATTCAAGTAATCCAGGATAGGTTTGTTCAGACAAGCACAGCCTATTCCGGATGACTTGGTTCAGGAACGCTGCCCTCAGACGCCGCCGCCGCCGCCGCAGAGAGAGGAGCCACATGAGTATCTTTATATTTAGTTTCCCATGAAAGCCTGAGATTATCTCTGACACGTGGCACGGCACGCCGTCCTCACATCGCATGTATCTGGCGTCATGCTTCCTCAGGAGGTTTTTGTAGGAACACGTTTTTATTTTAGAAAATTCCTGTGCACTCCAGGTGTATGTCCTGAAGCGGCCCCACGTCGACGAGTTCCTGAAGAGGATGGGCGAACTGTTCGAGTGCGTCCTGTTCACCGCCAGCTTAGCCAAGGTGAGAGACGTGCAGCTGCTGCATCACGCGATCTGTCACGACTCGTCAAAAAGAATTAGATGAAATCATTTTCACACTTTGACGCAGAACATAAATAATCAAGAGAGAGAATGAGGCACTTAATTCCTCCATTTGGTCGCAGAAATGTCTTGAAATGTTTCAGAAATTGTTGATTTATTCACATAATTTACGGTTTATTCATGTGATTGTGATGTAATGTGTCATTTCTGTGTTTAATAATGGAAAAAAAATCGTATTTCTCAGCTTTAAGTTGAATATTTCTCTTCAGATCACTAAATAACGGCGTCAGTTTGTGTGTCACCGCTCTAATCCATCACTTTATCTGTCGCGTCGTCATGGTTACAGTATGCAGATCCCGTCTCCGACCTCCTGGACAAGTGGGGCGCTTTCCGCTGCCGCCTCTTCCGGGAGTCGTGCGTCTTCCACCGAGGCAACTACGTCAAGGACCTGAGTCGCCTGGGTCGCGACCTGAACAAGGTCATCATCGTGGACAACTCCCCGGCCTCCTACGTCTTCCACCCTGACAACGCGGTGAGTCAGCGGGATGACGGCGACGTCGACTGACTTTTTATGACTCAGCTATAAAAACAAAAAGAGAAAAATCTGAAAGTTTGTTTCTTCTGTTGGTTTCATAGTCGTAAAGTTTAAATATCGAGGTTGCTGATGGTTTACGTTCTTGTCCAGGTTCCCGTGGCCTCGTGGTTCGACGACATGTCCGACACCGAGCTGCTGGACCTCATCCCGTTCTTCGAGAGGCTGAGCAAAGTGGACAGCGTCTACACGGTCCTCAAGCAGCAGCAAGGCACCGCCAGCTAACAGCGTTCGACTTCTTCATCTCAGCTCTGAACAAAACAGAAACGGCGTACACAACATGGACATGCACACACCAGCTCCAGCTATCACTGCCCACCAGAACACGGACTGCTCCACGGCTGCCCGAGCCTTCGCCTACGTCTTCAGCTGCCAAACAGATAAACTGCCCCCGTAACTTCCTCTTTATCTACGAACCAGCTGATGTGAGCGAGTGGACGGACGAACGGGACACTGACCGTGTACTGGACCAAGACTTCAGCGGTCCGCTCCTGCAGAAACATGCAGAATCTGTTAAGTGGATTTAAACTTGAGCAGACGGCGTGTACGTACTGTCGTAATTTCATCGATGATCACACTTCATGTGTACGTGCGTAGAGTTTTCAGAGCGACCAGGTGTTTTCTTCTGATTAATCACAACAGTGTTACGACGGATCTGATCAAAAGTTTCTAGAATCAGGAGTTGTTAAATTCGCTTTAGATTCGTGTTCTAACAAATTTGGTTTAAACTTAAAAAAGCCGGAGTCGTGTTCGCACTGGAACAGATGACGGCTGCAGTATTCTGACACTAAAACCGCCTGAAACAGCTGCTACGTTTATCGGACGAGGATTCCTGAAGACGGACGGACCAGGATGGACTTCACACACACACGCAAACACCAAACTTGAATCTCTCCCGGCGTTTTTACAGACTTATTTCTGATCGTTACAGGTCGGCGTCCGTGTCAGTTTGGTTACAACGTTTAAGCGGTACACAGGCTGGAAACAATTTCAGGACTTTGTCATAAAACAAGTGGAGGAAGGGCGGAGGGACTGCTTTAGGACTCAGGCGATGGAGGAGGAGGAGGAGATGTGAGGAGGTGCCTGGTGAGCACCTTGTTTTTTTAATTCAGTCCAGATTTAAAGGAGAAATCCACCCTGAAACACTTTTTAATAAAACCCCGCGATTGGTGATTTATCCCGTCCCTCCGGGGTTTTTATTATTCGGCTGGATCGTCTGGACGTTGCGTAACGTTGAGGTCACTCCAGATCGAACACATGAGCGCCGTGGAGGAGCGAGCTCGTCGCCAGCACGATGATGCAGAACGATTAAATCTCCACCTTCATGCTTGTTTTTTTTTTCTCACGCGATGCAAACCTCTTACGCGTTGACAATAACCATGCGTCGACACCGATGAATGAAAACGGCGAGTTTTTGACTAAGAGCCTCCGCGGCGGGCTCGCGATGAGACGTTACCGAGACGAGGAGGCAGGAGGCGACAAAAAAATCCACCGTATTAAGAGTTATCACGTTATTTTTATATGTTTAACAAATTATCGTCAATCAAATTAGCCTGTTTGCTTCTCATTTTCTTTTTGTTTTGCAACAGTTTGTGGTCGTTACCTCATATATTAATCTGTAATATATGGCTCGAACACCAGCAAATGACTAAAACAAATATTTTACTGTTGTGGGCACATAACAGGGTGATTACTTTAAAGGTTTGACACATGTAAGCCATCGTCACGTCTCAGTTTAGGCTCAACGCTGAGTATTCATCGGCAAACAGGAGTATTTATAGGAACGTTCAGTTATTTGATCACATATAAAACAAGTGTTGTGTCACTACGGGGCCCGTTCACTGATACTGTACTTCTTACACATTCAAGTAGGTTTGTATATTTTGTTTTGCACAGTAATAAAGCAAACAAATCTTCATTAATATATGGAATATTCATGTTACTGTACTCATGATTGAATAGATGTAACCTAATTTTTTTTTTTGACCTGTTTTATCATACCAAATTATATATATGGACTGTAATAATGCCTCTTTTTTTTTCCATAAATGCTAAATGAAACATGGTCCAAGTGCTGCTTTGTCGAGCGTTTCTTCTTCCCAGAAACATAAATAACAGTTGAAGTAGTGGAATAATTTGATTTAATACATTTTCTATTGAAAAAAATTGAAATTATAGATGATGTTACATTCGATAAAAGCTATAAATATTGTGTAACCTGATAGATACACAACCAGCAGTTTAAAATCTCATTTAACAAGACAAAATTTACTTTTTTATGGTACCAAAGAAGAGCGGCACTACAACAAGGAGCTTGAACACGAAACAATGTGAATATCGGGGACTGCAACTAACAGTATTTTAATTATAGAATAATCTGGCAGTTATTTTTCTCTTTTAATCGGTTAATAATTTCCCATAAGATGTCAGAAAACAGTGAAAAATTCTCTTTGTGACTTCCCAGAAGGTAAGGAGTGTCTTGTTTTGTCCGATCAACAGTACAAAACTCTGAATTAATCAATTATCCGTAGAGTTAACAGCTGCAAACGTCCACGGTTTGTTTAGCAGTGATGTGTAGATATTACACCAATGTTGCTTTGTGTTTTATTTTGGCGGGATGTTATCAGAATACAAGAATGTAAAGTCAGTTATAGGCAAATAAATATAACTGTAAAAAAAAAAAAAAGGTTTAAAATGCTCAGCCTAACCTCACTGAGTTTTCAAACATGAACAAAATTCCCATTTTTGCAGTCACTTTCTTTCTTTCTTCCAGAGTCACTTGCTTTTCCAGCTCCTCTTCTACTTCACGCTCAGCCCGGCGCTGCTCTTGGCCTTGCCCATGGTGAACTTCACCACCCCGCTCATGTCCACGCTGGTTTCCTTCAGGGTGAGTTTGTGGACAGTCCCGTGGTTTTCCAGGCGGACAGAAGGGCCTGGTTGAAGGGTGTCTCCGTTCAGAGTCCAAACTGGAGGCTTGTTTATGTCGACGGACACCTCGCACTGGAAAGATGCAGGTTCAGGCTCGGTTACCTCCACGTCCTCGAGGTGTTTGACCATCACGAGGGCCTGGGCTGCAACAGAACATAAGAAGTAGGTCAAACAACCAACCACAATTGGTAGTTCCCTCCTTAGGCCCTTGGCTCTCCACCCAACTTACCTTCCACCATCAGTTTGGCTTTGGATGTGTGCTCCCCCACCTTGATGGTGTAGGTGCCCTCGTCCTCCACCTCCACCTGCTGGATCACCAGTTTCAGGGAGCATTCGTCAGCCAGGATCTCCACTCGATCTGAGGGAGCCACCTCCTCCTTGCCTTTGTACCAGGTGGCGGTGCAGCGAGGCGAGGAGACGGTGCACTCGAGGATCACGCGGTGTTTCTCCAGGGCCGTTCGATCTCGTAGGGGTTTCACGATGGAAACGGGGAGCTCTGAAGTGAGGAGGTGACATTTAGTATCTTTAATCCACCAAAATAAGAAGCAAGAAGATCGAGGAAGTTAAAAATGAACTTACCTTCAACCTCGAGGTACGCCGTCGATTCAACATCTCTGGCTACAAAGTGGATCTCTCCGGCATCTTCAGCTTTGACGTTACACATCAGGAGGAAGTGTTTGGTCCCTGAAGAACATAAAAACGTACAAAACGTATAGATATTGGTGCTGTTCTGGAGGTCTGTGGTGGTCAAACACTCCTTTCTAAGTCTACAGACAATATTAAACCTCTTTCTCTGACCTTCAGTGCGGATCTTGATGGTGCTCGTGGGTCGGATCTTGTGGCCGTCTTTGTACCACTCTCCTGTCACCTCCTCCAGAGACACCTCACACATGAAGACGGCGTTCTGGTCCTCCTGAATGTAAAGGTCCTCCAGGTCCTGCACTATCTCCAACTTATGCTCTGTGTGGTTAGTGAGGAGAGATTTTCATTTCAGACACTAGGTGGAGACAAATGATAACACACTGTTTCAGCTGCAGCACCTCATGTTCAGACTCTTACCATAAACCTCCAGTGAACAGGATGTTTTGATTTCCCCCGTGTCACATGTGTAGGTGCCAGCGTCGGCCAAACAGCACTGCATGATCTGACAGAACCTTTTCCGGCCCATAGAGTAGATCCGACAGTTCTTCCCCGGCTTCAGCTCCGTCCCGTTCTGATTTACAGAAGCATTATATATTCTTAAGATGTCTGAAGCCTGAAAATATTACATTTATCTACAGTGAGTTATTCATCGGTGTGTCTTACCTTAAACCATTTGACCTCGACGAGCTGTCTGGAGAATTCACACTCCAGAGTGGCTGGAAGTTCCTCCTCCACGCGGACGTCAGCCAGCATTCTCAGGATGGACACCGGAGTCTCTGTCGATTTAGCAAACCCAATCACTGAGTCAACAAATCAACAAACTAATTTACTCATGTCCTGTGACTTCACACACCAGCTTTACCTTTGATCGTGAGCCTCGCAATGGTGCGCACACCTTCGGCCGAGAAGATAATCGTGCCCGTGTCCTCCAGGGTGAGGTTGGACAGGGTGAGGCTGTGCACCAGCCCGTTGGTGCTCACCCTCCACTGGTTGTTGGGTTTCACCCGGATGCCGTCTTTCTGCCAGATTCCCTCCACGTCTGTGTGGGAGAGCTCCACCTCGAAGGAGGCAGTCTCTCGTTCAAAGGTCTCTTGGTCGGTCAGGCCTTTACGGATGGAGATTTTACGGGCTGGAGATAAGAGAGGAGGATTTTATGAAAACATACAGTAATGTACTCCTAAGATAATCAGAAAAAAAACTCAGTAACACTTCATCAAGGCGTCAACGCTTTCCACCGTACACTGTGTTTCAAGGACAACAAAAGGTGGTTCAAATATAGACCCAGCTCAGTTGATGCCGTTTCAAAAACAACACCTACAGGAGCTCCATGGTCTATTGTCACAGTGTCTTTCAGCACACTATTGTATAACAGCATGGCTGCGTTTCAAAAACCTTTTCACACTTACAGGTCGAGCCCCGCTATTCTTAGAATCTCTTTGCACTGTGACATGCTGCGAAAAAACACCTAAAATATGTACTTCAGTTTCTCAGAACTCGGATGCACTTCACTGCCTGCTGAACATTAGAAGGTATTTTAAAAAGGTAAAGGATAATAGCAAAAATGCAAAATATGTACTGTTCCATTTATTCTAATGTAAGGATATGCTGCTTTTAACAGTTTTATATAATTGTAAATTGCATATATTTTGGTTTAAACTGTTGGTCAGACAAAACAAGTCATCTTCATCTAATTTGAATTATTTGGCCAAGATTCTCTTGGGGTGTTGTTGTTTTATAGTCTTTACACTATTCATGTCTAAATTTGTCCATTGGGGCAACGCAAAATCTTCAACATCTACTTACGTTCTACGTTGAGCTTGACCTGCGTCCGGTCATGCAGAGTCTCGCAGCGATAGGTTCCCCGGTCAGACAGCGTCAGGTTCTGGATGGACAGAATACGTTTGCAGCCCTCCTGCGACAGCGTGTGTCGGGGACCGGGCTGGATTACGACCCCTTGCCTCATCCACTGGACCTCTCCTGTCTCAAGGCTGATCTCGGTCTCTAAGGTGGCATCGCCAAACTCTTCTGCCATTACAGCGTCCATTTTCTTTGTAAACATGACCTGGGCCTCTGAGCAGAATGAGAAGAGACAGAAATAATGGTTACAACAAACCGGTAATCCTGGTACTACAACATAGCCTCTCTTTTCCCCTCTTACCCTGAACTTTGAGACTGGCTTTGCTTATTTGCCCCTCGGCCTCTGCTGTAATCCTCGAACAGTCCAACATCTGGCACTTCTTGATGATCAAGGTGTGGCACAGACCGTTCTGGTTAGCCTGGAAACGATTTCCCAGCGTGATAGGCTCATTGTCCATGAGCCAGACCAACCCGACATCCTCCGGTGAAACCACACACTTGAACGTGGCATCTTCTCCTTCAAGTACAGTGGTGTTGTGGAGCTCTGTGAGGAACTCCACCACTCGAGGCACTGGAGAGACATAAAGTTCATAAATCTGCTACCTCACTTACAGAAAAGACATCTGAGCCCATGAATACTTACTCTCTACTCTCAGCTTTGCAACAGTCCGGTCATCTCTGGACTCGCAGGTGTACTCCCCAGCATCCTCTCTGGTTAAACGGTGGATTGTCAAGCTTCTCTCAACTCCATCTGCCCGAATGGTGAACCTCCTACTTGGAACCACCTCCTCGCCATTCTTCAGCCACTGGACATCTGCTTTTGGCTTGCACACGTCACAGCGAAGGGTCACCATACCATCAGCATGGGCTACAGTGTCTCGCAGCGGCCTCACAAACTTGATTCTCATTTCTGTGATTCAGAAAACGATGTTAATATGGATTTTTTTTAGTCCCAAACACAAGCAGTTCACAAATGATTGGATTGGATGACAAGATGAAACTTTCAAACCTTTCACCAGCAAGCTGAAGTGGATCTGGTCCGTGTTGACGTCGCAGGTGTACTCGCCAGCATCAGAGCGCCTCAAAGGGTCGATGGTAAGGGTGCGTTCATGGCCCTCCATGAGCGCCCGGAAGCGTTCACCTTCAACATGCGTCCAGTCCTTTAGCCAACGTACTAGAGCACTTTCCTTGGACACGTAGCTCGTCAAGGTCACACTCTCTGCTTCGTAACCCGTCACCACAATGTCGTCCTTCTTGTTCACAAACGTAACTGGAAGCTCTTTGATGAGAAAGGAAAGCAAGCTTAATATTCGGTGTTATCATATTTATAATCACATCTCTGGAGACATCACTGAGTTTTACCTTGAATCTTAATAACGCTGATCATCTTGTCGTCCACAGCATCACACACGTATTTCCCAGAATCCGAGGGCTGGACGTTGGAGATGATTATTTTCCTCAGAGTGCCGTAGCTCTCAATGTTGGTCCGGGAGTCACTGGTAAGCAGCCTGTCATTGCAGTACCACTGAACAGGGGCACTGGCACGGGACACTTCACAGGCCAGAATCAGGTCTTCACCTGCCATCATCTCCTGGCTGTCAAGGTCATTTGAGTTGCCCACGATTGTCACTGGAGGCTCTAAGACCAAGAAGAGAGAGGTGATTTATTAAAGAAACTGTTTTTAATACAAATAATTTAATTTAATTCACAAAACTTACCTTCCACTGTAACCTGGAAGCTGATACTGTCATCTCCGACATCCAGAAAGTACTCTCCTGAGTCTCCAAGCTCAGCGTTGAGGATGACCAAAGAGCGAAAAGCACCTTCTTCCTCTTCACAGTACCTTTCATCGTCCTCAATACGACAGTTATTCTTGTACCATTTGGCAACAGCGTTGGGCCTGGAGAGCTCGCACTCCAGCACGATGTCGTCGGAAATCAGGGATTTAAGATTTGTCTTGATCTCTGACTTTCTCAGGATCTTCACTGGCGGCTCTGATGATGCAGAATTACACATTACAACAAAATATAAGACACTACAGCCATCTTTAAAACTGGATTTTAAAATCTGACATTGCGCTTTACCTGAAACTTTGACCTGGAAATCAATTTTATCATCAACAGCGTCACAGGTGTATTTCCCTGAATCCTCTGGGGTTGGAGAGTGGATGGTCAGACGACGGATGAGCCCGTCCTGTGTGATCGTGATATTACTGCTCTCCTCTACTTCTCGGCCATTTAACCACCACTTGACTTCAGCATTTGGCCGGGACATCTCGATCTCCAGTACGATTGGTTTGCCAGCAAAACTCTCCAATTTGTCAGGCATGTTTTTGGGACGAGTAAGCATCACTGGTGGCTCTAAATTAAAAGCAATTAAAAGGTCATACATGATGGAAATGCTATAAAAGTTGGGTATCCCTTTATTGTGATGCTTACCTGTAATGGTCACCAGGAAGGACACAGAGTCATCTTCAGTGTCACATATATACTCCCCTGTGTCGTCCACTGTAGTTATGGGTATAACCAGCCGGCGTTGGGCGCCATCCTCCTCCAGGATCAAGTTTTCACCCTCATCTACCTCCAGGCTGTCTTTGTACCACCGGACAGGGGCGTCCGCCTGGGAGATCTCACAGCTGAGCTCCAGCCTCTCAGAGGCCAAATGAGTCATTTCCAACTCTGGTTCACTGGGGGAAACGATTCTTACCAGTGGCTCTGGTGAGAGGAGAACCTTATAAATACTTCCACACATTTGTCATAGATGCATGGTATAATCGGAAGGGAAATTTCAGCCTTACCCTTGACAGTAAGCTGGAAAAAGACAGAGTCGCCGTCTGTTTCACAGATGTACTCTCCGCCATCCTCCACTGTGCCATTAAGGATAGTCAACCTCCTGTAAGGACCCTCAGATATCAGCTGGATGTTGTCGCTTTCCTCCACCAACTGGCCATTCTTGAACCACTGCACCTTCCCACTGGAACGAGACAACTCGCACTGCAGGTGGGTGTCCTCTGAAATATAGCTCTCCATCACAATATCATCCTTAGGTTCCACGATCATCACTGGCGGCTCTGTGTTTGTAATCAGACGAAGCAGAGTGAGGTCAGAATTTCTGAATTTATTAATGTTCTGCATTAAATTCACAAGCGAATCTATCAGAAAGGTCCTTGTACCTTTGATCTTGACAGTAAACTCCATGCTGTTTGTTCCTGCCTGGCAGGTGTAGCTGCCAGCATCTGAGATTTCTGCAGAGCGAATGATCAGCCTCCTCATGGTTCCCTCCGCCTGCAGAGTGATGTTGTCACTGGGCTTGATTTCACAGCCATCCTTATACCTGAGACACACCAAATCACAGACAGACAGCTGTAAAACACAGGGTCTTTCTTTGGCTTCATATTTAATGAGAGACATCATCATCTTACCACACAACTTCAGCATCGTCTGCAGAGACATGGCACAGCAGCACCACAGGGTCCAGCTCCATGCTGCTCTTTTGGAGCTCCTCCTCTGGGACTGGACTGAACTCCACAGGTGGACCTGAATAAACAGGAGCAGGGAGGGATGGATGTCAACAGCTGGCACCCAAACGTATAAGAGTATGAAAACTGACCCAAAGACCTTCTACCTGCAACATCCACGTTGAATTTGATGACCTCTCCTGAAGTTTCACATGTGTAAACTCCAGCGTGAGACGCATCAGCCGACTGAATCACAACCCTCCTCATGTTCCCATCTGATTGGATGTTGAGGCCATCGGTCACCTGGAGTTCCTCGCCGTCTTTGAACCAGGATACTTTGCCAAATGGGTGGGAGACCTCACAGTATAGTACAATGGGGTCACCAATGGACACCCTCTTATTACTGTCTAAGTCTGACACTGGAGTGAATTTTACCACCATAGCTGAAAAGAAATAAACACAAAAAAATAAACTCCAAAGAAGTCCATCCATCACATGATCAATTTAACAGAAACGACTGATTTTTACACCTACGTTTGACCTTGAGCACAGCTGAATCCCGGACTCCGTTGGCAATGAACGTGACCTCTGCTGCGTCTTCTGTAGTGTTAGTTTCCCGGATAACCAACGAGTGCTTTGTTTGAGACTGTCGTATTGAATATCGTCCACCATGCTGCAGCTGAGCACTGTTCAGAAACCAAGTTCCAACCATTGTGGTGGACAATTCGATAGAGAAGTGAGCGTCCTCTCCTTCCTCAACCTCACAGCCTTTGAGAGAACTGTGAATCTTTGGCCCGGGAACTAATTAAAATGGAAAAAGTAGAAGGCTTTAGATCAGGCTTACAATGAAATACACAGAATCACACGTGTATGTTTGCTTCACAGTAATTCCTCACCCAGATGGACAGCTTTGGGAAACTCTACATGGCCGCTTCGTCCATATTTGTTAATGCAGCAGACACGGAAGCGGTAGTTGCCCTCACACTGCACACTGTCGCCTGAGATCTCAACCGAAGTGGTGGTTTCCGAGGTGAAACACTTCTGCCACTCTTGAGATCCAACTTCCTGTCTCTCCACAACAAAGATGGATCGGGTGTAGGTCGGGCTGTTGGGGGCAGGAACCCAGGTGAGCAGGGCACTGTTGGGTCGATCTACATCCATTTTGGCTCCCACGGGGCAGATAGGAGGGCAGTGTCTTGTGGCTAAAAGAGGAAAAGAATGATTGTAGCAGCTGGCTCTGGTTGGTAGAAAGGCTATCCAATATCAAATCCAAGCATTTGCACAGAAAGTTAATCCACAAAAAGTCTCAACAAACATGTACGTTAATGTTTTCTAAATATACCTTTGACCTTGAGACGTGATGAGGTCTTGGATCTTCCTGCGACAAAGGTCACTACCCCTGAGTCGTGATAGGCCACGTTGACGAAGACCAGAATGTGAGTTTTGCCAAAAGACTTGAGGATTGTCTGATGAGTCTCGTGTAGCTTCAAACCATCTTTGAACCAGTGGATCTCCATGTCGTCGTTCTCCACCTCCACACAGAACACGGCGTTCTCGCCCTCCAGGACCTCCAGCTTCCGGGGAAGTTTACGAACAATAGTACCTGTGAGTAGAAAAATAATTATATTTTAAGTTTTTTACAGATGTAAAAACACTGCACACCCACACAGAATACAACTCACCTTTCACCGACAGCTCTGCAATGCTCTTTGCTCCATCTGGCATCTCACAGAGATACACTCCATCGTCGTCCGTCCCGACATCGTGGATGGTCAGTCTTCGTTTGGTTCCTTTCTGCTCCATCCCGTATTTACTGCTGGGCATCAGCCGCTGGTCCTCCAGGTACCAGGCGGATGGGATCGACTCATCGGGTACCTCGCACTCCAGCACTGCAAAATCCCTCTCCCTCACCTCTACGTCTTTTAACGGACATCTGAAGCGCACAGTCGGGCCTGAAGAACAAGAGAATGGAAACTGGTATTTAAGTTGTCACTCATTGCTTAAATTGATTGATTGGGATTATTAAAACACTCAGCACTGTCAAGCACTACAGCACTCAGTTGCCGTAATACCACTCCATTTTATCTGTATAATAAGGACTGGCATGTTGACCCTGAGACTAAACTGAATCTTTTGATAGAGGCAGCTGGCACGGTGCAGTACTGTGCCTACGAAAAGGTATGTGACCCTGAGAATTATCTGCACATTGTGACGGGATTAAGACAAAACAATGAGCCACTTTAAAAGGTGACGCCATGCAAACAAAGCAATTATCCTGCACGCGGGCAGCTTCATGTTTGTTTACAATGATTCATTCATTTGGACCTTTAGTTGTTCAGTACAGGGAGGTATCGCCTACCTTTGACGGACAGGTGAACAGCGCTGAGGGTGTTTCCAAGAGCGTTTGATGCCGCGCACACATACAGTCCTGTATCCTGCACCTTACAGTACAGAACCTTCAGTGTGTAGTATCCCTCTCTGTCCTCAAATATCAAATGACGCCTCCCAGGCTCCAGGGGAACCCCGTCTTTCTTCCATATGATCTCTGGCTTTGGCTTCCCGGTAACAAAGCAGCGAAACTTGGCATGTTTCCCCTCTGCCACTGCAAACTTCTTGGCTTTAGACATGTTGACAGGTAGCTCCTCTACAACCCTCGACAAACTGAGCCTCCCGCCCCGATGTTTGGGCGTCAGCTGGCTGTTAGTGTGACCAGGTGAGGACATTTTACTCTCCTCTCGCTCCGGCACGGGCTCAACAAGAAGGACAGCACCGGCCAGGGCTTCACCATGGCAGCTGATGGCCCTGCAGGTGTAGACACCTTTGTCCGGCATGCGCGTCCTGTAGATCTTCAGCTGGAACCAGCCACCATCTTGGTTGCTTACACTGAAATGTGCGCTCTCAAAGATATCATTCAGCTTCTTGCCGTCCTTCTCCCATGTTACCTCGGGCAAAGGAGTGCCCCAGATTTTGCAGGAGAAGGCGGCATCTTCTCCTCGATCCACGCGCAGGGATAACGGCTTGATGAGGAATCGCGGTTTATCGTCAGACGTCAAATCCACCTCACTATTTTTGTTGTTCCACTTGTGATCTCCGTTCTCTCCATTCTCCCTCCTGAGATCTCCATTTTGCACTGTGCAGTAGCCATTCAGGTGTCCTTCAAATTCTCCATGTTCTTTCATTGGTTGCTTCACACCATTGACCCCTAATTGCCTTTGCCCTTCTTGCTCTGGCTGGACTTCTCCTTCCACTTTGAGGGAGGCTGCTGCATAGGTTTCTCCTATGCTATTTTTGGCCTTGCAAATATACTGGCCAGCATCCTGCGGGGTCACTCCAGCAATGGTCAGCAGGTAAGCTTTTCCCTCCTCAGAGAGCTTGTAGTGTCCGTCAGACAAGATCTGGATGTTTTTACGCTCCCAGATCACATCAGGACGAGGGTCGCCGTCGATCTGGCACCTCAGCGTGGCGTCTGTGCCGCACTTTGCCAACACAGGGCGCGGGTAGCCCAAAACCCGAGGAGCACCTCCAAATATATCCATGATGACGTCAATGTCTTTCTGGTTTATGTGAAAAAGAAGTCTTTTGTCTCGATTAGAGCCTCTTGTATGTGGCGAAGGAGCTGTAAGACAAAGAAAATGTGTTGAAGAACTTGACTGGTCACAATCTAAACACCAAATCCAGCGTTCTTTCTTTGCTGGGACAAAAACCAGATGATTGCAACTCAAAAGTGACGAATCTTTGACGATTTCATGACCACGAATCTGATTTAGGTGACTCTACGAGAGAGAGAGGTGTCGTATTAAAATGTTTAAAATATTCAAAATACTTCATCTATTTATCAAGGCTTAACTGAGATCTAGTTAAGTGTTTATCACATGCTTGGTGGTTTAGTAAAGTAGGTTTTGAGCAACATCTCGGCTGTCTCACAGCTGGTGCTGTAACTCATTGAAGAGTGTATTTATAAAGTAGTCTGTCCAAAAAAAGACGGCGGAGACCATGTGTCACACAGCACACAAACTGCAGTGACACACCTGCACTCACTAATAAGACAAAAACCGACCGGTGAACGTATGCATGGAGCATGTGTGTGACTGCAGCCGTCCTCGTGGGATTGTCTCTGAACTGTTGTCACGTTGTTTACGCCTTTGTGCTCTGGAGTCATCCGTTATTTCAGTTCCTCTTCCTTCATAATTCAAACAGATTGTATAGTTTGACCTCATCAGGCTGTCTCATGCAGATTATTTTCCCCCTCGTGCTCTCACCATCTTTCCTTTGGTGTTAATGATTGCAGCCGCCCCGGCTGTATGACGCACCACACTCTCCCATATGATGCAGCATGCATCGTATGGTCATGTGCTCATGTCTTAAGAAAATAGCTCTTTGGTAAGCACCTCTGAAGTCTTATAAAAGAGATAAGATAGAAATCAAACTCACCGCTCCTTTGAGTCGCTCTCTTCAAAGCATTCCTTCACTTTTGTGATGTTTACTTACAAATGAGGTCCTCATAAACCGGCATCAGTTGATTCATACGAGCTTTGTCGGTTCTTTAAATTGTTCTTTGACTCGTAGAAGTGTCAGATCAGTCGAACAGTCCTCTGTGAGTCTCTTCTGGTTTGTTGTTTAACAAACCTCTTGGTCACTGAGAGTCAAAGCAAGTGAGAAATATTTATCCATTCAGACTCGGTGGCCCTTTGTCGCAGGTATCATCTCCTGGTGGCGTCTTCCTTTGGGTTTGTTGTCAGGTTACAGGTGGCAGAGAGGAAAGTGACCGCAGTCTTTCAGCCGAGTGCTCGGTTTATGTGTCAGCTCTGATACTGTCATTGTCCAACGGCTAAAGAGCGAGAAGGAGAGAGAGAGAGTTGGAATGGGGGGCAGTAAATGCTTTCACAGCTGCTGCCACTGCAAGCCACCCCCTAAAAATAACATCAGCTTCGATGACAGTGGGCCAGATAAAGTTAGGCTCTCCATTCACAGACCGTGGCTCACTAAAGATAGTAGTGGAGGGCTGAGCTCTGCCATGGATCACTCAGCTTAACAGATATCCAGAGTTAAACCTCAGAAGAGAGAGGACGCTCCGCCAGCCGGAGCTCCTCCAGTCATGAGTCACGCTGGGTCAAAATAGTGTCAGAAAATGATTTAGAAGGACAGACACAAAAGAAAACTCCAAACTGCTCCAATCCAGCGTGAACATTTCAGTTTTATAACCCCCCAAGTGTCAGTTTTTGTAAATCCCCAGGCAAGGCCATCACCAGGATTGTAAAATACTCTAAAAAATTGACTGACAAGATGATTTAAAGTCTAGAAAAGAAACAAACATATATTTTTTCTTGATGTTTTCACCTCTTTAGACCTCAGACAGACATAATAATAATACAGCTCTGTGCATTTAGCTCGCCGTACACCGTCGAGGCTTTCCTCATTCCTCAGAAAACACAGACATGGCGTCACACTTGAAGCGCGGCCTCGGCATGTCGCACGTGTCGTCGGTGATATACGGGACACCGATAAGGGAAAAGATTAGCCAAGTGTTTAAGCCCATTATGATCTGGCATGTGAAGTCCTCACTATCAGGAAACAGTTTTAATGACTCGTCAGCATTTAAAACATTCAAGCGCTTCCTTGAATCGAATGGCCTCCCACCATGACGGGGTTGAATCCACTCATCGCCTGCATTCTCAGACAAAGCTATCTCTTCGAGTGGAGTGCCACCGATTCACAGTGCAAGCTGTCGTCATAGGTATTCGACCTTCAGTGCAGGGCGCATACCTCCGATCGCTTTGTGACCGTTACTGATTCAACACACTCAAACTTCCTAGAAGCCAAAAACATCTGCCAACAAGCAAGTGTGGGTCAGCTTAATGAGCAGCAGAGTCATTTGGAGGACTCGCTCTGCCGGCTCCATTTAAGGCTGCTTGGTACCTCTCACATTCTCATCCATGCAGTCATCCGTGCAGCTGTTAGGCACAATGACCGCAGCAGGGAATCAAACTGCTCTTTGTCCTCAGATTGTATTTCAATATCAAAAGCTGGAGAGCGGGCTTCGAACCAAGCAGGGCCCGAACAAACGGCACATATTCAAACTGTCGTAACACCCAAAACTGATCCTGGTTTGATAATCAGAACATCCCTGATTATCACACACTGTTGTCTCTGTGATTTGTGACACGCTGCTGTAAAACCCACGACTTGAGGCTTGAGACGCCTCCAGGTGTTTGATTGACAGTCAGCTGTCTTTGGATTGAAACTCACATTCCCGTGAGGCTTCACCCTCCTGCCACTGGGGTGAGATTGTCAAATTTTAAGCTGGAAAACAACTCATGTGCATTAACTCTGCGCTTTATGCAGGATGTTTTTTTTATCACGTTCATGTCATGTTTTAATGTTACCAAGCACACTAACTGAGTCTGTTAGTGGAGACAGTTAAAATAAAATTAAAAACCTTTTTGTGCATCGAGTACACGACCCCAAAAACCAGGCAGCGCCGTGAAAAGGTGTGACTGTCATGCACGGTGTCGTCCATTAGATGGAGCCATAGATTTATATTAAGAGGACGAATCATTGGACCTGAGACAGAGAGCGAGTAAAGGTTAACTCCACAAAATAGGTTCGAACAACTTTGACCTCCATAAACAACGACATCAGTGAATGTTTGTGACGTATACATCCAGATTTAGATGATTGTAGGACGTCTGTGTGATCATTTGAAAGTAAATTTGATTTAAAAGTAATCTGAATACAGATGATGACGTTAGACAAGAGACTATATGGGACTTTAGTGACCCGTTGTCCTTTAGGAAGACGCATAATTCAGTTTAAATCAAAGAAACATGACGTCTCGTTGCAGCGCTGGAGCCGTGAGATGTTTGTCGTCAAGCGGAAAAGTCTGTGAGATCTGTGAAAGCATTTTAGTCCCACGATGAAAACATCGATGACCCCCGAGGCCGGCAGAAGAGTGTTAGAGTGCACGTACACCAAGAGAGGGAGAGGGAGGAGGTGGAGAGGAGGTGGTAGATGATCGAGAGAGGAGAGGAGCGAGATCAAACATTCAAACACCAGGTGACCTCTGACATTTTAGCTCCTCCTTCGTCTCCCTGCAACCTGCGAGCGTGCTGCGAGGAACAACAAGGGATTCTGGGAAAGACAGGAGGAGGGCTTTTCTTAAATACAAACAACATCTGTGTGTGTGTGTGTGTGTGTGTGTGTGTGTGTGTGTGTGTGGATAGAGGAGCGTTCAAGCACAAGTTTGTTTTTTTTATTAGATTAATTTTAGCTCAGATTTAACTTTTGTCCCAGATTTCAGCTCGAGCTGCGACATTTTTTTTCTTTTTTCGGAAATTCGGTTTCTTTGTTGAGTCTTCGTCCACGAGTTTCGCTCCAATCAAACAATCTGTGGAATAAAGGTTGAATGCATTAAAATAGTCCACCAGACTGGCGGTGTTACGTGTGACGCAAAGACCCAATTTTCCACCCAACGACTCGCTTCGTGCCGCCTCATTCGACTGAACCTCTCACCTGTTCACGCCTCCCCTCTGCGCACCGTGTGCTCGGCAAAGCGAATTTCAAGGTCAGGAGAATGCTAAACAGTCGGAGGGCTGTTTGCGTGCAGGTTGTTGGTCTGTGACAGAAATAGGGCTCTAAATGTGTATTAAACCCAGCGGCTGAAAATAAATCAGTCCCCAAGAAATGCCAAACTACTCAACTGTTCTCACCCCGAGGTCAGTTTGGGAGTTTGCGTGGTCTTCATCAGCTTCAGCTTCAGAGTTTCTCACCTCCAGGTCAATTAAATGAACTTTGAACATCAGTTCTTTGTAGTCGCGACCCATTTTTCAACCTTAAAATCTTCAGGAAGAAACGGGCTCGAAGCAGGAGACGTTTGGGAGTCGAACACGTGACCTTCAGGTTACAGGACCTCAGGTCTAATCTCTACCTGGAACCAGCACTTCTCATATTCTCAGCCTGTGCTTTCATTCCAAATGTTTCCATTCCCAGGGCGACACTTTAGTTTGTTTTAAAACTAATAAACGGTCTAATCTTTTCGGTCTCTGAGGTTTGAGTTCACATCCTTCTTCGGATTCATTCTGCTCTTCACATTTAATCAAAGGTCGCTCTTGATGAGCCACAGGAGCGGAGGCGAGGGAGGTTAAGATCTCCTAACCAGCACCAGCGTCTGCTCTCTGGACAGTTTGTATTGTGTGTAAACTCAAACCTGTATTTAGTGTTCTGCTGCGTCGAGCTGATACACTCCGAGCCGAGGATTTGGCCTTTAAGTCGGCTCCATGTTGTATTTGTTTTAATAATGAGAGTCAGATGTTGCGTTAGATAAATATTACATTACTTTTTCGTGATCAGAAGCAGATGTGGATCAAGTTGGAAGACTCCCTGATGAGAAAACAGACACACACACACAGCTGATAGAGGGCAGAGGAGCACTGCACTGTGTCTGCATCCAGTCTGAAATACATCATAAGTCAAAGTTATTGAGCAGCACTGTGCAGTCCGGCTGCATGTCTGCTCGAATAAAATGTAAAATAAAGTTTATTGATCAAATCAGACGAGCACCACAACAACATCTTCATCATCCAAACCTTTTCTGATCTCATGCATGCCTCAAAGTAAAAGCAGTGATACCAGAACACAAAAATATTGGAGCACGACCCTGGCTGGACCTACCTGTGCTGGTCTGGGGTAGGAAATATTGAACCAAACCTCTGGAGAGGAGCTGCAGCCTCTCAGCAGGTAGGTGTGGGTGTAGTTCTCGAGATCTGAGACCGAGCTCAAGTCCACTTTTTAAAGGCCTCGGTCTCGTCTCAATCTCAGACAAAGAGAACTCTGGATTTTAGTTCAAGGCCGTTCAAGACCACAACTGCCTGATTTAGAGATCAACCAGTCTGAACGAACACAACTTCAAGGCGACTCTTAACGAGGTGTAGCAACCACGCTTCACCCAAAGAGCTTTCGTCTGGTCTTGGTCTTGACTTGTTCTCAACCCCTCACAGTCTGGGGCAGCTGGACTTGGTTGTAGTTCAGGGATCAGATTAGTTTAGATTCTTCTGGTTTTGGTCTTGACTCAGTCTCAACCCCTCAAAGCCGCGGTCTTGTCTTGGGACTCTCTTGATCCTGACTTGTTCTCAACCCCTCACAGTCTGGGGCAGCTGGACTTGGTCGTAGTTCAGGGATTAGTTAAGATTTAACCTCTTGAAGAAAGATGACCTAGAAGACTTCTGGTCTTGGTCTTGACCCAGTTTCAAGTCCTGGTCTTGTCATGATATCGATACATGGTCTCGGCCTCGGTTCAGTTGGTCTTGACTACAACTCTGCTCACCAGCTCCCTGCCTGAGTGGATCTGTGTTGGCGTTCTCTCCAGAGAGCGAGATGTCGCCTCTGGGAGATTTCGAGGAAGGTCGGCTGTTTTTTTTTGTGCTCACGAGACAAAAGTTTGGAGTTTGGCCTCGTTGGAGTCTCTGGAACGAACATCACCTCAGGACTCAACAGTTTGGGGCGTAGATTGGGAGGAATGGATTCTGAAGTGAACATTCAGTTACATGCCTGACCCATCTGCATGTTGCACTGCATCTCACGCAGCTATAAATAATCTGCGATGACAGTTTTTTACGCCGATTCTGCAAATGATGTGATGAGTCGTTTACAGGAAGCCGGCCGCAGAGATGAGAGCACTCGGGCAGAGTCACGTCATGTACGAAGGGCTTTAGCGGCAGATGCAGATGTAAATTACATACCATCACACACACAGACACACACACACACACACACACACACACACTCAGAGGGATGTTGCAGCAGATGTGAGGAGAGCGGTGGATGCCGTCACATCTCGCTGTGTCGCCGCTGGCAACCATCTGCTGCACACGCTGACCCTTTCCATCAGCTGATCTTTCTCCTCTGACTCTTTCACGCTCTCACTTCCTCTCTCGTGTTTCTGCTTTGTCTCAGCTTTCCATTCAGACGAAGAAGTTTCAAAGTGTATATATCTGTACGTCTGTGTGGCCCTCGAGGCAGCACGTGTTCAGCTATACACGTCCATGCTCACATACGCAGCTGCTCCTTAGTTGGCCTTAATTAACTGTTGTCTCTAATTAGTGGCAGGTTACCTAACGAGTGTGTGTGAGAGAGACAAAGGCAGAAAGAAATGTATTGTTTCTTCTACTCTAATGTCGATGAAGACAGAAATATCTTGTTGTTATCATGTTTCGGCCTCCATCCTTATCGCTCCCTCTGAAAGTGAAGCTTTAGAAATGCTGGATAAAAACTGACACAGTTTAATACTTTGGCCAAAACATTGCAATGTGTGTGAACCACAAAATAACTAAATGTAGGACACAAACAAGTAGATCATGCTAAAAATAAATAAATACAAACACTATTTACACAATAATCTAATTACAAACTAAATCAACAAAATATTAAATCCCCAAATGACAAAAATTTACCAAATTACAGCCTCTGTTTTGTAGCAGGAGCAACAATATTTCAGCCATGTGAGGACTCAAAGATCTGTTGAACGATATTAAAAAATATATACAATAAAAATGAATTATTAAAGCAAGAATGATGGACAGGTTCAAAATTAGCAAGTCAAAATAAGTCATTAAGTTTTTCTGCTTAGCGCTGCAGGGTGGACGAACTTTTTCTAAAAAACAACCCGAGTCCAACAGAGAGTCTGACAGAGAGGAACATGTAAATTAAATTCACTGCTTCAATTTTTGATGCGTTTGTGTGGAAATGTTCTCCGAGTCCCACGAGGTGGAAAAAGTTTCACTGCAGAGACGGGAAAGTTTTTTATTTTTATTTATTTGGATGGAAACAAAAAAAAAGATGCACAGACAGACAGACAGACAGACAGACAGACAGACAGACAGACAGACATCTGGATGTGAGGGCTGCCGTTACCACGGCGACCGGCTTGCATCCACGTCCTCCACATGAACTCTTCTTCAATCATTTCACTCTCTGATCAGAGATTCACGTCTTCCCGCGTCAACCTCGCCTTGTTTTTTTATGAACGAAACAAACAAAGTCATTCAGGAAGATTTAATGCGGACCGCTGAGAAAATCCAGAGTCATGATTTCTATCACTCAAAGTGCCGTTTAGCCACAGAAACCAGCGATACTGGTGCATTACGCAGGGAATATCCAGTCTGAAGTGCTCACTCTCTCACAAAAACATGTGGACGACGTGGCCCAAAAACTCTTCAAAGATGAACTTTTAGATGTGAGTATTAATATGAGTTATGACTTACTAATCCATCAGTCAGCATCTCAGAAATAACACAAATCATTTTCTTTGGATTTCTTTCAGTCGGATCGGCCTTGAGCCAAAGAAACAATCGATGGGCTGCTCGTTGGTGGAGATCCAGATCTGGGATGAGAGTCAAACTGTAAAAACTTACAAAGATCCTGCAGGTTTTTCTCGCAGAGTCAGGGAGATGTAAGAAAAAAAAGCAAAGCGGGTCGTTTACCTCCAGCTCTGAGACGTTAGAGTGGAAACATCCTGAATCTACGACTGTCAGATTCATTCATGTGTGATGGCCGAGGACAGTTTTAAACATTAAGTCTCGGCTCTTTTATTAAAGATGAAGTTGGCCCACTTCTTCGGATAATGATGGCAGGGGAAAACTCTGGCTTCCACTAGGTGAACACACACACACACACACACTGTCATCATTATTGCTCTTAGCAACACTCGAGGGGAAAACACACTCACTGATGCAACCTGTCAGCGTCCATTCAGAAAAAAAAGGAGAAAGATAGTATCATCTGCCATGTCAGAGTTTCCACTGTGTGTGTGTGTGAGACAGGTCGGAGTCAACCCTCCTCCTCTTCTTCTTCTTCTTCTTCTTCCCTCATTAGACTGTTTCTAAAAACATCTCTCCACACTCCTGCCACCTGATTGCCATGGTTACCTGCACACCTGTCACGTGCAGACACGAACAGTCGGCCTCAAATTGGCCATTTTTGCAAAGAGTAGAAGAGCTGAAGACTTTTTTTACTCCCACAGCAGCAGCAGCAGCAGATTTTAAATTGTAAATTTAAAAGCCATGCAATATATTTATATATATATACAGTATATATTTAACAGCATGTGTGAGAACTTCTCGGCCTCCCGGCAGGACGTTTATATTTATTATTCTTGTAAAAAATGCTCATAAATAAGCAGTAATTGATTTAAAAAAGTAGTTTTTTATGTCCTACAAAGACCAGAATGCATTGCATTTATAACAGATGCTATCTGAATATTTTATAAATTTTTTGTGCTCCAGTGTGAACAAGACTTATGTTAGATTTGTCTTTATTTGATGAGATTAAATGTTATGAAACTATGAATGGAGGTGCGGCGGTGAGGGGGGTGAATGAACGCTCACTAAGCCCCGTTAAATATCTTAAGCCCGCGTTAGCAGCAGACGTAGATCAAATAACGGCGGGCACAAAGTCCTTCTTTTAGATGAAGTCTGTGGGATTACATGTGTGTCGTGCTCCCTGCTCATTCATGTGCACTAATATTTCCCACGTGACTCGAAGGCAGCATCAAACGTCGGTTTTAAGCTGGTAAAACAACAACAACTGTTTGTACAGGAACAGTAATCGGATTACTGCTAGTGGTAGCCTTGTGTACAGACATTCGTGGTTCCCAGAGGATGAACCCTAAAGACTTCAATGAGCTGATATCTGTTGGCCAGTTATTACAGATATCAACCTCACGACAGTGCGAGCAAGAAAAGTCTTCAGGGTTCATCCTCTGGGAACCACGAACGTCTGTACAAGTGAAAACTGTGACGTTTGTGACTTAACTTTTCATCTAGCGCCATCATCAGGTCAAAGTCTCTTTGTTAAATCAAACTCAAAGCATCACTGTGTCTAAATCAGGTGTCTGCGGACCCCTAGGTGGTCCACAGAGGTTCTGCATGGGGGTCCGGGTGCAGATCATTGATAAACTACAAACAGTGGAGGCGTTTGCACTCCAATTGGATGAATCAGTGGACATGTCCAACAGATGCACAGCTCTTGGCATTTAATAAACAACAATAATGATGATTTAAGACTCTTTTTATCAATCATAAACACATACCAAGTTTATAAATAGGTTAATAAAGTGAAATAAAAGTTGAATAAAGTAAAAATATAAGTTATTTTAGGCATGTCTGTACTTTAACCATGTTTCATTATGCATGCAATCCAATGAATATAGATTATTACAGATTAATAAATCTAATCGAAGCTTTAACAAACATTTATCACCAATTTCAAGTTTAAAATCTAAATTTTAAAATGCACAAAAACAAACAAACAAAATCCTAAATTCACCTTCCACTGAGCACGTGATGCACATGATGCTAATTAAACTGGCTGGCTTGTGTTGTGACACTGCGTGTTTATCATGAGCTGATATATTTCTGCCAGTTTACGAGCTGTTACCTCAAAGAGGAAACAGCTATTAATTAAACGATGATCAGAGCGTGACATAACTGGTCGCACGTGCCTGCTATGTTAAACCTGGCGATTCATCACACACACACACACACACACACACACACATGGATAACTAAATGGCATGAAGCGTTATGTAATGTGAATTCAGCACACGTGTGCTTGAAAGATCCCTCATTCACTGACAGCATTCGCATGTATGAGTGTGTGTTCGCGTGAGTGCAGTGAAATGTCAGCTGCCCACACCGAACGACATGCTGTGCTGCTGCTGTGTGTGTGTGTGTGTGTGTGTGTGTGTGTGTGTGTGTGTCACTTCATTCACAAGAGTGTGTGAAGAGTGACGGGCAGACAAACAGATGGGAGGAGAGCTGCAGAGACAGCAGGGAGAGGCGAGCGATCGATACATAATGTCACAAGATGCTTCATCATATTTCACTTCATGCTCCGAACATGCCGTCGTGTGTCAAATATCCAGCTTCAAAATATTAAAGCGTCACGTAAATCAGATCAGATTGAACGAGGCTTTTTCCTCAGAACAGACGATAATCCATAAATATATTCATGATTCTCTGATAGTCGAGGCTGCCGGAGAGAGATCAAATCAAAATCAGTTCGTTTAGTTTGAAAAACACAACGTGAATATTTAAATAAAGAGTTTGTTTTTGTTGTTTTGTTTGCAGTCTACATCCTTAAAGTCTGTGCAAAGGCAAGCGTGGAGTCAGAGGTTCAAACTGTTTTTCAGTCTCAGGATTTTTGTGGGCGGTCCTTAAAGGGTGGCTCGATGACACGCTGAGGCCACCCTGAGCTAATTTCATAAACTCGTCAATATTTTTAATCATGGGTGGTTAATAACACTTTCTTCTTTGGTCTGACAAACTCAGAACACATTTTTAATCTGACTTAACACAAACCAGGATAGATCTATTGATCAGTATTGATGACAATGTTTGTTTTCACACAGAATTTAAGTATAAAGATGTTTAAATCACAGCAGGAGGTTCCTGGTTCGAAACTCGGCTGGTTCTTGTGGAGTTTGTTCAGTCCAAAGTCCAAAGTCGCAGTTAACAGGTTCTGAATTGAGTGTGAATGGTTGTTTGTCTCTGTGCCCGTGTGATGAACTGCCTACTTATCCAATGTGTGCCCTGAATGTCAGCTGGGATAGACTGCAGCCCACCACGACCCCGACGAGGACGAGAGGTTACAGAATTATTAATTATTATAAAAGACATTCACATAGTTTATACAAACACACCTCGTGACACTTTCTTTATAATGTTATTTACACACTTGACACCATGAGCAAACACCCGGCAACAGAGACAGTGGATAGACAGACAGACAGACAGACAGACAGACAGAGAGACAGATAGACAGACAGATAGATAGATAGATAGATAGATAGATAGATAGATAGATAGATAGATGGAGCTTCACTAATCTCACGTCATATGTATCCCTCTAATCCTACGTACACACACATATTATGCACAGTGTATTGTGTATTGGTGTGTGTGTGTACTGCTGGTAGATAAAGGGGTGTGGACTGCTGTCATGGCAACTAAGTAATGGGGTTAAGATGGCGAGCGGTGTGCGTCTGTTTCAGGGTGTGTGTGTGTGTGTGTGTGTGTGTCTGACCCTTTCTGGAGTGTGTTCAGGTGTGTATGGATGGAGAAACAGCCTCAGTCGGACTGTTATTGAACACTGGTGTAATTCTGCTGAGCGCGTGTAGGTGTGTGTGTGTGTGTGTGTGTGTTTGAAGTGAAGTCGTCCATCAGGTCAGTCCTCTCTCATCCCTCCAAACCACAGTCAATCCATCTCTCTGGCTCCGTCGTCATTAAGAGGCTAAGATCGCTCCCTCAGGGCCGCAGATACAAATCCATGTTTCTCTGTGTGTGTGTGTGTGTGTGTGTGTGTGTGTTTTGTCCTGTTTCAAATCCACACTCATGTTGTTTTTCATGTGTGTGGCTAAATCTAAATTCAGGTTTTTTTCCCGCACCAGAAGCTCAGAGGGGATCTAGAAATATTTTACTTTGCATCCACAGCGTCATGTTGGCCCCTAGAGGCACCCAGTGTGTGTGTGTGTGTGTGTGTGTGTGTGTGTTGGAGGACTCCATCTGCTCTTCCCTTGTTAAGATCAGCCCCTGAGGGCCCCTTCAGCACAAATCCTCTCCATCTTGCACCCTCGTACTAGATAACGCACAGAGTTTAAGCAGAACCACCGCCTCATTCACAGCACAGCAACCCTGAAAGACCAAACTCTGAACCGAGCGACAACGATTCAGCATCTGGAGGCAATGACCAATGTCTTTAACCTTTCTGCTCCAGCTGGAATATCTGATAACAGATAGCCGTGCTTCCTTTGGAGATAATTGGACGACAGTTGGTCAAAATATTGGTCCCTTGCCTGCAGATGTCGAAGCGTTGTGAAGCTGTAGTAGGTTCGATACTAACCTTTCCAGAAAATCTGCCACATGTTCTGTACGAGAACAGTCAGACACAGTCCGTCCCTCAAGATAACAATCAAAAGATGAAGAAAAATGTTCAGCGTCTCCGGGGGACGAGCCGGCTCAGAGATAATTGTAGATTAAGTCGGAAGTCGTTCAGGACATTCGACATTCCACAACTTTTATTTTGTTCAGTCAGAAGAAGAAACTCCAGAAGGTCAGAGGAGGTCAGAGGACGACACACACACACACACACACACACACACACACACACTTTAAATCTGTCTATTCAGGGCTCACAGGTGAATCTCTACCGTCTTTATCGAGACATAATTACGCACACACACACACACACAGCAGTACACCTCTACACTTGTAAGCCGTGCGTGAGACCTTGTTGCTAGGCAACACGTTGCTATGTCAGTGTGTCCCTGCATGTGATATCAGACTGTGGGAATGCAGTGTGTGTGTGTGTGTGAACACACAGTACGTTCTCGTCCTCTGATATTAATATGCAAACTTTGCAAACATGATGAGCTTTAATGACTGACTCCTTGATGCACACACAAAATTCATCATATATAGGTTTAAGTCGTCTGCTAATATCATGAATCTCATCACATTCAAGAGACTTTATGTTCGCTTTTATTATCCTGACAGAAATGTGCAGAGAAACACTGAAGTCCATCATCATAAAATACGAAAATATGCCAACAACAAGCCTAAAAGTTACATTTGTTATTGATTATCCCATAAAATATGTCGCAATGCCCACAAAGGGCGTGTTATACGTTACATTATCTGTGTATTTAATCGTCATATTTATGTAAAAATGTTGTAGATTTGACTTTTATTGTACGACAGAGAAGTCTAATCAGTCTAATCCTCAGAGCGCCACATGTCGACACATCTGGATGTCATCGTAGTCTACCGTATGAAACAATACAGCCGAGAACGATGGTGAAGGCTGCAGACTTAAAGGTATTACATCTAAATATAGAGTTTTAAAGCACGTGTGACGTCTGTTTGACCCTGTGAAGGAATAAAACGCATCCTCGTACATGAAATGACGTGAAACGGTGGATTCTGCTGAGTCGCCTCACACGGTCGAGTGAAAATGTGTATCTCAGTCGCTGCGTCGTGGAAATACCTGCGCCCCCCGCATACAGGAGGAGCTCAGTGTTTGTGAATAAACATAACTTTATTGTAAACATCGCCGGCTCACGTTTCCTCTAACCTTCTTAAAGTCTGACCTTTGGCCGTCTCTGAAGCAGGAGCAAAGATTTCGTTGGCTGGTGTTGAAGAGTCTGACAGCTGCTGGAATGAAGAGCTCCTTCTTACACGCTGGGAGTGGCAACCTGTTGCTGGAGGAGTTGTTTAAGGCCTCCACGGTCTCGTGCAGGAGGTGAAAGGCCTGCCAGCATCCTCCTCTCTCCCGCCTCCTCCGAGCTCACAAGTCGACGTGACGTAGAAAGGCCACGAGGCGTGCTAATAAAGATGTGTCTGCGTTCAAACTTCATCTGGCCGTGATGGAAAATGTGTAATTAAACTGTAGCACAGAACCTGCCAGCTACAGTCGGGTCAGTGGAGGATTAGTCCAGTGGGAGGTGGTGTTGCCTCGACTGGGATCGCTCCATGTGCAGCACGAATGCATGCATGCAGCGGGGGTGGAGAGGAGAGAGGAGCTCTGTCTGTAACTGTCAGTTCGCCTTTCAAGGCTGTTGGGAATGTAAATATTGGTGTTGTAACGTGTGTGTGTGTGTGTGTGTGTGTGTGTGTGTGTGTGTGTGGAGTTTTTTATGATCAGTTCAGTCAGTTTTCATCACAAATATCACAGAAAAAGACGCTCTGTCTGCAGCTTCAATGACGTGTGTGTGTCTTTTTCTGTTATCCTGCTGTCCACTGTTAACACACACATCTCGCTGTGTGTGTCTTTGTGTGTGTGTGTGTGTGTGTGTGTGTGTGCTGGTAGTTTTCCATGAGGAAAGGTTGTGAGGGGAGGAGTTAGCAAAGGAATTTTCTGTGAGTGTGTGACAGCATGATTATGATAATGAAGAGGAAGAGGGAACATGGGGGGAGGTACAGGTGTGTGTGTGTGAGTGTGGGTGTGTGTGTGTGTTTGTGGGTGTGTGTGTGTGTGTGACTACAATTGGGCAAGAGCAGAAAACTCCAAAGTACGGAAAGGTTTGTGGAGAGCGCTGTCAGGAAATGAAGTGCCGTTGCGCAACGGTGACAGCGCTCATCTCTGCAGAGAAAGTTTCAACAAGTGAGGAAAAGTTTGCTGAAGAGGAAACACAGAGGAGAGGAGGAGAGGAAGTGCAGAGGAGACAAGGAGACGTCTGAAGGAGAACATGAGGCCGATACAGACGGATAGAAAGACAAAGAAAGCGTTTGTTGTGAGATGCCGGTGTCCTTTCCAAGGACAAGCAGACATGCCACCATCGTCATGTGAGGAGGCTCCACCTCTTCCTCGTCTCCTCCTCTTCCTCCTCCTCTTCCTCCTCCTCCTCCTCCTCCTCCTCCTGTCTGTCCAGCTCCTCCCTCTCCAACTTTCACTTGTGCCCCCCTCGTCGGACTGGTTTCTCCCCTCTTAACTCGGAGCGGAGAGGAAAAAGAAGAAGAAGAAGTGTCAGAAAAAGTTTCCACAGATGCTGAATGAGTCTGTAAATCAGCACGTGATGCTGTTTTACAGTCCGTCGCCCCTCAGGCATCGAAGTGTTTGTTCTACTCTGCGGAGTTAACCGCTGACTCACTGACCTTTGACCCAGTTCATGAGCGGGAGGGGGGTCTCGTGTCGCTGCTATCTGTCAGGGAAGTGAAAACCTCGCTTTGTTTGTTTGAAATGCAGTCACCGGCTGGGCTTTTATTCTGAAAGGCATCAAATGACGCAAAGGTTGCATCGCTGACCATTGAGAGGGGGAGCTGAGTCATGTCGTGTTGCCAAACACGCTTGTCCGTCACATTTTTGTAATTTTCCAGGTCTGACTCCATTTCACACCGTTAATTAACCGCTTGGACTTTAATATACAACTAATTTGTTCAGTATTAAACTAAAGATATGCACATTTACAGCTTCAGACAAGCGGCGTAAACATAATTTTGGTTTTCAGACAACAATCATACGTCATTTTGTTTTGCTTTAGTGCAACCAAAATGAGTACATAGCAATTATGTCCAGTCATAACGACAGCCTCCCGTATGAAGCAGCTCTTTCAGCAGCTGTAAGCCCGACATGTTCTCATGATAAAGTCTCCAAGCATTGACAATTAAGCAACACCTCCGCCCTTATCAGGAGTTCACAGTTTGTAATGTTTGATGGTGATTTCAACACGTCCACTCACGCGAACCTCCTGACCCTTTGACCTCGGTCTGACTCCAAAACCAGACAGATTGATTCAAGTGTCGCTGAATCTTGAGAACTGGGGCAAACCAAGAAACGACAGCGTTCAGGTGTTTGAACTGTGATTTATTTGACGTACTGCTCATATTCTTATTATTATCAGTATAAAGAGCTGATCAAAATATGCAGAAAGCGTTCAAATCTGTCCAGTTTTATGGTGTTTAAGGGACGACAGCAGGGCTGGCCCTAGGCATTTAGTGGCCCTGAGCAAGATTTCATTTGTGGCCCCCCCAGAAAACTCAACAAATTGCACAAAGCACTCAAAACTGAATGAACACACACACAACAGAGATGGACAAATCATTCAACGTCTAATCTCTTGACCTGTCTGATCAATAAGAGAAAACATGATGATGATTTGCACACATGTTTTCATGAGGGAGGCTTCCCACAAGTTTTCAGCAGTGAGGTACAATCAGGCTACATTCATGGTTTCATTGAGAGTCATTATAAAGTTTCAGGGCATTCCCGTAACCAGGATAAACACTGAATGAAGCCGTAACTAACGGACGTGTGGCATGAGAGCATACTTTCCTTTCCTGCACGTGAGAAGAATTTAATTCAGTTTTATTCTGCAGAGGTTATCTGAATGTCGTTCGTTCCAGGTATGAGAGTCATTTCGCCAACATTCACATTTCTGGACCTTTTTCTGTGTGCGTGCCTGTTAGCAAGCTTGTCTGCCTCCGTGCTCAGGTTTACACAGTACAGTATGCATGCATGAGTGTGTGAGACAGAGTGTGTGAGACAGTGGCTCTTTGTTGCCGTTGCCAGGGTTTTGGATCAGCCAGGCTGGCAGTGCCTACAGTGACTCTTTTCTTTCTTTATCCGCTCATTCACTCTTTCACGAGTTTTTCTGTGTGGCTGTACCTCTCCACTGGGAACAGTGAAGAACATAAAACTATGGAGTCACGTGAATCTGACATGTATTGAAGAAGAATACGTCACATGAAGGTTGTAATGTTTTATCCAGGAGTTGCCTTTGGCCAAGAGACAAATATTTCAGGGTTATTTCCACAACAAGAGCTTCAATATGAAGATTAAGATGTAATAAAACCTGCGAAACAGGATTTAATATAGAGTTATGAGCTTCCCTGAGATGATCTTTGTGAAAAGTAAACACTTGTAGGCATTTCAAATCAGTTTCTGCAAAGTTTCATGTCTTAAGGCAGCTCATGTTTGAAAAATCCTCAAAAAAACAACAAGTTTCTTCCTTAGTTTGACTCCATGTTAACTTTTAAACGCGTTTCCAGCGCTGGCGGTGACCTTAACGATCGGTGAACACAATAACACTGACAATCACAATAATCCAAATTAGAAAAATACATCTCTCACTCTCTCACTGTCTGTCTCTTCGTCCCTTTATCTCCCTTTCTCATTCGTCTAATTGCAGCAGTAATCCTCGGCCAGATTAGAGGGATGTGCAGGCTTTCTGTGTGAGTGTGAGTGTGAGTATGTGGTCTAATGCATAGATCTTTCAGCGATTACTTGATCCCTGTCATCAACACATGGGTTAAAACTGACAAGAATCCAAATCCAATTTACTCTTCTCCAACGGTTTCTCGCACGAGGAATGTGATCTGGCAGCTTGTGAAGAAAGTCAGCCAAACCACAGAGCATTTCCTCCACGACAGAGATGCTGTAATGTTTGTTGTTGTAGTCTAGTTTGATTACAGTTTGATCTATCAGCCGTCTTATCTCCTGCTGATTTTCCTGGATTCACCAATTGGACGGCAGTTTTCATATAAAAGCCTGATTTCATAAATCCTGCGTCCTTTCTCTTTAATACAGGTCGGCCTGGAAGGAAGAGCGTTTCTGGCAAATGTTTGGACCTATAAATAGCAGCGATGTCTCTCTCTTCCTCTCTCCTGCGTAGTCTGACCCCTTTGTCACATGCCTTAATTAGTTCGTATTTATGATCCATCCATTTGACTGCAATCTATTATCCTGTCTTTTGTTTGCGCTTTGTAAGAAGGCCATCATTTGTGAAACCAGTGGACGACTAAATTAGGGAGCGTTCTTACTCAAGTGCCAGTTGCAGTTTAATGATTGAAGTTATAATTTCCCTGGGCGGTTTGTGGTTTTTCAGTGGAATAAATTTTTCATTGCTTTTTCAATATGTTGTGGAAGCAAAGCTGCTAAATAGAGATATGAGGCTCCAAGCAGAGCCTGATGCAATGGGGGGATTTGGTGGCCTAGTGGTGGAGACGTGTACTATAGACTAAGCTTGGTTATGATTGGTGACCTTTGTTGCATCACAACTCTTTACTGTCTGTTGATTGAGAGAGTGCATTAACTAAACAGGCCGGTCTACTTGAGATGAAAACATGAATTAGCTTTTCGGCATCTCACTGACGTAACATTGGCATATTTTCTGAGAATATTGTGTGATGTTCTCTCTGACCAGTATTCATATCTATTTTCCTTTTTCATGAACATTTCTGTCTTGCCTTTGTTGAGTTTTGGTCATCTGTTGGGCTTAATGAGTTTGTGTCATTGGTATGTATAGTTGCATATCATCTGCATAGATGTTAACATTGTCATTATACTCTTTTCTAACGATTGTGGCATACTCTTTGACTCCTAATGGTTGTAATTTTATTGTCTCAAGTTTGTTTGTTTCTAAACAATATTTGTGTTTAGTCTATTTTCCCTTTCCATTAATATTTCTGTCAGGTTTTGGTCATTCAGTGAGCTTAAAGCATTTGTTTTATTTGTGTGTATACTTGCACATCATAGGCATAGATGTTTACATTGTCATTATGCTCTTTTATGATATCACCCAAGAAGAAGGTCATGTTGCTTCCTCTTTGACTACCCAATCTAATGTTTGTGATATTTATTTTGTTTAATTTAACTCACACCATAAAGCTTCTGTTTGATTTAGTACAAGTTTTGGTTTTATTGTAAGTGTCAGTCAGATTTAGATGTACTGCCAATCTGTACTCTTTTATAACACATAACGATGACAGAAAGTACATCCAGTTCCTCTGTCTGACCTCAGCTTGTTGTAGATAAAAGAGATTTTAGAAGACCAGGGAGGCAACGTTTTTGTTCCTTTGCTGCCCTTATCAGATTCACCAGCCTGGGTGAGAGCGTACTGTTTTCTCTTTCTGTCGTCACCTTTATCTGTGTTTTGGACATATTTTCCAGAAGGAAGACGCTGGACCTTGGCACGGATAGATCCAGTAGCAGAGGAGTGAGAAAACTGGGGTTGGTGGAGTCATACGTCTAGTATCCATGCTGTCTTTTTCTCTCTCATCTGTGATTTTTGTTGGTTGAAGACAGATCACCTGAACATTATTTTGTTTTTGTCCTCTGTATCAAACATAAATTCTTAATGAAAGTGAAATCTAAAAACACACAAGCTGAATTGAGCTCTGTGGTGAGCATTAAGACATATTCCCGTCCTTTTGCCTTTGTAAGGGTTGACCCTGGTACAAACACCTCGGTTGGGAATTTCAAGCTTGTGCGTGAAGTCTTTTTTTGGGAGTTCTTTTTCGCTATTGGGGTAAATTTTGTAAGATCTTTGAGGTAAAGTTACTGAGCATGATGTGCAGTAGATTTCATGTTTTTATCAGTTTTCCCATAAAAGTTCTTGGCGTTCAAATCAAAAGAACTATTACTGTTTTTTTCGGTGTTCTTTATACAAAGACAGACTTATTGAGGAAGCATTGGCGATGCCAGCATTAAGCCTGTGCCTGGCAATACCATCAGTGTGCGTCAGAGAGATGAGGCCATGGGAATTGTAAGCTTTATTTTCTGAGAAATCATGCTGGGTAAAATCCTTTCAACTCCATTTTATTTGGTTTGACACACTCACGGGGAGAACATGAAATAGTTACTTGCACTACGGGAAAGCCTGGAGATCAGTCCATTCAAGGAGTCAAGGATTTTTTCATCCTCCTGGTATAAGACAGCTTCTGCTTTTCAGCTCCTGCTATGCTCTGAGAACTTTCAGTATTTTGCTTTCCAAATTGGCTGCAGTCTTGACTCTCAGCTTGACACAGCCAGAGGGAAAAAAAAAAGAGGGAAATGACAACTTGTTCAGGGTGATTTAAAGCTCAAGATCCTGTAAGAGACTTGCAGTGAGTATACTATAGTTCACATGTCAGAGAAATACTCACAAAGTCTCTGGGTATCAGTTAAAGGCCTAAAACTAATGCAGGGAACCATACATAAGGGAAAACAACGAACAAAATGTGATCTTTGAAAACCTTCCTGCTGCAGTTCATCTTATTATCCACCACATAATCCGGTAAGGATTTCAAATATGACCTTATTGTATTCAACAATCCCAGCTCTTTCCGTCCCTGTGAGCTCTATGAAACATTTCCTAACTTCCAGTGACTTATTGTCATCGCTGTGCTGTCACAGGATGTCAAATCAAATCAAATTTTATTTGTATAGCCCAAAGTCACAAAATACATTTGCCTCTGGGAGTTTTCCGTAAAGGGAGATGTGACTGCATCTTCAACCAATACCTGGCTAGGCATAACCCTGAAGGAGACAGACAGAGACAGAATGACGGGGATTTACAGCAAACAGGAGTCATGTGTTGGTAGTACTAGAAAATCAGCATAAAGACAGGTCTGTCTGGGTAGTCTTTGTGAATAAAGGCACGTTTTCAGGCATATTTGAGGGTAAATAAAAGCTTGCTTTGATAGCTTGAATTGGAGTGCTTGTTTAAATAAGGTATGTAGTGCTGCCACAGTACAGCAGTGTATGCTGAAGAAACATACTGTTCTCATAATGTGGTGGGTTGGTTTTTGACTCATGATTGTGGTCAATCACATTCTCACTGCTGTCTTCCCCATTACTCTCCACTCTAAGTTCATGTATAATTTATAAAGAAGAAGTCATGAAGTCTTGTGACGGACGGCTGCCGGTGAAGACAATAGATCTTTGTCCTGTCAGGCTCCTCTGGAGGAGGAGGAATGACTGAACACGGCAGATTTTCTCCCCACATCAACTCGAGTTTTTGCTGTAACCAGCTCGGCTGAAATGGCAGCGGAATGAAGCTCAAGAACTGAAATGTCTGAAGTCACAGCACTTGTTGTCGTGAAGTTTTGAAGAGATTTATTACAAATTAACAGACAAAGAAAGGTACTGCTCCGGATTTTAGACAACATTTGAGATATTTGAACACTTTAGTCCAGTGCTTCTCAAACTTTTCATACCACATACCACCTCAGAAAATATCTGGCTCTCCAACTATCATTATTTTGACAGACTTCTTTCAAGTACCACTACATATTTCTAAAAGTTGTGCATCTGTAGTCATTATTTTGCTGTGTTAACTCTCATTTAGTGGCTGCTTTGTCACCGTATTCATCTCATGAATGTGACCTGCCGCCATATAAATTAGGTAAATCCTCATTTAAGCTGCGTTTAAGGACCCTTTACTGTAACATGTTGGCTTTCAGTCAAGGCCGAGTCTGTGCGACACAAAACAAAGCTCAATTCAGCTCTGCCGTCTCTCACTGACACACATTTTCCACGCTTTGTGTGGTGATTGCAAAATGTAAATTAATAATGTTAATTCAGTGTGGAAACATTGCAGCATAAGGCGAGCGGGGTCGGTAAACAGAAGTTTATATCTCGGCTAAATACACTTCAGACAGCTTGTCGGTATCAGAGTGTAAATATAATCTAAGTTAGCGGCGTTTTATCTGTTTGAATAGACGGGGACTGTCCTCCCCTCCTCTGTGTCAATCAGTGCCGGACTTCTATCAAATAGTAACAGGTTGAATTTTAGAGTCACAAAGTTCAACACAGTTCGAGTACGACAAGGGCGACATGGAGCAGGGTGAAACATTTACAATATACCTTTTTATATATATACGCTTTGGGAACTTTGGAGCTCTGAATGCTCTGAAGAAAATCCAGATTTTTGTAATAAACAGAGCCATAAATAAAAAGACAAAGAGAACAAAAGGTTTGGTAAAGGTTTGGTTTACCCAAATTGCAAATGCCATCTCACTCAACATGAATGGTATTTAACCATCCACATAGTTTCATTTTTAGATACAGCTAGAAGTGTCTCTTTCAGACGCTATGCTGCTACTCACATGTTTCTCCTAATAATATTACTTTAATGCCGTGTTTACGTCTTCGCCTCCTATACCAGAGCGTTGTTTGAGGTCAAACAAGAAGCTATACTGCGTTAATTACGCAGCTCGAAGCCCCATCAGCCACGTAAAAGCTCTGAGGGAGCCATTTAGTCTCCGTCGTGGTTTTCTGTTTTGGGTTTTTTTTTTATTGACGCAGCCACGGTGACATCACTGCGGTGCGGGAGGTCTGTTTCCCAAAGACTTAGACGTACTTAAGTGCAAATCCTGCACATGAAATGTGTAAACAAGCAGAAATGTGTTTGGATAGAGGGCGTGGTCATATCTCACATGTTGTTCATTAGCAATAAATTACAGCAAATGATCATGAGTAACGGCACCACAAGCCAGTTTCCAAGCTGCAGTTATTATGTGTATTTGGCCGAGAGGGGTTTTGTGTTATTTTGGGTTGTCCCCTGAAGGGTTTTCTCAACGTTTCTCTATCTGTTACATCACTGCTCTCTTTATTCTGGGGCTATTTCATCTCGTGAAAAGAATTGGAACAAATTGAACTCCATTAGAACCTCCCTGCATGGTTGAGTGACCATAAACAGTCGGACGTTTACTACAAACACCTCCAGCAACCCCCCACCTCCACCAGCCAACAAGGACAATCCCTCCTCCCTCCTCTTCCCTCCTTTCTCCTCCTTTTACAATGAACAGGAAGAGCGCTTCATAGGTTTCGTTGACACTTCAGGGTCATGAGTGTCCTTTGTCCTTTGGCGCTGATGATAGATGTCATCAGCTCTCTTATTTAGCCTCCATGTGCCTTGATTGAGCAGTTGAGAAATCCCCATTGTCTGCTCAAGGACAAACTTTATGACTCTGCTTTGTGCTAACTAAGGTGGACCTCACATTTGTTGTAGCCATAAATCTTTATCAGCTGAACTAACTCAATTAATATTTGTATCATATCTTGGTTTAGTGGCAGCTGAAGTTTCACACCTAAACTCTCAGAGAACAGATGGGATTGTGGTTGATTAACATATATCGGGAACTCAGTGGTCCAACATTGTGAAACTTCATTACAAGGTGCTTTTATTTTCACGGGACACGTTGAACTCAGGCCTCGATGGATTCCTCCCTTTGCATTCCACTTGTTATCTTTCCCCTTTTTCCCGAAGCTCTCACGGGAAGTTTCAGTTTTAATCAGCCTCTTTTCGCTCTTTGTTATTCAAACGAAGCATTCAGCTTTGGGACAATCACTCACCTGCAGAACTGGACTTTCACCTTTTCGAGCTCTGCCCTTATCTCATTCACTTTTCCGCTATCTCTCTCTCTCTCTCCTCTCTCTCTCTCTGTGTGTCGTTCATCCCTGTTTGTACTGTAAACTGACGGCGTGCACGGGTCTGTCAGAGGCACCTACCTACCTGTTGCATGTAAAGGTCAAAATGAAGCGTAGCGTAAAAAGAAAAAGACTGAGGGGAAGAAAGTAAATGAGTGAAAGACGACGAAGGGAAGGGAAGCGGTGAGAACAAAACAGGGAAGTTGAGCAAGACTTACCCCTCCCACTCCTCCCACATTACTCCACCTCCACCTCAGCCACCCTCCCCCACAACTACAACCCTCCCTCCCCGGGGCTCAAAAAACGGCTACTCACCTGTCCAGTTTCAAGCCACTTTTATCACAATCCTCCCCCCCGCCACCACCTCAAAGCTCCTCCTCTTTGGAGGGGGGGGGCAGGTAGGTATAAAGGTATGGTAATGTGAAGCAACCTATCTTCTCTGGTCTGGGGAGTGCGGAAGACACAGGAAGCAACAGGGCTGAGAGAGAGAGCGAGAGAGAGAGAGAGAGAGTGAAAGAGAGAGAGAGAGAGGCGGAGTAGGAAAGCTGCAATTTAAAAAGACAATTGGATTGACTGTTCTCACACTTGCACTGCAACCATGGGGCTGGGAGTAAGTATTAAAACTTTGTCACATGTTTTGGCCTAGTTTTCTAAGAGTCTTTGGATTTAATCTTTCCAGTTCAGTTTGAGTCGCAGTCACAAGTTATTGGCAGGCAGTCGTAGAGTACTTTGTACCTCAGTTTCGATATTTGCTCTGCGAGATGTTGGTTGTTGTTTTTTTTCATATTTTCATGAGAGTAATTCACAGTCCTCCTAACAATGATTAACACATTTTTTTACAGCATGTTTGAACAGCAAAGTTGACACCTCTTTTTGCTCGACACACTCACTCAAAACCAAAAAAGAAAAGAGGAAACATGAGAGAAACCCATGCCACATGTGCTGCCGAGCCGTGTGTTCACAAACTCACTCTGTCTCACTTTCTTCAATCCAGAGAGGGAAAGAGGAGTACAAACTGGCGGCAACTTCAGATGGCAAAGACAAGAAAGGCAAGAAGGGGAAAAATGAAAAGGATATGGATGATCTGAAGAAAGAAGTCGACTTGGTGAGTACACAAACCAAAGTAAAACCAGTTTGTAATTATCTTAAGCAGTTGACTGAGGCAGTTTGAGTCACACAACGTGACGTTAGGAGCAGGCGTGAAGCTGATTGACCTTCTTCAACTTTACAAACATGTGTAGACTGCTGGCTTCACACTTAATGACAGTCTTATTCAGTGTTATCACTGTCGCATTGGTCACAGCAATGATACGGTCACAGCTGAGACAAACCTCTGCTTTTACCTCATGGCTAGTCACATGAGATGTAGCTGTCTTCCCCGTATTTCCCACAGATTGCTACTTACACCGCTGCATGTGCTGTCATATGTTATTAAGCAATTCACGACTATACTTAACCTCTAAGTCACACTTATCTAGGCTCAAAAGTTTGGTCAGAGGCTCTGTTGTCATTATTGTCATCAAAACATATGAAGCAGTCCCTCTTCCTGTAGCTGGTAAACATTTATTATCGCGCTTCAAACTTCATTTCATCTCTCGAGATCTGTTCGAAGTTTAACCGCCGCGCTCTGCAGCTCAGGATGAAATGTGCAGAGTTGTAAAGTTGCATGCAGAGTGCAGAGTTTAGATGGGTTTGACACATCCGGTGTAAAATGGGTGATTTCCACTGGTGTCAGCTTTTTCTCAATCTGTAGCTGGCTGAGGTCATTGACCAAGGTCAGTGAGACACTCTCATGTTAAAGTCATCCCCCTAAAAAAATGGCCTGTGAGTGATTTCACACCTCCGGCTGTATGTTTAAAAGTAAAAAAGTAGCATTTTATATGCAGAAATAGGTTTATTAAAAGTGTCTTTAGAAGTTTGCCAAAGCTGTCCTCACTCCTGTTTGTCCGTTCAAACGTCTCGTTAAAGGATGTCTTGACTTCCGTGAGATAGTGTCCTTCACAAGGTCAGGCGGCAGAGTCAGGTCTCGTGTTCATCTCGAGGTTCAAACTAGTGAACAAAACGTGCTAAAACATCCCACGAATCATCAGTTAACATCGTAATTATTTATATTTTCTTTAATTTTTTGGATGATGTATCGTAAACGTGTCTTTGACTTTCACAAGGTCATCAAGTAAAGATGTAGATTGATGCTGTATTTTTTTAAAGTAACTACAATAAAACATGTATGTCGCGGCTTTTTGCCACTTTTCTAATTAATTCTTTAATCATTGCGTGTTTTTCTCATTCCCTGCCCAATGTCACCCACCAGGTCACAGAGTCTGGCAGGTTATTAGGTAATAAAATCTCCATCTAGGTGACATATTAATGATTATTGTCCTCTGTACGTCTTAACTAGATCTCAAAGTCCTGCCGCCGCTGAAGGACATCTCAATGCCATAGCAACCGTATCGCCAGTCGGCCATAACCTCCCCCGACTTAGCATATTATTTACCGCAATTAACGGCAGGCATTGTCTTTGATGTGTCTTCAGAGGGTTGTTGGTTTGTACTAAAACAGTAGTGAAAGTGTAGGCGGGTCATGTTAATGATTATTGCACCATCATACTCACACCATCATATTATTATTAACCGAGGCGCCAAAGTCCAGCTTAAGACAATTGGAAACTGTCTCCATAGCAACGCCGGTGGATTTTGATCGAACGTGACAAAGTCCAGTAGAATTTTTTTTTTTGCTAAAAATAGAATCCGACTTCTTGAAACCAGCCGCTCAGACGTGATCAGCGTCAAAAAGGTTTGTGAGGAAGAGACCTCAGATGTACCTCTGAGTAACAGCATGTGATGAAACATTATGCACGGCACATTTGGCACGGTGCACTTCATCGTGCTTGTTATAAATGCAAAGGGACCGGGCAGAACCGTGCAATTACACCCATTTTATCCACCAACATGGACGAAGGATTGCTACAGATGGGAGTCCGCGCTTTAAAACAAATACCCATGTTTATATCAAGCAGAGAGCTACAACATGACATACTTTCCGTGTATATAATGGTTTATTCAGCCGGTGCAGCTTTCATTTCATGGAAAAATACTCACTCAGGGGGAAAACTACCATCGCCAAATGGAAAACTTCAGCACCATTTCAAACACAACAAGAATTTGTCACATATGTGAGCTCTGTAAACCACCATTGGGTGTCTTTGACTCAGTTGTCTTACAGTCTCTCTTGAAGAAAGATTACAGAAAAATGAAAGGTGGGAGTCGAGGTTTTGTTGCAGATCATCCAAATTACTTTGAAAGAATCTCGATTCATTCACCCGCCGTAGGCGTTATTCAGAAAAACACAGTGTAGGCGCCTGAATGTGCCAGCTCCTCTGGTTGTTCATTTGCAGATCCATTTTACAGACGCTCTATGATCACAGACCGTCCGTCAAACTCATTACGAGGACACTGATGTGACGTTTTCTTCAGTGAAAATGTCAAACTCATGAGTAATACTCTTCAGGTCACCATTTGGGTGACATTGATTCAGCTGGACAGACTGTTTGCTGTTTGGATGAGTCTATACGTAACAAAGCCTTTGTGTTTGTCTGCGAGGTTTCAGTCAGCAGCTAATTTGACTTGAATGTAGACTTTGGCGACCCGTAATCCTGATCAGATCACTGATTTTGCCTCATCATCTTTATGGCAAGGCATGACAGGACATGTTTTAATCCTCCGAGGATCATATCTGAGGTTTTACCATGATTCTGGCTTGTTTTTACTGTGTTACTCAATCGCTGTCTGTCTCTCTTCCCATAGGATGATCACAAATTAACCTTGGACGAACTTCACAGAAAATATGGAACCGACCTGAGCAGGGTAAGCACGTAGCATGAGTGTGTGTGTTTGAATGTGTGTTTGTGTTTGAGCCTATCACACTGATAGTAACTCGCTGGGATTGTTGTATTGTGACAGTTTCACAGTGGCTGAGGCACGGGGAAGATCTCGTGGTGTAAACTGAGGTCAAAGGCATGTAACATCTCCTTAGAGTCGTGTGAAGTGATTTTAAAGAGTTGGTTCAATACAAACAGATAGTTTTGGTTTTAGTCGTCCAGATTTTGAGATATATACCTTTGAGATCACTGAAATATGGCGTTAAACATGAGAAAGCCACATATCTTTTGACTTGTAACTGCGAGATAAACCATTATTTAGTTGTGAGCCCACATTACAGGTAATACAGACATTTCAGGGGCCTGAAAAGTTGTAAAACTTCATCAGGTGTCCCCTCAGAGAGGTCCCAAAGCACAGGTTTGCTCTGGATAATCCAGTACAAGCTGAGAACAGTTTCTTCAGTAGAAACAATATTATTCACCTACATTGTGTTGGGTGATCTCGTAAATCAACGTATTTCTGACAAATAAAACACAAACTATCCACTTGGATCCGGATCCCACTCGAGAGTTTGGAGAGAAAACGTCGTGATTCAGGCGAGCTGAGCGTGTAAAATGTCAATAAATGTCATTTGTAGAGAAAAGTGGAAACTAAGCTGCTGCACAAAGTGTACTTTTCATGTTTCGGCCATCGAGCCGAGGACACACACACACACACACACACACAGAATCCCATTACACAACCCTTGACTGGCCAAATGCTTGAGTGATGCTGATTACCTGCTGAAATCTGATCTGTCTGAGTTTGCCCCAAAACAAAGACTTCATTCATGCAGGAACACCAGCCTTATTGACCCTACCAACAAGAAACTGCTTTCCACTCCTGGTCCCTCTCCAACGCGACCTTCAGTCACACTTTACTCTTAAAACTGTAACAAAATGTGACCTTGTTGAAGAATGCATTGTTCATTGATAAAAGAGATACAACGTGATTGTCCTGTTTCCCGTCGGCACTCTTTCTATACGGCAAGAGGTGATTTACATCGAGCTAGTCGTCTAATTATACAGAGAGGGTGAAAACAGGAAACAGGGATTGTAAGATTAGTGAGATCTCTCTTCCTGTGCGTTTGGTTTCTTTTGTCTTTGCTTCGACCAAACTTTAATCCATCAGCTCCTGAGGTAATGGAGGTGTACCTGTTTACAAAATAAAAGCTTTAGCAGGAAACGCGTTGCTCAGACTCGCTTCCCTTCTGCCGGCAAACTAGGACAAAGACAAAGCCGTCCGAGCCATACCCATGCCCAACCCTGTCTCGTTAACTATAATATTTCTTCTTTGTGTCTCTTTTTAGGGTCTTTCCAACGCCAGAGCAAAGGAGATCCTGGAACGTGATGGTCCAAACGCCCTCACACCTCCTCCCACGACGCCCGAATGGGTCAAGTTTTGTAAACAGGTAAGAGAGTCCTCCATTTTCAATGCAAAACCTGGAAGACCTGTTTTGCAGATTCAAATTTTAGAAATGCAAATTCACTCATACTCAGTAAAACCGGCAAAGTCCTGACTTTGATGTGGTTTTCCAGCTGTTTGGTGGTTTCTCCATGCTGCTGTGGATCGGTGCTATCCTCTGCTTCCTCGCTTTCGGTATCCAGGCTGCCTCAGAAGATGAACCCGTCAAAGATAACGTAAGGAAGCATTTGTTAGTGTTTCAGATTTGATCTTTTAAATAAAGAAAGATGCTCTAACAGTCTTTTCTCTCATACTACAGTTGTACCTCGGTGTCGTGCTTTCTGCTGTCGTCATCATCACTGGTTGCTTCTCCTACTACCAAGAGGCTAAGAGCTCCAAGATCATGGACTCCTTCAAGAACCTGGTCCCACAGGTGAGTTTTTCCTGACCTTTGTAAACACTTTCCTCAAACAGGAAATGTATCATATCAAATTTGAGACATAAAACCTGTTGCACAATAGAAGGAAGGGGTGTTACTTCGTCAGTATTACCACACCCATGACACAGTTTCTTGGTGCTCTCTTAAAAAACGTCTATTTCACATTCGGTCTCATAGCAAGCCTTGGTCCTCCGTGATGGTGAGAAGAAGAGCATCAACGCCGAAGAGGTGGTGGTCGGTGATTTGGTGGAGGTGAAAGGTGGAGACAGGATCCCCGCTGATCTGAGGATCATCTCCGCTCACGGCTGCAAGGTGGGTATCTTCACTCGGTGTTAAGTTGTAGTTCTTGATCAATGCTTTACTCACCCTGTAAGTCGTGGTTAAATATGTGATTGGAGACACAATATGCTGACAGACTGGGTTATATAAGTGTGAGTTTACTTCCTCATAATCGCTTTCTATTGTCTGAATCCCATCGTCTCAGTTACAAACTTGTTTGTTTCCTACTTTAGGTGGACAACTCCTCTCTGACTGGTGAATCTGAGCCCCAGACTCGTACTCCTGACTTCTCCAACGACAACCCTCTGGAGACCAGGAACATTGTTTTCTTCTCCACCAACTGTGTCGAAGGTAGAGAACTAACGGATAACTTCAAAGATTCAATTGAGGTCAGGGTTTGAAGGATATTAAACTTGAAACTCCTTCTCCTGCTCCAGGTACCGCCAGAGGTGTCGTCATCAACACTGGAGACCGTACTGTCATGGGTCGTATCGCCACCCTGGCTTCCAGCCTGGAGGGTGGCAAAACTCCCATCGCCGTTGAGATTGAGCACTTTATCCACATCATCACCGGCGTGGCCGTCTTCCTGGGTGTTTCCTTCTTCATCCTCTCCCTCATCCTCGGGTATGGCTGGCTGGAGGCCGTCATCTTCCTCATCGGTATCATCGTCGCCAACGTGCCAGAAGGTCTCCTGGCTACCGTCACTGTGAGTCTTGGTGTTTGTTGTCTATTAAAGGTCCAATTATGGATCCCAAGAACAACTCTGACCCAATCGCTCCCATCTCTAGGTGTGTCTGACCCTGACTGCTAAGCGTATGGCCAAGAAGAACTGCCTAGTGAAGAACTTGGAAGCTGTGGAGACCCTTGGCTCCACCTCCACCATCTGCTCTGACAAGACCGGCACCCTGACCCAGAACAGGATGACTGTCGCCCACATGTGGTTTGACAACCAGATCCACGAGGCCGACACCACTGAGAACCAGAGCGGCACCTCCTTCGACAGGAGTTCCCCCACCTGGGCTGCCCTGGCAAGAGTTGCTGGACTCTGCAACCGCGCCGTCTTCCTGGCTGAGCAGAGCAACGTCCCCATCCTGAAGGTGAAAAACTTTGCACGCTTTAATTTCTTTGTCTTGAACGTTTTGCTCTAGTTCACCCATTCTGATTGCCACAAAAGATTGTAAATAATTCACCAGCGGATGAAGATATCAATAACACCGGCTTTTTTGGTGTAACACCATCTCTTAGTCGTGGTTGTAAACAAGATTACCTCATGGAATATTTTTCATCCTTAAAACATTTAGTTGAATTGGATACTACACGCAGTGTAGGTGGTGAGTTGGCGTTATGAGTTGGCAAGGAACTTTTTGGATCCAAGAAAATAAAAATGCAGTCAGTATTACACTACAAATCTTTAGAAAAGCACTCAACATAATGAAAGGCTTTTACAGAAATGTATAGATGCCACCACCATCGCAAAAGATTGACAAGTTATTTCTCTCTCAAAGTGATGAAAACATAAATATCTTTTTGTGGAATGGATCATTGATGTTTAAACTGCTTTATTTATGTGAATCATCCACAACTGTTGTCCTTCTTGTCTTTCTTATTGTCAGTATCTTGTTGAAGTCCAAAGGGGTCGATGGTTTGACTTGATTCTAAGCGTGTGAAACATTTTTTCCCTTAAACCCTCTGATCTAGCTTCTCTGCCCTGTGCTTAAACCCACAGAGAGATGTGGCCGGTGATGCCTCAGAAGCTGCCTTGCTGAAGTGTATCGAGCTGTGCTGCGGATCCGTCGGCGGCATGAGAGACAAATACCTCAAGATCTCTGAGATCCCCTTCAACTCCACCAACAAATACCAGGTAAACAACCCATGAAGTTTCTCATGCCGCTTCTAAATTTGTTCAACATGCATGTGAAAAAATCTCAAGGGAAATGGTGATTTACGCCCCCTAGTGGTTGGATTCACTCATGACATTTTTGTAACATGAAGATACTTTAAAATAAAATAAGTATTTACGCAAATCAAATGTAAAACAAAATACGGAAAGCTTAACCCTCCTTTTTATCCACAGCTTTCCATCCACAAGAATGCAACTCCCGGAGAGACCAAGCATCTGCTAGTGATGAAAGGAGCCCCGGAGAGGATTTTGGACCGCTGCTCCACGATCATGCTGCAGGGCAAAGAGCAGCCTCTGGACGACGAGATGAAAGACGCTTTCCAGAACGCCTATGTGGAGCTGGGAGGACTGGGAGAAAGAGTGCTGGGTACATAACATGGCACCATTCTGTAGCTACATGCACATTTAAAAAATCCGTGGGATCTCTGAACAAGCATTTTCTTCCCTGCCTTACTCAGGTTTCTGCCACTTCAACATGCCCGATGACCAGTTCCCAGAGGGCTTTGCTTTCGACACTGAGGAGGTGAACTTCCCCACTGAGAACCTGTGCTTCATTGGCCTCATGTCCATGATCGACCCTCCTCGTGCCGCCGTACCCGACGCCGTCGGTAAATGCAGAAGCGCTGGAATCAAGGTACGCCTCAAGAGAAGTCAGAACCACAAACACACTTTGCACATAAAATGTTATACTTAATAGCTTGTCTTCTCCATTAGGTCATCATGGTCACAGGTGATCATCCCATCACAGCCAAGGCTATCGCTAAAGGTGTGGGTATCATCTCTGAAGGCAACGAGACTGTTGAGGACATCGCTGCCCGCCTGAACGTACCAGTCTCAGAGGTCAACCCCAGGTTGGTACACTCAATAAATCTTCAGCGTTGAGCCACAATATGAAGAAAAGGAGCTATATGAAATCTTCCTTCCAAACTCACCTCTTCTTCTGTTGTTGTTCTTCCTCATACCGGCACTAATAGAGCCAAATTAAATCAGCGTGGCCTAACGAGGCTCTGCCATCTACTAAAGCCAAAAAAGCTTTTACCATTAAGTCGCTGCAGACAAATAAATCTAAGTGAGACTCTTCATCAGCAAGTTTAGTTTGTTGGGTTCAGATCATAGTCACGCTGGGCAGAAACCTCATGCTCATTTTGCTGATGATACCATCATTTCCTTTAACGTGTGTCAAGGCACATGAGGAATTTCCTGTTTTCTGCTCTGATTCTACCCCATCAACAATTTCAGCTTTGAGAGACAGGATGTGGGATTACGACTGTCGTCCTAATGCTGCTGTGATTTTTTTTTTTTCTCTCCAGGGATGCCAAGGCCTGCGTTGTCCACGGCGGCGAGCTGAAAGACATGACCAGTGAGCAGCTCGACGATATACTGAAACACCACACTGAAATCGTGTTTGCCAGAACCTCCCCTCAACAGAAACTTATCATTGTGGAAGGTTGCCAGCGACAGGTCAGCATGAAACAGAATTTAGGACTTTGTCATGGACACAGATTGGGATTAAAAGCTCTCAGAAATATCTGCTGTGTTTGGTTTTTGTGACACTTTATTTCGTGTCTCTTCAGGGAGCCATTGTGGCTGTGACAGGCGACGGCGTGAACGACTCTCCGGCTCTGAAGAAGGCCGACATTGGCGTCGCCATGGGTATTGCTGGATCTGACGTCTCCAAACAGGCCGCTGACATGATCCTGCTGGACGACAACTTTGCCTCCATCGTTACCGGAGTGGAAGAAGGTAAGGCCAACGCTGAATGTGCAAGTACAGACTTCAGAGAGCAAAAAGCATTGTTATAACGGCTCAATTTTCTGTCTTTACTCAGGCCGTCTGATCTTTGACAACTTGAAGAAATCCATCGCCTACACCCTGACAAGTAACATCCCAGAGATCTCGCCTTTCCTCCTCTTCATCATCGCCAACATCCCTCTGCCCCTGGGAACCGTCACCATCCTCTGTATTGACCTGGGAACTGACATGGTGAGAGCAGAGCATATTTGATCAAAGTTTCTCATCACAGATCAAATCCAAATGTGAATTTTGATGTACGATTGTCTTGTCATCTCACAGGTCCCCGCCATCTCTCTGGCTTATGAAGCAGCTGAGAGCGACATCATGAAGAGACAGCCCAGAAACCCCAAAACAGACAAACTGGTGAACGAGCGGCTCATCAGCATAGCATACGGACAGATCGGTAAAATAATCTAAGCTGAGTTTTGGACTTTAATGTGAAGCTTGTGCACCCGCCCCAAGTTAAACTTCTTCTTCTCTGTCAGGTATGATGCAGGCCACAGCTGGGTTCTTCACATACTTTGTGATCCTGGCTGAAAACGGCTTCCTCCCGATGGACCTGATCGGGATCAGAGTGCATTGGGACGACAAATATGTAAACGACCTGGAAGACAGCTACGGACAGCAGTGGGTCAGTGATGCTTCTATTTTTGTGTCATCTAACGACAGATGTGAAACACACACACGCGTGCTGATGTTTCTTTTTCATCCGCCAGACATACGAGCGCAGAAAGATCGTAGAGTTCACCTGCCACACGGCGTTCTTCGCCAGCATCGTGATCGTGCAGTGGGCCGATCTGATCATCTGTAAGACCAGGAGGAACTCCATCCTGCAGCAGGGAATGAAGTACGTACGCATGATGGAGCGTCTCTTCTCACAGATGTTACAGACGTTAGTTCAACTTGTCTAACTGTGTTAACTCTCCACAGGAACCGAATCCTCATCTTCGGTCTGTTTGAGGAGACAGCTCTGGCTGCCTTCCTGTCATACTGCCCGGGCATGGACGTTGCCCTCAGAATGTATCCTCTCAAGTGAGTATCCACACTATATTCATTAAGTCCATCCCCATTAACGCTGTAATCCGTGAAATCTCTCTTTTCTGTTAATTCTGTTGTTAATCCAGAGCTCTGACATTGTTTTCCCCCGACGATGACATTCAATTCGTTGCTGTTTTAGCTTTATTATCTTGTTTAAAAAAAAGAGGTGGATATTATCTCGCGTTCGCGCTGATTTCCACTTCAGAGGCAGAACGAAGCAGAAGATCTGCCGTGCTAATGAGGGAAATAGAAAAGCAGCGAGGGCGCATTAAGCTCATTAGCTCGGGAAGTTTCGCATCGGCTGAAATCTCGTCTCGTCCCTTCTCCTTTTTTTTTTCTTGTCTTCATCTTCCCCAAACTCACCCACTCATCTTTCTCACAACAAACCTCGGCTTCTTCTTCTTGTCCCGTCTCTCCTCGGCAGATTTTGTCTTCCCGTCTCGTCTGTAAAGAGAAAGAAAAGGTGCTTATTACCAAAGAAAGTTGTGCAGCGTTTACAGCAAAGAAAGAATCATTTGCAACATAAAAACTGCTCAAAATCAGCCCACAAGTTGAAGAAACTACCCATTAAAAATCCCCGTGCGTTACCGGTTTCAGAGGACTCTCAAAGAGATGAACACCTCGCCTCATTTTGCTTTCACACACTCCTGAATCCATCCTCATAGTTCGGTCTCATGCTTTTCATGTGCTCTTAGCAAACCTCCAGCCGATATAATGCCTCTGCAGCGTAACTCGGCCTCTTCAGCAGCCTGCAAAGAGCACTTTGTCTCTTTTGTTGCACAGTTGTGTCTCTAAATCTCTCTCTGTTTGTCCGTCCGTCTTTTTTTAGGCCATGTTGGTGGTTCTGTGCCTTCCCCTACTCCCTCCTCATCTTCCTGTACGATGAAGCCAGAAGATATATCCTCAGACGCAACCCAGGCGGTAAGAGCTCCATTCCCTTTGTGCTTTTTCTGACAGAAACCGTGCACACGTCAGTACTACAGACTATTTAAAATATTAAATACACACGGACCAGTGAACTGTGGCAGATGGTAGAGGTCCGGTGGGGATTTGAACCTTCAACTCTGCTATTGTTAATGCCTCGTTTCCCACCCACGGACTAGAGCAGAACCAGTGTGATCGGAGCTGGCTCTGATGCAGCTGTGTGTGTGTTTGTGTGTGTGTGCTACATCTGAGCCTTGAGCACAGATCAGTGAACAGCCCATCCATGGTGAATAATGTGTTACAATCAGCGACTGTGAATGAATAAAAAAAAACCAAGTTAAATCAAATCTTTAAAATTAGATCTTTGCACGGTGCCCAGAGCGGCAAACTTATTTTTAACCCTGAGCTGAATATTTTCACAGTTTTCCCTCAAAAGTGGAAAACATGATTCCAGCTCAGCGACTGAGGCCTAAAAATAAGACGTAGCTTTGGGCTCCACCACATAATTCAAGCACCAACACCTCTGACTGCTAATCCTGCGTACATCTGAGGGATTCAACCACAGATCCTTACGTTTGAGTCATATGTAGGGCACAGCCTCCACCTAAATCTCTCCATAGCACCATCAGGGAAGATTTAAATTCACCCCAAAAAAACATCACCTAATTCTGTCTCCTTTTGGTTTCTAGGTTGGGTGGAGCAGGAAACATACTACTGAGTCCGGTCACGGAGGGGCGAAGTCAGTGTTTCATCGTTATTTTACTGCCATGTTACATTATTTGTCTGACATGTTTGTCTGACCTCTCCCCTTTTAAAAAAAAAGAAGAGAAAAAACACAAAGAGCATGGATAAATTAAGAATATCTTGATGTAAATGTCCTTCACAATAAAACATGTCCGAACTGTTGTACACCGAAGCTGCTTGGACGTTTGTTTCTTTCACATTTTAGGAGTTTTTTAACGGTTCACTCCACCTCAGCAGCTCCTAAACGTCATACCCGGGGTCAATATTTTCACTTTGAGTGCATGAAAGTGTCGAAGTCAGCTGATCTTCTGTTGATTGACTCATCAGTTGGTTCTCTAATCCTGTCAGCGTTATCTCCTACGACACTAGATTTGACTTTTATCTTTACCTGCCAGATATTCACAGCAGTGTGTGTGTGTGCGTGCATGTGTGTGTGTGTCCATTATCTCAAGGGCCCAGCCTGCTCTCAAAGTGTTTGCAATGGATTGCTCTGTTGACCGCTAACGCAAAGAGAGGCCCCCTCAGTGAGAATTAACTCTCGTCCACTCCAGTGCTATCTACTTTGTGTTTACCCCGGTCATTATGAATGCTCCAACCCCTCTTACGTGTGTGTGTGTGTGTGTGTGTGGCTGAATTTGTCGCCAGATTCAGGTTGAATTTCTGCCTTCAGCGTCTCAGGCAGAGGGTGGTGCTGTGAGAGTGTGCAGACAAAAGGATGGAGGGATGATGTGGAGAGAGAGAGAGAGAGAGAAAGAGTGACGGATGCTGAGGAGAGTGAATCGATGCGATAAAGAGGAAGGAGCAACAAATATTATGTGTGTGTCCGATTGAGTCGAGATGAACACGAGCAGGAGGGTGGATGGTGGAGGGTGGCTGTGCAGACAGACACTAACATTATCATGCCTTCATCCTTCGTTCACAAGCAGGGCCCCTTGAACGTGCCTGTTGCTATGGCAACCCCGTTCGAGAGCCTCTCTCTCTCTCTCTCTCTTTCTCTTTCTGTGTCCAACATCTAAATAAAATCTGAGCTATTTATAGAGCGTCGCTGGCAAAACACGCGAGCATACACCAATATCGCACACACACACACATGCACTCACACCAAAACAAAAATACAGCCCTGTAAAAAATGCAGCTCGCGCTCATTATACATGTGTCACGTGCATGAGCACACACACACACACCCCCTCACCTTACAATGCCAGGGCTCGCTGCTGTGTGTCCATCTGTGGATGACTTGTTTGTTTACTCGGCAGCTCTTCGCTGCAGGTTTTTAGAAAAGAGGTTAAAGCCCTGAATAGATGGATAGAAGAAGAAGATGGGATGGAGTGTGTGTCTCTGTTTGATCTGTCTTTGGTTTATCTTGTCAGTTGATGCAGTGAGTCCTCCAGGGCCAGCTGATACGAAAACACAGTGATAGCACTCGAATGCCTGTCTGACCTGTATCCACCACCAAGAGGTCGCTCACAAAAAAAAATATAAAATAATAATAATAATCTTCTACAAGTGGCTAAACTGGTGTCAAGTGTAGACCCAGGCATGGACGCTAAATCTCTGCCAGCATGGTGTCTCCACATAGGGGACCAAGCCACCCTTCCTCCTCTAACCTCCATCTCCACAGGGGAGCGTCAGAGGTCAGGGAGCATCCTGGAGCTAGTTAATGATGAAGGCAGAAATATGTCAGGGGTGGAAAACAATGGATTAGTCAGGGGGGAGAGGGGGAATACTTACATACATATTTCTGTGGAATCTCAAGCAGCAGAAGTGACATTTTAGTGTCATAAAACCACTAAAAACACGCTTAAATTTTGGGTTTATTGTAACCGTTATACAGATGGACCTCTGCTTTCGGAGGCAGAGGAGGACGCCAAAGGAGGTGTTTGCAAACCCTGCAGCCGTTAGGCCTGGATGAGGTGTAGATGAATCAGAAGTGTGTGTGTGTGTGTGTGTGTGTGTGTGTGTGTGTGTGTTTGGCAGCACCGGAGGGTTGGAGGGTGGCTCTCTTTTCATGGGCCAACAATAAAGCAATGCTTGCACATTTTGGGGGGAACTGGCTGATCTGCTTTCTTGCAGAGAGTTTGGCGAGAAGATTGAAGTTTTTATGTTTCGTCTGTTAGCTGAGCTTAGCACAAAGACTGGAAACAGATGGGTGCAGCTAGCCTGGCTATCAAGTTTGGACTGTGCAATAATTTAAGTTTTAAAAAATACTGTTGTTTCTTGGCTTCTTGGTGCAGTTGCCAAGCAACTAGACTGTAGGATGAACTTAACCGTTTTCACAGCAGCCATCTTGACCTGAAATAATTAGCACTGTTTATGCTAAGCTAACTAGCTTTCCTCAAAAAATATGATAACACATTCACAACACAGTTTATTTAACAGTCATGCAGTACATTAAGATATTTTCTGTATGATATTGGTGTAATGTTTAATATAAATATATTTTTTTATATAAATTTAAGAGTTGCTAGTTAGCTTTTTAGCCCTGCTTGTGCTAAGCTAAGCTAACTAGCGTCCCTAAAATATATCACACTCACAACACAGGTTATTTAACAGTAATAATTAAGATATTTTGTGTATGACATTGTGTATATTATGGAGCGGTAAGGTGTATAATGCCTCTTTTATAAATTTAAGAGTTGCTAACTAGCTTTTTAGCCCTGTTTGTGCTAAGCTAACTAGCTTTCCCCAAAATATGATAACACATTCACAACACAGCTTATTTAACAGTAACACATTAATATATTATGCGTATGATATTGTGTAACCCGTATATTATTGGGCTAAGGTGTTAAGTGTTTTCATAAATTTAAGAGTTGCTAACTAGCTTTTTAGCCCTGTTTGTGCTAAGCTAAGCTAACTAGCGTTCTCTAAAATATGATATCACACTCACAACACAGGTTATTTAACAGTAACAATTAATATATTTTGCGTGTGATATTGCGTAACCTGTATATTATGGGGGTATGGTGTTAAGTGTTTTCATAAATTTAAGAGTTGCTAACTAGCTTTTTAGCCCTGTTTGTGCTAAGCTAAGCTAACTATCGTTCCCTAAAATATATCACACTCACAACACAGATTATTTAACAGTAACAATTAATATATTTTGCATATGATATTGCGTAACCTGTATATTATGGGGGTAAGGTGTTAAGTGTTTTCATAAATTTAAGAGTTGCTAACTAGCTTTTTAGCCCTATTTGTGCTAAGCTAAGCTAACTAGCGTTCCCTAAAATATGATATCAAACTCACAACACAGGCTATTTAACAGTAACACATCAATATATTTTGCGTATGATATTGTGTAACCCGTATATTATGGGGTTAAGGTGTTTTATAAATTGAAGAGTTGCTAACTAGCTTTTTAGCCCTGGTAATGCTAAGCTAAGCTAAGCTAAGCTAAAGCTATATTGTCTCTCAAACTGCTGCATCATTCTATTTTGTTTCTGCTAATGATATTTCTGCTAATATACTATAATATTATGGTGTTAATATTAATATTTAATGGTTAATTATTTGTAATATTTGTATTTTATTGCTGTAAGTGTGTGTATTTGTCCATCCATGTTGTGTGTGTGTGTGTGTGTGTGTGTGTTGAGAAGAAGAAAAAAAAACCCCGCCCAATAATGGTGGACGCCCCGCCTCCATCCGTGGGGTTACCATGGCAAACGGCGTCGACGTCACAATGGAAGGAACGCCGTCTATAAGTATTGGAGGGTCTCGCTGCGGCGGCTCGCGAGCTCGGATGTGTGTTCTGGAGGAGTGACACGTGCTGAAGAAGAAGAAAAAAAAAGATAAAAAAAAAAAATTACGGCCACATCCGGGAGTTTTATTTTCTTTATTTTTTAATTGTACATATATATTTTTTTATTTTTTATTTTTGAGAAAAAAGAGAAAAAAAAAGTGGATTTTGTTTTTTTTTGTTTTGTTTCTCCATTTTTACTTGAAGTGGGAGGAAAAAGTCTGAGCAACCATGGGACGAGGAGTGAGTATAACGTTTGTTTAACGTTCGGGCAACGTTGTTAAAACTTTTCCATTCAAACAAGTGGCTTTAAGTTAAATCGATGTTGGATGTTGTCACGGTGGTTTAAAGGAGGAGAAGAAGGAGGTGGAGGAGGAGGAGGAGGAGGTGGAGAGTCACCGCTCCGAAACTACTTTAACGGCTTATTAACGTCAACAAACGTTAAATAATTGAGTTTAAGATGCTTCTAACGGCTCCCGGTGTCCGGTTACATAACGGTTTGTTCTCCTAACGTGCGGCGTTCTGTCAAAGTTTCAAACGGCTAACGGTCAAATCAAACCGTTCGAACTGAGAGAAGAAGCGTTTTTTAATGGTTGCCGGGAGGTTGTTTAAAGGTTTTAGCGGTTATTTAAGCCCCCTAAAAGTGCCTAAAGTCTGATTTTAAATGCGTGTGAATGTAACGTCAACCATCACTGATGCTCTCCACCGTTTATTTTGTGTTTTTTTTAATGGTTTTCTGTCAGAATAACAGTGTAAATGTGGTGACATTGTGTCATTTCCCATCACTGTGTGTGTGTTTTTGCCATTTCCAAACATTTCTCTTGTTGTTTTTTTTACAGCTGTGTGCTGGGTAACGTTGCATGGCAGTGGGAGGGATGTGTTAAGGAGAAACAAGTCCAACCCACGTTTTGTGCTTTGCAATTATTTCAAACTTATCTCAAGTCAGACACCTTTTATTTTGAAAGGCTGACACACTTGTGCATGAAGCAGGTAAAAAAATGGTGAAAGATGCCAAATCTGCACCGTTATTATTGCTCTCTCGGTCAGAATAGATGAAATTGCACCGTTATTATTGCTCTCTCGGTCAGAATAGATGAAATCAGGTGCAGATAGTCTGAAAGTTGCTCGTTTTTTTGTGTCACCCGGCAGCTCTTCTGTCATCCTTCAGCTCTATTTTTAGCCACCCTGTTATTCTCCACAAACTTGCATTGTACGGAGTGAAACCGAACCTTCTCCGCTTGTGCGAAATATCAGCGCCTGTCGCCACACCCAAGCCATGCTGCGCAACAGAAAACGCTCATTACGGATTCAGCCTGCGAGGGGATGGAGATGGAGATGGAGAGAAAGACGGAGAGGGAGATCTGGCGGGAGATGTGAAGCGTTGCTTCCTTTTTTTTCCCTTTTTTAATTTGAAGATCTTCCCTCGCTCGCTCTCTTCTTGGCTGCTGCCTTCTTTCCTCTCTCATATGTGATGAAAGCCATGCCCTGCCCCCATCCAACCTCCCTCCAGATCCCCACTGCGTCTCCCCTCCTTTTCCCTAAACCCCCCCTCCACCAGTCCTCCTCCAACACCACCTCCTCCTCTCCAACACATTCATAGCAAGACTTGGAAGAGATAAATCTGGTGCGAGGAGGAGAACTTGTTGTTGTTGTTGTTGTTGTTGTAATGGAGAAGGTTTGAGTCTCATCACATTGGCAGCACGGTGCAATAAACAAGGAGAGGAGAGATTGATTGCTTTAATGAAGGGAGGTGGAGGTGGAGGTGGAGGTGGGGGTGATATAAGGAGGGAGCTCGGAGGCACCAGTTGCCGCATTGCCACTGTTGAACAACTTGGCTGCCAGACATGAGAGAGAGCAGAGAGGAGGCTGGGGTGCGGCTGCTGCGAAATCTCCAAATTACGAAATTTTAACGTGTGAAGCTTCTAAAATATTTAAAGTGAAGGTGGTTCGGCTCTTCATGGCGCAGTCTGTGCACTGGATGAACCGGGGAGACGTCCCAGGAGACCGATATGTACGCGGGAATCTTATTAAATATGTCATCATATTACCTTTTTGTGTCATAAAGCAGCAAAACGAGGATCATTCCTGCAGATTTATGCACCGTCACCAACAGATGAAACATAAATATGATCATACGATCTTCTTTTAACATTTAAATGAACACATTTGTACATTTTTAGGTGTTTGTAGACTGTATGGGTGAATAACCGGCACCTGTTTTCATGCAGGGTTAGATCAGTAACTTAAATTAGATGAAGTTAAAGCTGCAAAAGCTGAGTCACACATGTTTCTCTGAAATATTTCATGTTTCCGCTTCGTCATCGAGTGATTCACACATACCTGGATCATGACATGTCACTCGTTCAGCAGTCTGACATGTTAAATATTAGGTTTCCGCTCAGTTAAAGCTCATATTATATTATTCAAGCTGTTTGTGAGATTCAGATGTACAAGCCCAGCTCAGGGTGTCGGTGCTTGCAGAATAAGTGAGTGTGAGTTAAATGTAGCGAGCCGTGGAAGCAGATGTTGCTCTCAAACTTCACTCGGACACTTAAAGAATGTTTGAGGAGACGGTAAATATCCCGAATCGCAGCAGGAATGTGTCTTCAGAGGCAACACACGACCATAAAAGCACGTCTCCGGCCGAGGCTATTGCTTATTAGTCACGCTGCTCTTCCCACTGTGAACTGACCCGGCACGTCGGGCCCCATCGGCCACTTTTTAATCCCACCCCGACTCCACCTTCACATCCATTCTTTACAGTCCGTCTCCCTCTTGTTCTCCCCTGTTTGTACCTGTTTCCCTCCCTCTCTCCGAGGATTTAACATTCTTTCCGCTCGGCAGTCACCGTGTATTAACCGGAGCTTTTGTCACACGCCACCTCGAACACATCGGACTCCTTCCTCTCCTCCTTTTACTCGTTTCATCTCTGCTTCCTGCCATCCCCCTCTCTCTCTCTCTGTGAGCCCTGTTGAGTTCCTCTGCCTCTCCTCCATGAGGAGATCTGACATTTTCCAGGCTTCAGCCAGCACGTGACGAAGTGAAAACACAGGAAGTTTGTAATATTTCAGAGAAATGTGCGTGACACGTTCAGCTCCCCCTGTTGTGAGGAAATGATGTAACTCGTAGACTTGGCTGCGTTAATGTCACGGAGGAGTGGCTATGAGCTGAAAGCGAGAAAGAAAACGGAGCCATTGATTTACTGGTTCATTCATTCTGATCCAGCTTCTCTGCTCGGCTTTCAGCCGCTGGAATTTATTATTTTAGCATCGCTCTGCAGGTGACAAAGACTCGATGAAAGTTTGTTTCACTTTGTTCCAAACATCATGAAGTCACTCGTCTTCCAGTGGACTGTGCCAACACAGCTTCAGTGTCATCATGACTTCATTTCCATAAACTTGCTCTCACATAAAACCCCACTGGTCTCCGTCACGTGTTTGCACAGGGTGTTTTATTTTGAAAATCGACCGGATTCTGTGTCTGACTTCCCGTCAGCTCGAGCTGCTCTGTGTGGATTGACACCGGCTGCTCGCGGCGTATGTCAGAAATATACCATAAAGTTTGTTTTAAGTGCAGCTATTTTCTCCGATGCATTTGTTCCAGCTGCAGCGAGCCTGCCAAAACAAACGGAGACGCAGAAAATGAACGCACTCTCTCCACCTGCAGCTCCTTTTTTAAAGTTAGCAGAGATTGAAGTAAAGTTTAAGAGGAATCAGATGTGTTCAGTGTCTTCAGGACGGAGGCCGTGGTGCTGCATCCGTTCATCCATTCACTTTTTGTTCTCCTCGTAGAAAGCTGAAAGTTGCACAGGACGTGAAGGGAGTGTTAAACGCGACCCCCCCTCCTCCTCCTCTCCCCCGTGTAAATTAACAGAGAACGAGTCGATGGAGAAGAAATGAAAGGAGAGAGAGGAGACAGGAGAGGGGGCATGGGAAGGAAGGAAGGAGTGAAGGGAGGTGCTACAACACTCGTTCTGTCCATTCACATATCTCCAGAGGTGTGGCAATAGTCGCCGGTAGCAACCGGGCAAAGTCCCAGAAAAGTGTGTGTGTGTGTGTGTCGGCACAGTTGAATGAGCAGCTTGTGTATCTGGCAAAAGAGCCTGGCACTAGAAAGGACTGTTCATAGGAATTCAAGTCCGGCCGTTTAAAAAAAAAAAAAAAAAAAAGTGTGTGTGTGTGCTTTAAAATATGCGGTTGCTTGACCGAGCGCTCGCTCTCCTCTGATGTGTGTCTGAGCCTTCGGGGACGTTGTTCTCTCAGGCGAGAGAATAAAAGCAGGGGGGAGAGGAGGCCTCATGAATCCTTGTTGTTTTTGGAGGCTCGTTCATTCAGACTTCAGAGTCCAGATCAGTCCACAGGAAGTCCAACTTTCTAGCTTCATTCAGTCTTTTCAGTCTCGCTGCACTAAGACTGATGCTCAGATTTAGCTGGACACTCTCATGACTGCGTAGGAAACGTAAATAAACAACATTTTAGTCTTTTTTTTTTTTTTGCTCTTTGGTCACAGTCCATGTACAAATTCCCACAAATCCAAGTAGCCAGCATGCTCGTGGTCTTAACAGTCACATGAAAAGACTCCCGAGCCTTTTGTTTGTGTGTTTGATGGCGATTTTATGGAAGCTGTACAAAGGACCATTGTTAGTGTGTGTGTGTGTGTGTGTGTGTGTGTGTGCGTGTGCACATCACCACACCAGTCTGTCCTGTTTGTTTTTCATCGCGGCATCCTTCCATCTTCCCTCCCTTTGTTCCTCCGTGTACGTCCATCGGTACACACACTCCTCTCGCTCTGTTGTTGTTGTTGTTTTCCAGGTGGCGACCTTGAACGCTGCCGCTCAAGGTCAGGGTTTATTTTATTTTTTTTAATTGTCTGCTGCGCGAGATCGTCGGCTTTCATCTGAGATATTTTACAGTTTAACAACACATAATTATTATTGTCTAAAAAACATTAATAGATCTTAATTACACCAAAGATCCGGCAGAGCTGATTGCTTGAAGACGCGAGTACAGATAAAACACACACATACGAGTGAACAGCAGCTCTGAGTAAACTAGTCGTGAAGAAACGGGACTGTCCCCGAGTGTAGATGAAGGTGGAGATGTGTCATCATCAGCGGCTCAGCTTCTGATCCGTCTGATTTTATAAATGCCACATCAGAAGAAGCTCATGAGCATGTTTGTGTTTGTAAGAGTGAGAAACGAAGTCTGTGATTGGCTGAACAGAGCAGGTGAGAGGAAACGTCAGTTTAAGTTGAACTGTTTGAACATTAGCTCCCTCTGCCATCGTCCTCTTCGCTCACCCGGCTCCTGTTCTGGCACAACACCTCTCTCTCCTCTTCCCGGTAAACAAACACTAACACGGCTAACAAGCTGAGCTAACGGTAGCTACAGTTGCAGCTCTAATATCAATTAAGGAAGCTGTGTAAATCATTGATGATATAGACTTAATAAATTAATGAATACATCTCAATAAACTAATTAAAAACATGAGAATAAATCTGTATTTATGGCTTAATTCTCTACATAAACACAGCAAACAACAAATCAAACAAACCTCTATTATTTATTAAATATTCTAATATCCGTCACGTCTCTCGGCTCTCGACCACCGTTTGTGTGTTATTTGCCTGAAAGCCAGCTGGCCCCTGAGGGGCCGTCGGGGGGGTCCAGAGGCTGGGATCTGTCCGCAGTGATCCAGAACCGGGCTCAGTGTTTTCCCAGCTTTAGCTGAGCGGGGGGGCTCGAGCAACAATAACAACATGTGCTGGGATCACACACTCTGCTCTGCTGACTGCCTGGGAAACTCGACGAAGGCGAATGCGATATTAGTTAGCATGTTTCCATGACTGGGACCGGGCTCAGGATGTCCATATATGGTCATACGTATCCAGCAACATGCGAACACCTCTGATACATGTACAGCGGTGAATTATAGATGAGCCTTAACCGCTGATCGATGTTGGCTTTGAGTGCTGCGATCTCCAGTTACACACCTGTAACACACACAGGCTTAACTTTCCCTGTCTGTGATTAACACACATACACACACACACACACACACTTTTATGGCTTTGCTCAGCAGTTGGAAGATGGATGTTCACATGTTTGCAGACACGTTGCTCCGCTTGCCATCTGGACAATGCGTGATGATCAAGGGAGCGTCTCTATAAAGCAGGTGTGGGCTCATTCAGGTGCTGGTGTCGGGTCAGGATGGCGGCGCTTAATCTCACGCTGCTTTGGCGAAGGCTTTTCTTTCGAGTAAGAGACGGCGCCGTGTAATTCGCATCTTCTCTCTGCCTCCCTATCTCACCTTCTCCCTGTAACTCTCCGTCTCTCACACCCTCTGGCTCGCCGACACCGTCCTCACCCGGGCCTTTGTTGCTCCGTCAGTTACAGTGACCGCTGATAATGAGAGCGGGGCGGAGGAGAGAGGCCGGCTGTCACTCTGCGCTGAAGTGCCACAGCTGATGGCGTGATAGAGGTTGTCAAGTGAGAGAGAGAGGAAGCGAGGATATTTCCGTCCCTGAAATGTTTCTTTTTTTTTCACCCATTGTTTGTTTCTCGTTCCCACGTTTTAATTAAAATCCTTCCTGCCTGCAGCGAGAGAATTTGTGTCTCAGTCGGAGTTAGAGTCAACAAAATATCCCCACGTGTGATTACAAGCGAATGACTGTTGCTTAATTGGTGAGGTTGCGTTCAGGATAGAGAGTTAAAGTGTGTGTTCACCTCATGTGGGTGTTATTTTTTCTACTTTATCTGTGTCACCTTATCTTCGCCTGCTCCTCCCTTTTGGGTGGAAGTGTCACTCCTGAGCTTGCACATGGTTTGAAACAGTTTCTGTCAATCCCCAGGCGACGTGCTTGGACTAAAACAACAGAAATCGCTTCAAAAATCTGTATCGTGGATCCCCCAAAGAGCTCTTTGTGCAGTGACAGATGGAGCCGGTGTCCATAAAGCCGCCATCCAAACCCTTTATCACTCCTCTGCTCGCTATCTGACGAGCAAAGAGGTGACTCCTCTTTTTGTTTCCTGGAACATTTTTTGGCAGTTTGTCTCCCCGATTTGGGCCACACTTTTCTAATTTATTATTATTTTTTTTAGACTGAAGCTGGTTGACCCACATGAAGTCTTTTTTTAAAAAGATGACAAAATGTCTCGTGGCGTTTTGAGTCATCCGACGTGCTCAGGTTGCATCAGAAACACCTCGGCGTGTTACTCATGCGTGGCCTCCTTCGTTACCCTCTAAAAGCGCTCTGATGTTGGGTTAACATGTCCCGCCACACACAGACACAAGCACGTTTTACCTCGACTGTCCACGTCTGGTAAGTTTGAGCTTCTTCAGATTCGTCTTCGGTGTCACTAAGCTGCGTTTTCGTTGCATTTCCAGGAAGGACGCGAGCAGTATGAGCTGGCTGCGACCTCGGAGCAGGGCGGCAAGAAGAAGGGGAAGGGGAAGAAGAAAGAGAAGGATATGGATGAACTGAAGAAGGAAGTGGATATGGTGAGTGTCTCAGCTTTACTTTTGTTTTTCACGCCGCTTCCTCTGACTGTCTCCTGCTTCCAATAGAACTGTCCCGTCCTCCCTGTTGTTGTTGTTGTTTTTATTTGTTTTACCTCCCCTCACATCATGTACCCTTTGTTTTTATTCTTTTAAGAGCTAAAACATCTAAATTCACATCAAAATCCTCCTTAAACATCTTAAATATGAAGATTTTAATTAAATTTCACATCTATGAAGCCATAAAAGTTGATTTCTGGATCTTTTTCTTTACATATTCGTCTTTCTGGTGCAAAATAATTTAATCTGTGCCTACCTGTCCACCCTCTCACATGCTCCTCTTTCCTCAGTTCATTGCTTCCTCCAACTTGTGTCCCTTCCTCTTTCTTCTTCCTCCTCCTCTTCTTCTTTCTCGCTTTCTTCTCACCTCCCCCGTGTCTTTTTGTCGTCGCCTCATCCGTTCATTCTTCCCCCCTGAACTGCGAGTGTTTCTCCATCATTGGTAGTCGTTTTTAAAATGAAAGGTCAGCGTACAATGGCGCTGTAAATGTCACCGGCTTTTGGCACATCAACACACACATATACGGGGCGTAAACATTGGACTGATGCTTCTTTTCCTTTCTCTGTGTGTTTGCAGGACGATCACAAGCTGACCCTCGATGAGCTCAATCGCAAATATGGAACAGACCTCAACAATGTGAGTGAGACGTGGAGTGTGTGCTGTGTTGTGTCTGTTTCCTGAGTGTGTTGCAGCTTTGGCAGCCGGCGTTCTCGTCTCCAACCTCTGGCATCGTAACCCGATTTAGAGAAGAGCAACTCTTTCTGAGTGTCTCCATTTATCACGGAGATGACGAGATAAATATCAAACATCAGCAACAGCACCGGCTGCAGTTTATCAGCTGCTGCGTGATAAATGAGGGGGAGATGAATTAAACTTTGTTTAAGGAGGGAAGAGCTCCTCTCTTCACCGAGGGCGTGATTAGCTACCGCAAGCTCATCTCTCCCAGGGTTTATTAAACAAAGAGCGCCGACTGAGAGACAGGAGGAGGAAGAAGAAGAGGAGGAGGAGGGGGAGGAGGAGGGGAAATAAGAGGAGTTTATTTCTTTAAGGTTTATCCGAGCCCCGAGGGAAAAGCTCTCTGGAGTTCAAATCTTCATTTTCCAGCAAATGGTTAGTGCAGAACTGTGTCGCCGAGCCCGACGCTCACTTTTAAATAATGTAAAAAGCACAGATCAACACACAGCAGTGCTTTGCTTTCAAATTAAAATGTCCTTTGTCGACGCTTATGTGATTTCTTGCCTGGAGTGAGATCAATACCACCCAATCCACCTCTAAAGCTCCCCAAATTAGATGTTGTTTGTTTTAATTTGAAGGTGTAGCTAAGTATTTAGCTTTCTCTGTGCGGGAAATATGAAGCTGGAGCCAGCATCAGGTTAGCGTAGCTTAGCATAAAAACTGGAAATGAAGGGAAACAGCTAGCCTTCCTCCAAAGCTCCTCCAAAGCTCCCCAATCAACCAGATACCAAAGTGGTGTCGATCTTCTCATCTGAATCTCAGCAGGAAAACAAAAATACTTCCTAAATTAAAACACACTCTCTCTCTCTCTCTCTCTCTCTTTCACTCTCACTCTCACTCTCACTCTCACTCTCTCTCTCTCTCTCTCTCTCTCTCCATGCAAATGCGCTCCTGGTCATGCAGAAAAGCATCAAGCAGAATAGTTAATCAGTGCCTCTAAACCGCGGTCTCGGAGCTCCGCGTGCATGCATGCGTACGCAGCGCTCGTGAATAATTCATGAGCTGCAGAAGCCCCCCCTGATTTCAGATCATCCTATTTGCCTCGTCTTTCCTCCCCTCGTTAACCGACCTCCTTTACCTTCACCCCCCCCCCCCCTTTGTCTTCTTCCTCTTCCTCCTACCTGCCGACGGAGGAAATGGCCTGTTGATACTGCGTTGCTAGGCAACTAGTAGCGCCTACACCCCCCCCTCCTCCTTTTTGGACTGATATGTGTCAGTGAGCTTGTGTGTTGGCTTGCTTGGCTGATTTCACACATCTGGATGAGGATCTAACTGAATCTGTGTTTCCAGGGTCTGACTAGTGCGAAGGCTGCTGAGATTCTGATCCGTGATGGGCCCAATGCCCTCACTCCTCCACCCACCACCCCGGAGTGGGTCAAGTTCTGCAAACAGGTGACAGCAGCTTCGTCATGGCGGCTCGTATGGCTGTTCTTTATTCAAGTGTAAGAGTTAAGAAGGTGCTTACTCTGTTTGTCTGTTGTTTCAGATGTTTGGTGGTTTCTCCATGCTCCTGTGGACCGGTGCCATCCTCTGTTTCCTGGCCTACGGTATCCAGGCTGCAATGGAGGATGAACCCGCAAATGATAATGTAAGAAAAGCTCCCCACGTCACGTCTTGATGTGGCAGTGTTTTACATGATTTAATGTAGTTTATGGTCCAGAAAAAGTCAGTCTGACGACACAAATCAACAAGCTGAGGCTCATTGAAAGGCTGAATGTAAATATATCTTTTGACTTCCACAGTTGTACCTGGGTGTCGTACTTTCTGCTGTCGTCATCATCACTGGTTGCTTCTCCTACTACCAAGAGGCCAAGAGCTCCAAGATCATGGACTCCTTCAAGAACCTGGTCCCACAGGTACGCCACCTCACGTTTTAACTGCATCAAAACTCGACCCACGTCGACTGTTTTGCACAAAGATCACAAGAAATTACAGAAACGACCTCAGTATTATGACTAATTGTAGTCTGTTAATTCAAGGTCTTATCCACTTAGTGGTACAAAAACAACAGAGTCCTCTCGACATCTGAATCTCATTAGCCCTGTTGAATAATTTGGAGGTCATTAATGGGGGAAAAAAATGAGCGTTTGCATGCAGGATGTGGAGGCAGATAAAACTAGACTAAAAAAAGAAAGCCGTCAGTCTCACTTTGTCCTCTGTCTTACATAAGTGTCTGTCTCCGTCATGTCTCGTCTCGTAGCAAGCCCTGGTCGTCCGTGACGGCGAGAAGAAGCACATCAACGCCGAGGAGGTGGTGGTCGGTGATTTGGTGGAGGTGAAAGGTGGTGACAGGATCCCCGCTGATCTGAGGATCATCTCCGCTCACGGCTGCAAGGTGGGTACCCTCGAAACAAGCTTGAGAGGCATTCGTCACCTCTTGAGTTTGTGGCAAACAATGTCACGCACTTTTGTGTTCCTGTCTGCAACATTTAATCATCAGACTGCAAAGAAGAGCTCGAGCACCCACATGCCCTCTTAAACTTTTCCTTTGACGTCACTATTTTAATAAATGGCCTCCTGCCTCGTCATGTGACTCGCAGTAGTCTTATTATGGGCACAGAAAAGAAGTCTGTGACCCATTTTGGGCCCTGAACGAAACTCAAGACCCAAGAGCAACACTTGACCCAATTATCCCCCGTGCTTTTCCATCAACCCCCGAGTCATTAATTGTTATATCTCGTCACCTGCCACTGCATCTTTTAGCTGTTGCTGCATGTTGCCGTACTGTTTTTCTTGTCAGTCACAGTCGTCGTTTCATTTTTCAGGTGGACAACTCCTCTCTGACCGGTGAATCTGAGCCCCAGACTCGTACTCCTGACTTCTCCAACGACAACCCTCTGGAGACCAGGAACATTGCTTTCTTCTCCACCAACTGCGTTGAAGGTATGACGACAGGAAACCTCAAAATCAGAGATGATGTTACATTTGATCTGTTGTTACAGTCTAAACATCCTCCCTCCAGGAACTGCCCGTGGTATCGTGATCAGCACCGGAGATCGTACCGTCATGGGTCGTATTGCCACTCTAGCCTCTGGACTCGAAGTTGGACGCACCCCCATCTCCATCGAGATCGAGCACTTCATCCACATCATCACCGGCGTGGCCGTCTTTCTCGGCGTCTCCTTCTTCATCCTCTCCCTCATCCTTGGATACAGCTGGCTGGAGGCCGTCATCTTCCTCATCGGTATCATCGTCGCCAACGTGCCCGAAGGTCTCCTGGCTACCGTCACTGTGAGTCCTGGTGTTTGTTTATTAAAGGTCCAATTATGGATCCCAAGAACGACTCTGACCCAATCGCTCCCATCTCTAGGTGTGTCTGACCCTGACTGCTAAGCGTATGGCCAAGAAGAACTGCCTGGTGAAGAACTTGGAAGCTGTAGAGACCCTTGGCTCCACCTCCACCATCTGCTCTGACAAGACCGGCACCCTGACCCAGAACAGGATGACCGTCGCCCACATGTGGTTTGACAACCAGATCCACGAGGCCGACACCACTGAGAACCAGAGCGGCACCTCCTTCGACAGGAGCTCCGCCACCTGGGCTGCCTTGGCCAGAGTTGCTGGACTCTGCAACCGCGCCGTCTTCCTGGCTGAGCAGAGCAACATTGCCATCCTGAAGGTGGGTTTTTGTTTCACACTCCTTTCCCCTGAAGTTAAATCTTATTCTGTGTATATTTTTCAGTTAGACCGTGCCCTTTTCCAACAAGCGTTCCTCTTCCCCGTTGTCCATTTCCCCTCATATTGGCTTAATTTCATCTCTGGTAATGCCAACACCTGTTGAAGTGTGCTGCACGAAAGATGAGTGTTCAAATCTGTTTCCAATGGGCCAGCAGCGCACGGAGACGTGTTGTCAACATTCGCAAAATAGCCCCTGAAAGCCTACACATGTTGGCTGACCATCAACTATTATTTCAACACAAAGGAGGAGTGTTTGGCTATCTGGCGTCTGTAGGTTCAGTCGTGGTGACAACAAATAAACAACGTATGTTACCTCGTGACTGTCAGATTGGACTAAGCAAGACTAACAACCTGTTAACGGGAAATTATCTACAGAGACCAAAACTTTTGTACCAGGCTGTAAACATGTTTATTTCTGATGCGAAACATGGGGACTTATGGAGACTGACTCACCTCTTGGAGCCAGCCTCAAGTGGACGTTTGAGGAACTGCAGGTTGAATATTACAAAGCATTTTAGTGCCCACCCACCAAGAAACTGCACAAACAAAATTACCGGTACCGACATCGTCACTGCCAAAAAATAATTTCAGACATTAAAGTCTTTGTACACAAAGAAATGGATGCTTGTATCACTCTCCCTGGAGTGTGCGCACACACACACACACGCGCACACACACACACACACACACACACACACACACACACACACTGCAACTACATAATTATTCCTAACTGCTCCCCCCTCTAAAACACACACCCAGTCGTACGCAGTCTCCTGGCTCCCAGACTTTCCTCAAAGCACTGGCTCCAGTGTTAACCTGTTAGTGTGTGTGTGTGTGTGTGTGTGTGTGTGTGTGTGTGTGTGTGTGTGTTAATCACCTGTAAATGTCTGGCTGGCATCATGGCTCTAATTACCAGTCATTCTCTCTCACTGCTCATTATTTCTTCCCAGTCACTGTTACAAGAGTGAGAGGAGGGTAAACACGGGGTTGGTGTTTATCGAGGACAGTAATTATGATGAAAAAATATAGAAAATTAGCATATTTCTTTTCATGGCCGGCTTCCTAAACAGATCTATTGTAGTGTGTAGACTGTGGAGGAAGACAGATTATGGGTTACAGAGCAGTGATGAGTCTAGAGATGATATATAAAGGCTAATATTTGACGAAGAACCAACTGAAAAAGTTCACTTTTGTGACCTATCTCCATCTTCCTCCCACAGAGAGACGTGGCCGGTGACGCCTCCGAGTCGGCTCTGCTGAAATGTATCGAGCTGTGCTGCGGATCCGTCCAGGAGATGAGAGAGAAAAACCCCAAAATATCCGAGATCCCCTTCAACTCGACCAACAAGTACCAGGTATGCAAAGAGGAGCTTCACCTCAGTTTAAGGAAGTATTGTAATAAGTATCATGTTGTTGCAGTTAAAGTCTCTTTTATGGGGACAACAAAACACACGTTCAAACCTGAACCTTCTCTTTTGTGCTCCTAGCTTTCCATTCACAAAAATGGCACACCTGAAGGAGAGTCCAAGCACCTGCTGGTGATGAAAGGAGCCCCGGAGAGGATTTTGGACCGCTGCTCCACCATCATGCTGCAGGGCAAAGAGCAGCCTCTGGACGACGAGATGAAAGACGCTTTCCAGAACGCCTACCTGGAGCTGGGAGGACTGGGAGAAAGAGTGCTGGGTAATGATGGACGGCTGCTGGGATTGATTAGTAGACCACTCATAAAATCTCCTTTTCTCATCCTAAACCGCTTCTTTGCTTCGTTGTACTCTAGGTTTCTGCCACTTCAACATGCCTGACGACCAGTTCCCAGAAGACTTTGCTTTCGACACAGACGAGGTGAACTTCCCCACTGAGAACCTGTGCTTCATCGGCCTCATGTCCATGATCGACCCTCCTCGTGCCGCTGTGCCCGATGCCGTCGGCAAATGCAGGAGCGCTGGGATCAAGGTAAAGCCACCGTTAAAATGATAGTATGTACAGCGTGTTCCCCTCTGATCCATCAAGCTCATCAGCGCAAATGTGCGTTCTCCTTAGGTCATCATGGTCACAGGTGATCATCCAATCACAGCTAAGGCCATTGCTAAGGGTGTGGGCATCATCTCCGAAGGCAACGAGACCGTTGAGGACATCGCTGCACGTCTGAACATCCCAATCAACGAAGTTAACCCAAGGTACAGACAGGGATTGGTGCACCTGGAGTACCCCAGGGTCACGTTCTGGGTCCGCTTTAGTTGTACTATTATTGTGGTGTTTGTAAGAGTTTGAGTCACTTAATGGTTTTGTTTTCCCTCCAGAGATGCCAAGGCCTGTGTCGTCCACGGTGGAGACCTCAAAGATCTGTCCCCAGAGCAGCTCGACGACATCCTGAAGTACCACACCGAGATCGTCTTCGCCCGAACCTCCCCGCAGCAGAAACTGATCATCGTGGAAGGCTGCCAGAGACAGGTACTGTTATTTTTTTCCTACACAGCATGGGCCTACGCCTTATTATGTAAATCCACGTGATACGCTCATCCCCCTGAAGCTTATTTATGATTATGGCTTTGGTCTGATGAGTTGGCAGAACAATCAAGCATAACATCTGTCAAGCTGCGACCTCAACTGCACACATCAATATTTATGAGTACATCAGTAGGAAGAGGAAACTCTTTCCAGTTTGGACTATGAATTATTTATTTATATAAATGTTTTTGTTGCTTATCGCCTCATCGGGTGCCACAACTTTATAGTCCTCCGATAGAGAGCAGTTTCATCATATTCCAGCAAGTCCGTCATAAAGTTGCAGAGCTAATTAACGTGATGTATTCCCGTGGACGAGCAGGAGGGAGATTAACTCTGATTTGCTATCGACGTTTCATTGTATGGAGGTTATATTTCAAACGTCTCTCCGCTCACGGTGCTTAAAGGAGCTCAGATTTGCTGCATCAGGTTGAATGAATTATGGTCCTTGTAGTTTACCTGCCGGCAATAAATACTTCTTTGAAAACTGTGTTTCTGAGAGTCGACACCAGCTTCAATAAATCTTAGAGAAAGCATTCAGTGAGCTGTTTATTTGAGTGGGAGGTCCAGATAGCACGTTTTTAAAACACTCTTTCTTGTTCAGTGTTTTATCTGTTTCTCGACTGATCTCTCCTGTTCGCTTTGATCGCCTTCGTCTGTTCTGTTAAATAAAGCAGAATTGCCCTGAAACCTTCAGGAAATTATTCAGTGACGCGGTTTATCTTCAGAAAACGGAAATGTCACTCGACAGCGGGACCTGTTTAAAGTGTCCACGCTTCTTTTGTGTCTCTTCAGGGAGCCATTGTGGCTGTGACAGGCGACGGCGTGAACGACTCTCCGGCTCTGAAGAAGGCCGACATCGGCGTCGCCATGGGTATCGCTGGATCTGACGTCTCCAAGCAGGCCGCTGACATGATCCTGCTGGACGACAACTTTGCCTCCATCGTTACCGGAGTGGAAGAAGGTAACAGATTGAACTTCACTTGGACACTTTGAGCTGAAATAAACTCAGCTGGATTTCAAATGTTTTTTAAAATGACTTAATGCACTTGTTCCCATCAGGCCGTCTGATCTTTGACAACTTGAAGAAATCCATCGCCTACACCCTGACCAGCAACATCCCTGAGATCACCCCCTTCCTCCTCTTCATCATCGCCAACATCCCTCTGCCCCTGGGAACCGTCACCATCCTCTGTATTGACCTGGGAACTGACATGGTGAGAGCAGAGCATATTTGATCAAAGTTTCTCATCATAGATCAAATCCAAATGTTAATTTTGATGTACGATTGTCTTGTCATCTCACAGGTCCCCGCCATCTCTCTGGCTTATGAAGCAGCTGAGAGTGACATCATGAAGAGACAGCCCAGAAACCCCAAAACAGACAAACTGGTGAACGAGAGGCTCATCAGCATAGCATACGGACAGATCGGTAAACACACACCTCCTGCTGCCTGAACTCAAACCTGAAGCAGGAGTTTTGCTCTCTGACTCCTTGGTGGATTTTTCTGGAAAGGGCAGCTCAGTATCTGGGATGGTCCAAGATAACTCGGAAGAGTGGCATGCACCAGAAATAGTCTCATACTGATAGAGAACTGGAGTGTGTGCGCGATGATAGAAGAGTCCCTCTGGCTTTTGATTTCTCCCTCTTTGGTCATGAAGCCAAGAATAAACTCGACCCTCCTGAACTTCCTCGACTACCTTATAAGAGCAGAGCACGGCAAACAAAAGTTTCTCTTTTATCTTTTTATTTATTTATCTCATAATAAATGTCAATGAATCATTAATCTTTTAACTCTGCAGAGGATATGTTTATTTCCTCAGTTATTTATCGAACAGCATTTATTTAAATCCCCCAAAAGAAGTCAGATTTACTCACCTTTTCATTCGTCTTATTCCCCCCACAAGGCTAATTTGTTTGCTTAATCATTTATTGATCCTCGGGTTTAATCTCAAATTCTAATTAACTGCTGAAACGACAAACAAATTTCAGTCATTAATCAAACGATTGATTCCGCGTCTCGCTCTCATACAGTCCAATCTCCTCCCCCGCAGGTATGATCCAGGCGCTGGCAGGTTTCTTCACCTACTTTGTGATCCTGGCTGAAAATGGCTTCCTGCCCACCACCCTGCTGGGCATCAGAGTGAACTGGGATAATAAATACATCAATGATCTGGAGGACAGCTACGGACAGCAGTGGGTTAGTAACATTCCCCCGTGGCACGTCGCATGTTTAAAGGTTACAATCTGGGCTGGTTCTAAACAGTTTCTCCATGTCCGCAGACTTACGAGCAGAGGAAGATCGTGGAGTTCACCTGCCACACAGCCTTCTTCGTCAGCATCGTCATCGTCCAGTGGGCCGATCTGATCATCTGTAAGACCAGGAGGAACTCTGTCTTCCAACAGGGCATGAAGTGAGTACAAAAACATCAGCATCATCTCGAATGTCGCGCCTCCTTCTTTTTCCGAGGAACTCTGGTTGACCTCTGTGTTTATTTTGAGCTTGGAAATCTTCCCCCTGGGACGATGAAGATGATAAAGTCCAGGTTTTATTTTCAGCCTTTCTTAAATAGGTTTGTTTGGCTCTCTGGTTTCGTCCTCTCATCTTGATTGTTCCTCTGTGCGTTCCAGGAACAAGATCCTGATCTTTGGACTGTTTGAGGAGACCGCCCTGGCCGCCTTCCTCTCTTACTGCCCCGGCATGGACGTCGCCCTCAGAATGTACCCTCTCAAGTGAGTAAACCTCCGTGAGCCACGTTACAGATGTGGATGGACTTACTCCACCTTTCCACCACATGTTGCTCATCCACGCCCCGGGGGCACTGGATCAGATTCTCATCTCTGGTTTCTGTGTGTGTTTTCCAGGCCCAACTGGTGGTTCTGCGCCTTCCCTTACTCCCTGCTCATCTTTATCTATGATGAAATCCGTAAGCTGATCCTCAGACGCAGCCCAGGAGGTGAGTCCACAATCCATGCTTTTATTATCTTCTCTCTTCGTCTCTTTTTCATGCTTTTAAACAAAGCATATGTATCCAAACCACCTCTGAATCCCTGTGTGTGCGTTTGTTTTCTCTTCCTGTGCATCCAGGTTGGGTGGAACGGGAGACCTACTATTAAAGACCCCGTCAGTCCAGTCAGCTCGCATCTTCTCCTCCACTCCCGTCTTTGCATGAATATTGTCTTGCTGCTCGGAAATAAAATTTTAACCTCTGTGAAGAAGAAAAAAAAAATAATTGGAACGTGTTTTTATATTTAGGGAATGCTTGATACTACTATTAAACAAATACTGAGATGGAACATGCTGATGATAATGATGCTGATGATGATGCTGATGATGATGTTGATAAATGATAATGCTAATAATGACATGAACACTGAACATTGACATGACTATGCGTGCCTTGTTTCTGAAACAGGACCAATTTTATACATGTTTTTAACGTTCAATAAAAATGCGCTCGAGTCAGGTCCCACAAACGTTTCCCGCGCTCATTCATTGTGTGTTTGTGTCCTGTAACTGAACGGTCGACTGTTTGATTCCCCCCTCAGCCACAGAGGAAGCAACAGGCTGTTGAAGTGCCTTTAAGCAATGTTCCATCAATATAGTCCAACATAAATAAGGGCAAATTTAGAAAGTTATTTATGACTAGAAATAATAAACCATGCACGTAATCCCATTTATGTTGCATTAACTATTTTAATATTAAGAAATGGTCAATTTAAATTTGATCATTTGGATTTATTTCCTATATTTTATGCATTCCCTTTGGTTTAAAACACAAACGCTACATATTTCAGAACAAAATCACTGTGATTTGTTTATTTGTGTCCGCCTCTCTCCTCTGCACGTGGGATTACACTAATTAGAGTTTGATATATGAATAATCCATTCTTAGTCCTAATTAAACACAAAAACAGAGGATTATGGATCCTCATTTCTATTTCAGCTTTTCTGCTGCTGTTTCTTGAGGAACCCACCCAACATTTTACAAGATAAATAAACCTTAATGCAGAAATATTGTGTGCAAGTCACGGAACTCTGGGTTTAAATTATGTATCCAGAACTGTTTTTGTATACTATATTTATTAGCTCTTAGTCATTTGACCCTCAGAGCAACACTTTTATCTGAAGACTGATAAAACAAAATGCAACAAATTTACTCAAACATTATGTATAAACCCCAAATCTCTTTACACGCAGGCATTTCTCTAATAATGGCAAAGGGATTATCAATCTTTATCTCACAACTCGCACCTCCACAGATGAATTTCTAGTCTTAATCTACCTCTAAACCTCGAACAGCCGACTTTAAAACCATGCTGCCGTCTTGGCGAGGTCAAGCCACGGGGCAAAGTCTTATCAGCCATACAAATAGAGTGTGTGCTTACTGCACTGCTGTAAAGCTGGTGGAGGAGAGGTGATCAGAGCACTGCTGTGTCTAGAAAATGGGTTAATTTGACAGTTGACGTGGGACTGATGCAGCTTGTATACAAGTTTATGAAGTTAGTCAAAACCTATCCTGCAACTTTCGATGGATGGATGGATAGATAGATGATTTTATAACCCCGCATGAACTTCCCAAAACCTCTCAGAGTCTCTGCAGACTCAGGCCATGGTGGTTGTTTTAGTTTACTAAGAGGCACTGGGATGCCTAATCCAATATCCATTATTATGCTTAAAGCTGGGAGTTTTTCCAAGCAGCTACTGTATGTGGTCTCTGTCCTCCCACACACTGCTTGCTGAGTCTTGACACAAACACAAACATAAGAGGAGACTTTTAAGAGTCTAAGAGTAGGAGCAGCAGCAGAAGCTCACCATCCTCCTACCTCAAACAAAAAAACACAGTTTTAGACAAAGAACGAGGCATAAATGATCACATTTTTAATGGATAAAAATAAAGAGTAATAGAGCTCTAAAAGTCTATTAATTTAGGCTGATTTATTCACATCTATCTATTTATTTCCAAGACACTAATTAGTGATGTGTGGGTGGTGAACAAGCTGGTTCAAAGAGCCGGCTCTGGTATTTGAGCTGCTGAGTGATAGTAGAAAAAGAAGCAGCATTTTGAAACCACAAAGGCAGAATGCAGAATTTTGCAAAGCTAAACTGCCGTATCAAGCAGGGTCAACTAACAACCTTCACAGACACATGAGAACTGTGTATCCAACAGTCAATAACTGTCCTTTTTTAAAAAAATGTCCATGCTTATATTTTATAGTTTTTATAGGTGATTATATCATATAATATATATATATATATATATATATATATATATATATTATAATTATATATATATTATACTCTCTGCTTTGGTGTAGCAGAGTAGTTCTACAAACAAATTCTAGTTCAATGGGTGATTTCAGAGGTTACAAGGGTCTGTAATGCAATGAAAACAATTGGCCACAGCAGTTTATTGATATTAGAAAGTGTAATTTTTTACTTTTGAATGCTTCAGTACAAAGAATATGTGGAAATACACATGAATATGTGTACACATACAAATCACAAGTCAAATCATGAAAGATATAGCGGTAACAGGAAAAGCCGCTTGGGAGTCGAAAGATCCGACTCTTTTGGTGAGTCAAATGATCGGACTCCCTAAAAAGAGCCGAACTTCCCATCACTAACACTAACGGTAGCTACTACTGCTGTGTGTCAATATATCTTATTAGGCAATTATAGAAGGGGGGGTTACGTAACACAAACGAAAAATAAACGGCTCTCTCTCTTCTCCTTAATATTCAAAATAGCTGATTTTAAACTAATAGAAAATAAATAAAATAATACTACCAAAGTATTTGTACCCATAAAACGTTGGAATGATCCAACTCAATCCGCGCCCCCCCCTATCGTGAGGACGAAAGGTGGTTCGCGCAGACGTTAAGTGGCGGTAAAGTGACGCACGCGGCGCGTTTTAAGTTAAAACTTCGGTAAAAATGTCACAGAAAACGAACAAAAACGAACAAAAACGACCAGAAAAACGACAGAACGACCAGAAACGGAGAAAGAGGGACAAGTCTCATCAGGAGATCAGGTGAGGTTGGTAAACTGCTGTAAAATGACGGTGTGTCGGCTAACTGACAGGTTAAACAGGTTAACGGTTAACGGTCGGCCTAATCTTCATCATGGCGGACTGAAAATCGTTGAATGTTCAAATAAATCATTTTTAATAAATCAGTTTAATGTTGAAGTGGAGCCCAACGGCTTTAGAGAGCATACATGTATATTTTTATCATATTTTTAGGCTTTATCTGTTTTATAGGTATAATATTGATCACTAATGAGGCCTGCCCCACTATCAGTAAAACCCACAGGTAACTGATTAGCTGTGTGTGGTGTGTGTGTTTAATTAGTTTTTGACAGTGCATATGAATTAAAACACAGGTGAACTCAGTGATACTAATTAAGGCCCCTTCCATTTATGCAGCAAAGACTTTCATGCATCCTAGGTGCGGTCAATAATAATAATAATAAATAATAATAATATAATAATAATAATAAAATTTTTATTTCATAGGCGCCTTTCTGTCACCAAGGACACCTTCAATAAATAAACGTAGACAGCAAATAACGGAAACAAACAAAAAGAACCATAAAAGTATCAAATTACAAAAATAAAACATTAAACTGTTCTGGAAGTTTCTATCCTGAGGTTACACGAGGTCACGTGTGGCCTTGAGGCTTCGCAGTATTAGTTGTTTGGCTTTGGTTGAGAACGTAGGTGCCAGTCTATCTCAACACTGTGGGTGCACAGCAGTGATGGTGGGTCCATGTTTTGATCGACCTGCACCGACCGACGTTTTAAAACGAACCCGCAGCAAATAATTGTGAAATATTGTACCCAACCCGCTCCTGACCGCATTTAAAAAGTAGTCTTACTTTCTCTACCTCCGTTAGAGCTCGTGGCATCTTCGGCCAGTTACTCAGCCAATAAAGTTCTGTATTATAAATTAAAAAACTTACTCTGCGTCTTATTTCAAACGACCCGACCGACCGTGACCCGAATATCATAAAAATATTGTTTGGTGACCGCGGGCACCCGCTCAATTTGGATCAACCCGCACATCACGGTGCCAGGGTCACAGAGACTGTTGCTGCCTTCATAGACATAATAGATAGCTTGTTGTGTACGGTCCAATCTGCGTAAACAGCATCGTGTTCCAGACTAAATATGCTGACAATAACACCTCCATGGGTAAAGACATTCTCTTGACTAATTCTTGGCGTGTAGTATTTGTGGTGTTATCTTGGGGTTTAAAGTCGATCCACCAGGATAGTTGGGCA